>NC_134578.1:60376780-60741780 GCF_050947875.1 Dermacentor variabilis | reverse complement strand
ATAGTCATGCCATTGTCGTCATGCATTCGTGGCCATACAGTCGTTGCGATGCCGTCATATGATAATTCTGTTGTCGTCATTGCATCTTCTTCATACCATTGTTGTCATATCGCCGCCGTCATTCCAGCGTCTTCATCCCATCGTTTTCATGTCTTCTTCCTGACACTTTCGTCTTAATGTCACCGTCACATTTAAAGAATTGGCATTCCCATTCTCGTTGCCATACCGTCATCGTCATTCTACCGTCGTCATTTCTTCTTCGTCATTGTATCGAAGTCATGCTATTGTTGTCATACCGTTCGCGTCATTTCAGCGTCGACATCCAATTTTCGTTATCCGGTCGTCAGAATAGCGTCGTATGCTCAATGTCGTTATGCCGTTGTCGTCATTCCAACGTTATCATGGCATCGTACTGTCATCAGCATACAGTCGTTGTCGTGCCGATTAAACGCTCTCATGGTTGTTTCATCGTCTTCGTTCTGTCGGCTCAAACCGCACAAATCAGCTTGATTTAGTGTTCGGATTTCGCTATAGTTTGTGAACGGTGTAGTGCATAAACAGAAAGAATGCATCGCATGAACGTCGCCACCTTCAGTGTGGATAAACGGACCTTGCAAGAGATGGCCAGTTGCACAGGTTGAATTGCATGCACCGTACTGAGTTGTATAGTATTTAATTCGCCTTACTGAAGCTTCGCTTGACATTGATTACGATCTGCGCATTGTATCTCCATTATTTTATGCCTAATATTATATCAGCAATGTTAAACAAAGGACACAGTATATGCTTTTGTAGCGCTGGACACAGCGTTATGGTTTCTGCGTTAATTTATGGGTGCATCCATTGTAAGTTGTTTACCTTTCCGGCGTGCACGCACACTACGGTAAAGAAAAAAATGGCACTTTACGAGCCTTTTACAGTTCAGACATTGTCATTTAAAAAAAAATTATATAATCCATTTGGGGGCTGTCAGTGACCGTGCACTCTTCCGATTTCGCGTGTGTCTAACGGTGAAGGCCTTTACACTTTACAACGCGTCCCTAGTAAAGCCTGCTAGAATACATGAAGCCTGTCCATCACATTAGTAGCCTTGTGATTTTGTTTGTCTTGGTAGGCTAGTGTAAATATAAGAATGTATCGAAACTAAAATATCATCTTCGAGTTCTTTAGCCTGTTTAACATTTTTCATCCATACGAGTGACATGAGTGGCGTCATAACCAAACTGACTTTTGATAATCGTCCATCCATAAACGCGAGACACTTATGATGGCCCACTGTCGGCGGGCAGTGTAAACAGAATAGCAAAATGTGTCTCCTCGTAGGAATCTATAATGCCGCGCTTTCCTGCTGGGGATCGCTTTCACCGTAGTATCGCTGCCGTGTATAACATGCTTAACTTTTGTGAACGCAATCATAACCACGGTAACCAAATTGCGCATATCATGATCAGAATGAACCTATGTGAAATGTTATAATAATTGCTCAAGCGTCGGTTTGGCCAATCTGGCCAAATGTATGTTTCACGTAAAACAGAGCTGAAACGAGTGGATGTATAAATTGCGATGAGGTAGGCCGATGGTGAAGTTTGTAAATATGCTTGATGTTTTTTGTTTGACGCGATCGTTAACGCGCTATTTTGATGCACCACATTCACTTTAATAAACTTCCAGGTACACCTTTACAATTTCGATGCCATGTACACTAACACCTCCTCACATCTTTTAATGCGATTAGCAATCTTAGCCTACATAAACCGCTTGATTTCTATTTACTAGCTATCTATCTAGCGTCCTTACGCCGCTTTCTCGCTAATAAAGAATTCCCAAAAATTTACCCGGCACTGGGCGGTTGCAAGATGGTACCGCTAGATGGCCCAACATGTCCCAAGGGAAGCGGGAGAGAGGGGCCCAATGCAATAGGCGAATGATGCAGGACGCCTTTCCGTGGTGGCATTGCGTTGTGTCGCTGCATTGCTTAAATGTTCATCGCATCAATGTCGACACTCCTGGTGAGATGACTGCTGACGGATTTTTTTTTCGCTTACTCGCAAACGCCCGCGCGAAAGCCTGCTCTCAGAGGTAAATACTGCATCTACCTCCTACCACGTATCTACAAGGATCAGTGAGCGCAGCGTTGCGTCCACAAAGGTAGCAGCAAACAAGTTGCGGGGCTTAGTTGCAGGTTCTTGAGAACGGGAGCTGTGGCTCAGCACCTTTCTATACTGTGCATGTGATGTGGGACTGTTCCCAGATGCGTGTCCAAACAACATCAAAGAATTTAAATACACTGAGCGAAAGAATTTAAACCAAGTCAACATGCAGAGACGGAGAAAAAGAAGGTGATACTTCAGGCCACTCGCTCACTTTTCCTATGACAATAGGTTATATCTTCATTGTTTCCAGTGCAACTTTTTTATGTTTGTGACTTTGCGATGCGTTGTTTTCAAACGATGTGCCAAAAAAACATGTGCTTGGTGTGCAGCGAATGAAGTTGAACACCTCCCTGTATTTACTGTACCGTCACTGTTTCGTGTATTTTCTTTTCTGCCAGGTACGACATGATTATACTAGGCAGTAGCAGAAGAGAGGAGAGTCTTGGGGGTGAGTATAATTATGCCGTCTTGCGAAAAAAAAAATTCGACAATGCGCTTGCACAAGTGGATCACTTCTATTCACCGGTAGAATTCTCGAGAGCTAAAACACTACTACATACTCTGCAGAAGCTCGAATGTGATGGAAAATTTCACAATCGCGTCTTTTGTAGGTCACTACTACCGCACTACACTAGAGATACCCAAAAGAGCATGGCTCTCATAAAGAAGTCTTATTTAATGGAAAACATCCAAGCAATACTTCGTTATGGTACCAGAAGAATATCACCAAAACTGCAAATTGGTTTTTATGCTGCTGCTCTGGCGAAGCTGGTGATGAGCGTTCACAAGCGCGAAAATAAATTCCGTGCAATTGGCGCACGTAAGGTGAACGACATCGAGACTTAATGGAGCTGGCATGAGAAAGAAAGATCCCCGAGTTAATTGGAACTGTTGAGCAGGTTCTTTCGAAACACAAATATGCAGCAAATGACATATGTTATAGGCGCAGGTGCAGGACATTCTCGCACTTGCGCCATGAGCCAGGTTGGCCGCCAACGTCTGGCTACATTATGCGAGTATTTTAGGTACTCGTTTACATCCACGACGATACAACCAAGAGAAACGCGCAAGTGGGGAGGAGCGCAGCGCACAGCAGACTGCGGCTGAATTGGCTAAAGCATATGACCGAGAGCCCCGCTACTCCACGATCAAGGTTGCCGAGCGTTTCCGTTGGGAAACCCGTACACGTTTCGCATCTGCTCCTGTAGACCGTCACATGCAGGATGGATAGATTTCTCACGTAGAGTGCAAAGGTCCGCTATAAAAAATGTGTTTCTTTTTGTAGGCTACGCATTTGTAGCGTCCGTCTGTAGTGACCACCGGATGCAACTTGGCGAAGACAAAGCATACACGTACAAAGGGATTCGCATCACAGCGCACGAAGTGGCGCACACGTAAGTGGCCTCGCTCCCGTCGGAGATTTATTATGATTTCATTTGGTGTACCTAAACCTTCCGCGTCATATATGCTTATATCGCGCTAATCTGTCGGTAATTTTAAAGATATTGAGGTAATGTATAATTGAACTTTATCCTTTTTACAAATGGTTACGAATCAAACGATCGTTATTAGAAAAGAAAGGCCTTCGTGAGGCACCATTTCATTTTTTGTTAGACACTGGAAAGTGTATAGCTTTGTTTATGAACCCGCCGCGGTGGCTCAGTGGCTATGGTGTTGGGCTGCTGAGCACGAGGTCGCTGGATTGAATCCCGGCCCCGGCGGCCGCATTTCGATGGGGGCGAAATGCGAAAAACACCCGTGTACTTAGATTTAGGTGCACGTTAAAGAGCCCCAGGTAGTCGAAATTTCCAGGGTTCTCCATTACGGCGTGCCTCATTACCAGAAAGTGGTTTTGGCAAGTAAAACCCCATAATTTTTTAGCTTTGTTTATGGAGTGGCCTACCGAGAACTTTTGCCAAATTGTTTTGTTATTACATGAGATAGGACGCATTAAATCGTTGCGTTGTCATGCTTCCAGGAGGCTATTTTCACTGCCAACATAGAAACTACTCCTTTCTCTTCACTAGCACCCGTAAGCAAAATTCCTCCAGTTTCGTCTTCCGTACTGAAGCCGAGGGATCAGGCCCCGTTTACGTCAGGAACCCTGCCTCCATTTATTGTTTGCTCTTTCTTTTTGCACGTGGTGCCTTACATGGGTGTATTGCCCGGTACACCTTTGGATGAGTGGCAGAAGTCATGTGCCCTAAATGGTGACGCTACAGGGAGTGCTTACTATCTAGAGGCATCTCTGCGTGTGACCTTGACTATGGCTGAAAGCGGGCCTCCTTCGATTGGGAGGGCACGCTGAGTTTCGCTTGTAAGTTCAGCTGTTTTCGCGTTGTTGCTTTGCAGACACAATTACCACCCCAAGATCTGCGTTCTACGCTTGTCTTTGTGCAATTTACAAACATTACGAGGGGCCATTTAGGCTTTGCTAGCCTTGTGTCACGTCTTCGCGACATGCTGGATTTCATATAAATCCAAACGGGACGCTTAAGCTGCATAAATCATGACTTTGACGTCAAGTGTGGTCATTCAGCGTGAACATGTCAGGGTGCACATGTTAACATGTGAACAAACAGCGCTTTACACATGGTGCCTTCTAAGAATGGTGAACATGCATGAACTCTTGCGGCTGCATTCATTCCAGTTCAGAAATTGAAATTATGTTTTCTGCGATACCAACTGTTTTACAGACTGCGATAGGATGCGAGATGGTTCACCTGCCTAGTCTGCGTTTTTTCAGTCCGAAAACATACTCATGTACAAGCACTGTTGTGTGCTAAATGCTTGTTTCAGCTTTATTTAAATGCCTCTAGATATGTTGCCCGGGGTAGAAAATTGTGTATTTTGAATATTATTGCCTCACAAGCAATAATTTCTAGCTGCAATTTGATTATTTTATTTACCCGACGAAAAACCTGGCTAGAAGAAGTTGAAAGACATCCAGTGCAGAATTTGTTGAGGGTAGATGTACGTCGAGGCGCTCCCGGCTCAGAAAGCTTTCTTTTGCTATGTCCTGCTGCGACCACTTTCGTGAGCTTTTCGTCATCCTGAACCAAAAGGTTATTGATCACTTACGGCAAGCCCTAGACCACTATGGTTTTCCGGGGTGGCGCACGACCGTTGGCCTACTAAAACACACCGAATCTGTGTTTAACTTCAAACTACAATTAAGGGTATTACCTTGCTTGCGGGCCAACCGCCGCGCCATTCCACCTGGTGGACCTTTGATGACACATCAACCTCGAACGAAACCCTGCCGATGACCCAATGCACGTTAATTCCGTCCCCATGGCTACCTGGTATGAACGAACGAACATCGTCGACAGACAGGAGGGAGATGACGCAACTGTACAATCAACTACGACTAGGTTGAGCGACTGCAGGCCCTTTGAGCATTATGTCTAGCTACACCCAAAAACGAAAAGGGAAGGGGTCCACTGTGCGAACGCAAGCTAGGTAGCAACCGCCAAAGCTTCAACAGACATTGGAGTAGATGGAATGCCTAAATTCAGCACGGTCCATTCTGAAAATCTGCCTGAAGGAACGTAAACCTATAACGATGTTCCTCAGCAACCCGCTTACACGGTCCGGTGGCGGCATGGCGAACGCCCGTTTCAAGCACGTCTGTTTCATCTTGCAGATTGCCGCTATCACCAGTAGTCCCGATGTTCTGCTACGAGATCCTGCAAACGACACGCCGCACAGGCTCCTACCGCGATCGAGCAGCGCCCAAACCGACAGTGGTGTTCCATCTGCGCCTGCGCAGGGATGCGCTGCTGTTCCGGAGATGGATTTTCCGTCCATCAGCGTGCCTATGAACAACTATCTCAACCGCACACGTCATGGTACAAAGGTGGCGCTGGCAGCATGGATGCCCAAGGCTATAAGAGCAGCTCCGTGGGATCACTACTTCAGTGGGTCCGGTGGCGGCATGGCGAACGCCCGTTTCAAGCACGTCTGTTTCATCTTGCAGATTGCCGCTATCACCAGTAGTCCCGATGTTCTGCTACGAGATCCTGCAAACGACACGCCGCACAGGCTCCTACCGCGATCGAGCAGCGCCCAAACCGACAGTGGTGTTCCATCTGCGCCTGCGCAGGGATGCGCTGCTGTTCCGGAGATGGATTTTCCGTCCATCAGCGTGCCTATGAACAACTATCTCAACCGCACACGTCATGGTACAAAGGTGGCGCTGGCAGCATGGATGCCCAAGGCTATAAGAGCAGCTCCGTGGGATCACTACTTCAGTGGGTCCGGTGGCGGCATGGCGAACGCCCGTTTCAAGCACGTCTGTTTCATCTTGCAGGTAACATACAATTGTAAATGTTACAGAAGTGATAATCGTTGTTTGCTGCTGCTGCCGGACCCTCTAAATTGTACTGCCGTTTTGAAAGAATTGGTGCATTGCCTAAAAATGTCATTGCTGTTACTTTGCGGTGACGTTGAGACCAATCCTGGACCAAATGTGGACGAAATGCTGTCGCAACTGCTGGATGGGCAGGCCCGCATCAGCCAAGATATAGCTAGCCTATCTGAAACGGTTGCATCCTTTGATAGTCGTCTAAAAAATGTTGAGCAAATGGCGGCGACTATGTCAAACATTGCACCACGTGTAAGCGAACTGGAGCACACCGTCGGTGCGCTTCAAAAACTAGTAGACAAGCTAGATCGTCAGAACGATGACTTAGAAAATCGACTCCGAAAAAACAATTTGGTTTTTCATGGCTTGCGTGAGAAGCCTTCCGAGTCGGCTGATGATCTGCTTAAATCTGTATTGGAACTTGTATCAGTTAAACTCGGTGTAAAATGTGACGACATAGAGCGTTGCCACAGGCTTGGAGTTGAAAGAAAGGATAAACCTCGGCCAGTAATCATTAAATTACTGGATTTCAGAACAAAGGTTGCTATATTGAACAACGCCCGGAAACTTAAGGGGACTAATATATACATAAACGAGGACTACTCTGCACGTGTACGGATGGCACGTAGAGCGCTGTGGCAGAATTCGCAAGATATGCGCAAGAATGCTGGTAAATATAGACTTAAACATGACACACTCACGATTGATGGTGTTCGTTACATGTGGGACACTGATAAGAATGTCATTGTTCAGGCTTCAGCGCGCTCGCCTTCAACGGTGTCAGCCTCTGTGCCTTCGGCTCCCGTGAAATCGGCTTCTGCAAAAGCGACTGGCAGGAATAGAGCTTCGGCTAATACTGCTTCGGCTCGTGTTGACTGACGCTGCGAGCAGAATATAACTGTCCTCAATGTAAATGCGAGGAGTGTACTCAACAAAGTTGAAGCTCTCAATTGTTTGGTGGAAAGCCACAGCCCATCAATTGTCTGTCTTACAGAGACTTGGTTACATGAATCTGTTATTGATATCGAAATTTCGCCTCCCGGTTATTCACTACTTCGGAAGGACAGAGAAGTTGGCCGTGGTGGTGGTGTGGCAGTTCTCATTAAAACAAGCCTTAAATTTTCTTTATTACCTGAACTTCCTGGCATTGAGGCTATTTGGTGCAAAGTATACAGCAGAGGTATTGTAATAGTTGTTGGTGTTATTTATCGCCCTCCGAACTCCGACGATATTTTTCCTGCTATCAATGAGTACCTTATTAGTAACAAGCTGTGTGGTTGCAAACTATTGTTAGCAGGGGATTTCAATCTCCCATGCATTAACTGGAGCACACTTACCCCAACTGGCCGTGATAGGGCGCTTTGTGCTTCCCTGATCGACCTTGTTATTTCATTTGGGTTAACTCAACTTGTGGATTTCGTAACGCGCGAAAACTCAATATTAGACCTTGTATTTGTAAACCAACAACTCTTATCGCATGGAGTTAAATGTGAAGTCACCGAAGGCTTATCTGACCACAAAGCAGTTGAAATTGCCTTGAACTTAGTGTGCCCTCGACTAAGACCTGCATTCACAACCGTTTTGAACTTTTCTGCAGCTGACGATACTTCCGTACTTGACACTTTAGCCTCAACTTTTGATGACTTCCAACACTGTAGTGAACTGCACAATGTAGACACGTTGCTCCTTAAATTTTGTGGCATTGTACATGAATGCCTGTCAAAGTACGTGCCCCAAAGATGTATTAAACGGAACCAAAGACACCCTTGGTATAATAGGGAGATAATTCAGCTCACTCGTCGCATTAAGCGGCTGCGTAAGCGAAGCCGTTCCGAGTGTAAGAACAATGCTTCTTTCTTCAACACGTTGAAGTCTAAATTAAGAGCGAAAATGCAAGAGGCTAAGAGCTTTTACTTTAATAATACATTGGCTACATTTATGAAAAAAAACCCATCTAGGTTCTGGAGATCGATTAGTCCTGCATCGTCTCTACCTTCTTCCTTTATTGTTAATGACCAATCCTGCTCCCAATCTGAAACTATAGCCAACGCCTTCAACAACTTCTTCGAATCTGTTTTTTCTACCGATAATGGCACCAATCCTCCATTTTCCGCGTGCCGCAATCTGCCCTCTCTTCCAAATCCTGATGTAACCTCCTCTGGAGTACATAACCTCATATTAAAACTTGATGTAACGAAAAGCCCAGGCCCAGACGGCATTCCAAATATGTTCCTAAAGAGGTACTCGGAATGGTGCGCAAGCTATCTGACTATAATATTTAAAAAATCAATAGACTCTACAACAGTGCCCCGGCTGTGGAAATTGGCTAATGTCGTGCCCGTATTAAAATCGGGAAACAAACAAATAATACCGAATTATAGGCCAATATCTTTACTTTCCACCAGCTCGAAACTCTTGGAGCACATTATTCACAAGCACATTGTGGAATACCTAAATGCCAACAATATTCTTTCCCAATCGCAGCACGGTTTTCGTGCTGGCTATTCCACTGTTACGCAGTTGCTTGAATTTACGCATGACATTGCATCTTCCCTTAACAGCCGAGGACAGCTTGATGCCATATTTATTGACTATTCTAAGGCCTTCGATTTAGTTTGCCATGCTAAGCTTTTAGTTAAACTTCGTACATATTTTGGTGACAGCAAGCTGGTTGATTGGATAGCTGATTACTTACGGTCGCGCTCTCAGTTTGTTACGTATAACCACGAGAAGTCGTCTGAGGTACAGATTACATCTGGGGTGCCGCAAGGCTCGGTGCTGGGGCCGCTTTTGTTCATTATTTTCATAAATGACGTGGCAGAAATCATTGGCGATACTCAAGTTAAACTTAGAATGTATGCAGACGACTGCGTAATCTACAACACAATCTCTGATGCTCATGATCAGGTTGCGCTAAATAACGTTTTTTCATTGTTTTGTAACTGGAGTGAAACCTGGCAAATGTCTATTAACTTAAAGAAGACTGTGGCCATGACCTTTTCAAACAAGAAACAACCCCTTTCTTTTACTTATACTAACGACGGAGTCGGTCTAGTACATGTTACGGAGTTTAAGTACCTCGGTGTAACTCTAGCGTCAAATTTAAAATGGCGCAAGCATGTTGAAATGATCTGCAATAAGGCTCGTCGAAAACTTTGGTATCTCCAGCGCACGTTAAGCAACTCAACAAGAGAATGCAAATTGACTGCGTACAAAACTTTGGTCAGGCCCATACTAGAATATGCATCGGTTGTTTGGTCACCTCACCTCAAGCACGACATAGCTATGTTAGAATCTGTCCAAAAAAGAGCAATTAGGTTCATTTTTTGTCGCTATGACCGGCAATTCTCGCCTACTTCGCATGCACTCGTTTTAACGCTGCAATCTCTCGAACATCGGCGTAATTCTGATCGCGTTATCCTTCTTCATAAGATAGTTCACACCGGCTTGAGTGTTCTGGTGCCGATTTCTTTTGTTGCAGCTTCAGCACGCTGTACTCGACGATCTGATCCCCTGAACATTGTGCCCTTCAGGTCGAATATTGATTCTTTTAAGTTTTCCTTCTTTCCACGGACGGTGGATTTATGGAATAAACTTGATGGGTCTCTGCGCAGACTCGGTACTGAGGATTTTGAAAAAGAATTGTGTAATTATGCATTCTGGTAATGTTTTCTAGTATTCTGGTGAATTTTGTTAAAAGTACTTGAAATTGTATTTTTTTTTTTGTTACTCTGTACTCACTCCTGCTATGTCTCAGAACTGAGACAGCAGTATTTGTAAATAAAATAAATAAATAAAATAAAATAAAAATGATTGCGTGGCATGGCACCAACCAAGGATCTCGTTGAGCACTTGACATCTCGCCCAGACGTACGTAGTAGCACGATCACTGTGACCACCTATGATAGACAACATGAGCAGAAGTTGTGCAAGCACCTAAAAAGCGAGACTAAAGCTGGTGCAGCGTGGCAGGGACTGTTTATAATCGGTGGATCAAAAATAAGACACGGTGTATCATCTATTGAGTGGAAGCCAACTACAGGCCACAGATGCTCAAGGAAGTTCCGAAAAATCGAATATACTAGTGACGAGACTGGTGGGGAAAGAGGCTATGTATTAATCACGCTCGGCACCTCGACATCAATGAGGGCAATCCTCTATCAAGTAGTTCAAAGCGCATATATGCCTATACAAAGTGCGAACACTCTTATGCAACCGCTGCCACACTGCAGGTCAAAAGAAGGACGTCTGTCCTAAGCAACGAATGTGCGGGAAGTGTTGTAAGAAGCGGCACAAACGCGGCCCTTGAAGTATGTCAGCGAGAAAAAGACTGCACTACAATTATTGTAATGAGGCTGGACATGAACCAGCCGGCGTGACCTGCCCAGGCCGCGAATCATTCGAGGAGAAGGCGAAAGCGAAGACAGACAGTGGATGATCTCGCACTCGATCGGGACGCTGGCGATTCCTGATCCGCTCCGAGTCCGAAACCTGGAAATCGATGTTGATTAGCTTTCCTTCCAGTGTTCCGTGGAAGAAGCTATCTCCGTCGGTAACGCTTTGTTTGTCATATATGACAAGCCGAACGAGAAGGTATGCGGAGACTGCATGCACCACAAAAGCGAAAGTTGATGGCCGCAGCACATTCGATGGTACGCACGTGACAGAGGGCAGATGACTGCAAAGGCGCATGGAAGAAATGCTACGACATCTTGCGCAGCAGGAGAAATAGATGACAAGAGGGCTACAAGCCTACCGCGCCATGTACAAATTCCAGAATGAAATCATCCACAAGAAGCAACGAGTAGAAAATGTAATAACTTAAGTTCTGGCAAGCAGCCGCCTAACAAGATAACCCTGGGCAAGAGGTAATCAGCGTCACCCCAAGCAAACCATCACAGCAGCGTCATAATCGGAATGGGCCATCTGAGGCTGATACCGGGACGCAGTTTCTTCAGGCACAACAAGAACGTGACAGGCTACTATGGCAAAGGCAGAACGAATCGCCGAATATATAACGGAAGGAAATAACCAATGTTTTTCAGAAAATGATCCCCGAGACTCTCAGGCAACTATCAACAATTGATGCAGGGAACGCGACAATTCGGTGTCACCGCACAGCGTTTCTATTTCCCATATAAATTATGACGACGTTCTAGTGTGATGGTGCATAATCATCGAGCCGCAAGGCAGAACGCCAGTCGACACACTTATAAAATGATCTTGTGAGAGCCGCTGTGTAAGTCCTTCAACGAAAATCAAGCAGTCTCAGTTTGTGTGCCATCGAACATACCGCAGTTTCCATGTCAGTGGGCCTCTGGGCTCTTCTTCAAGAAACTCGAGGCGCCAACAACGTAATCGAGCGGCTGCTAAGGCTATTTCGGCACTTATTCCTAAACAAGGAGCACAGTAACAAAGCACCTATAGTACCACTAGCGGTGGCGCAAATAGCCACCTTGAAAGCACGTCACTGTAACATCAACACCGATGGCGTTTTATGGCGTCAGCTGCTATCAGCTGGCGAAGGGTCAAAACACCAAACTTGAATGTTTGCACAGGGAGGCCTTGCGCGTGATTATTGGAGTGACCTAACGTACCCACATCCACGAGGATCAACTGTACCGGCGTGCGAACCTCTCAACCTTCGAAGTAATTACAAACGCTAGAAACCAGGGCCATAACAGTGGGATGAACGAAAGAATGGCAACAACTTCGGCTTTATGACAGGCAACAGTTACATGCAAATCCGTTCAGGCAGAATAAGGCTCAGGGCGGTGCATAGCAATGGGTTGTTGTTCACATTGATATGACAGGAAGGAAATTGTCACGGGTCGCAGCTCTCGCGGCGGTCCGAACCTGGGATGGACACGTAGTTGTGAACGAATATTCACACGCCTTTGACTAGCTCGAACTATAGGCAATCAAGATGGCGCTAAACAGATGTGAATCATGTTTACTTTTAGGCGACATATTGTATGCGTCTATTGTCGAAACGGACGCTCTGGAGAGACTATGCTCCGCGCCCGAAACATCCAGGACTGCGCACTCCATCAAGCATGCATTGTGTAATGGAAATTCACCCCCGTCCCCCTGCCCCGTTTAACGTTGCAATAAAGAAAATGAAATGAACCGATTCCTCAGAGGATCACAGAAGAAGCGGGGTTTGGGTGCAGGGCCACGTGGGCGCGTGAGCTAACGCATTTCCGTTGTTCTGATGCAGTCCAACTGAGTGATTTCGCCGAAAAATCTATATCGTGGGATGGCTCAGGCCTCTGTTGCTTGGCGCAAGAAATAACAAAAGACGATCCCAGAAAACCTCTCTCAAGAGGTGCACAAGTGCTCGATCAGAAAGCCCGAAGCAGCTTTGCGCCCACTGAAGTTATGCTCAAGAAGTCGTGAAGTTACATGCCGACGGTGAAGCGCCGATCACTTGGGGCTCAAAACAATGCAAGTCAGTCACAACCTCCCCGACTGAAGTACTCAACAGGCCAAGATGAAGCGCCCCCCCCCCCCGCCCCCCGCCGCCCTTCCCCTCCCTGTTATTCGCCACATATACTGAGACTCTCCAGGCCTCAAGATGCTTGTAAACGCGGTTTTAGCACTAGAAACACTCTAGAAAAGCGAATCTTTCTACCCGTGGCAGTGGCCAGGGCTGTACTACAGTTAGAAACTGGCCTGGCAGGCCAGATCTTGGCTTTCGTAAGCGGGGTGAGGCCTACAGTCGTCCCGGGGTGGTTAAGTTCTTCGAAGCGTGTCGTCTTCGGTGGCGGTGGTGTTAGGATTTTAGCCTGAACATCTCAGTACCCGCACACCTTCGTACACCACTGATCCATCCCTTCTTAAATAAAACTCAACTTCACTGATTCATTCAAGGAAACGAAGGCGAGAAGCGGGTAGTATTTGACTGGCTGACGGGTTGTTCGAGGTGGACATGGAGAGACATGTCAGGATCTTATAAAACATGGCCGGGGCTGCACAAGGTCGAAAACTGCTTTTCCCGTGGTAGGTTTTGAACAGGCTGCAAGTAGAAATCTGCTATAAGTAGGCTTTGCACATAAATAAGCTGAGGCCAGGGGGGGTTTGATGAATCTTTCTACCTTCATTATATGTTTACCCTGCGATAACAATACACTTTCGACCTTTGTGAAAGGTGCACATCACGCCAGCGCTGCTGGCGAAACTCCTGCAGAATTTATAGGCTCTGAAACCGGATGCTACGTTGCCAAAGACATGGGAACCTCGTATCTTCAAGCAATTCAGGGAAATGAGAGGAAACTTAATGCTGCGGAGGGGGGGGGGGTTAGTCAAGTGAGCATCCTGAAAGCTTAAATTGTACAACCGCGAAGTGGTCAGTGTTACTAAATTCACCTTTCGCGTTTGGGAAAATCGTCTGGAAAGTTCCGTGAATAAGCAAAACAATCTATCAATCTCTGAATCATCAATTCATTTTTCAACAGCAGTAAGGGTTCCGCCACATCAAAAGCGCTTGAAAACAACCTGAAAGTGGCCGAGTTCTCCCGTGTATGTCTGTGGTTTCAGGCATGATGTGTACAAATATACGCTAAGGCATATTGCGCAAATATTTTAAGAATAGGTAGCCCGTTTCATGCTTTTCTAGGATAATTAATAAGACTTAGGTGTATTGTAGAGGCTGCAACAAGAAGCTATCAAATTCTCGCTAACTGCAAATCAATTGATTAAGATACACTGATGGATGTGTAATAATTAAGCTTTGAAACAATAGATTTCTGAATGCCTGAAATACTTAACGCAAATAATCAAAGTTAAAATTTGAAGATAGCTCGAGATGCATAAAAAACGATGCCATGAAATTCACATATACGCAAAATAGCACCATAACTTCCCCACTGTGCAAAGTTCACAAGCGCAGAGTGTATGACTTGTGACTGGAAAAGCTAACTGTGGAAGGGGGAACAACGTATGGACTACTAGAGAATATTCTGTATAATTTATTTGCTCAGGAAAGCATATCCTCAACTATTTTCGCGTGAACATATTTGGCAGAGACATACGTGGTGACGGGCATGAATAATTCGTTAAGCGTGGGAATGTGGTAATTTCAAATCACTGTAATTCGCGTTCATTACTGCGTCACAAGCTAACAAATGAGAGGACAAGGACAAAAAGCTGCTACGTAGCAGCTTAAAAAAGATTCTTGGCCCCTATCCCTGGCATTCAAACACACGCATACAGATGCATTGCATAAGTGCACAGTTATTTCGTGTGCATGCCTCATTTTATACAAAGAAGAAAAATATATTAAAGAATATAACGGCGAGAGAACATACAAAATGCATATGATCAAATATAGCGATGTCACTTATGAACTGCAAAAGATTTAAATTGTTGCAAACAGCGTCACCTCCTGCACAGACACAGATATAACACATTACAATAATTTTAGACTTTACCCATTCCGCAGCACAAGAAAATAAGAAAAATTACACTTATCAGGCAGTTTCGCATGATGATACACCGCAAAAAAATTACGAATAGCCTATAATACCTATAATAAATATACACCAATATCCTAGCATGCTTAACAATATATATATATTAGGCTCATGATGAGTGTTACTTTACATGTAAATAAAATGCGCTGTAGTAAAACTAAAACAAGGTTGTTGTTTCAGAGACACAAAATATTGGAGGACGCTTAAGCTTCGCCTTCAAGAGTGGAACGCGATAGCGTTATCGCACCCTGTTTGCACCACCCACTCATTCGCTCGGCATGCTCTTGATGAGACGAAAGGGAGAAGTGGGCGAGTGGCGCGCCACCTATCGGGGCAGCACCGTCCATCGCGAGGAGGGGGTCTTCTGTGTTTGCCGCAAGATGGCTCTGCGTGTGCGCCAAGCGCAGAAGAAATGTAGGGGAAACGTACTTCGCTACTCGTTTAACTGCGACTTCTGTAATTTACATGCTCATAATTACCGATATACACCGCAGTATAACTGTCTACGGCACGTTTCTAAGGCAACACCGCATTCGCTAGAGGCGCTTTTGTCGCGCTTTGAACCATCGAACTCTTGGCTCAGTGGTAGCTTCTCCGTCTTACACTCTGGAGACCCTGGCTCGATTCCCACCCAGCCCATCTTGCAAGTTGTTTTTATTTATGAGTTGCCTTCCGGGATTTTTCGCTGACGGCCAAAGCCGCCGACACCGGCTTTTCTGCCACACGAGCTCCTTAACGCTGGCGCGTTAAAAAAGGTAAAGCCACACAAGTGCATACAATAACACTCACAAATGCATGTGCAAATCAACCTATGATTATAAAAGGCGAAATAAAAAAAATATACGAAATTCCGGCAGCCGTTTATGATATACTTCTATGGAACACGTTGAGCATGCTTGCTGGTTTAAAGTGCAGTGTTTGCATACTGTTCTAGTGTATTTAAAAATTTGTCTCTCTATCAGTGCCACCTCTTGCAATTTTGTGTAGCAAGCTTCGTACACGAAATTATGATCTGCTGAGTTCATATCTGGCGAGTGCGAAAGGTAACAGACGTGCTTGTTTTTCTCTGATGTCATATGAAACCAGTCTGGTTGCTGTAAGGTTACATAAGTGCAAAAAACTACGCTTGTTGCGTCGGAGATATGCTTGAAATTTTATAGCAAGGTTTAAAAGTGGTACAGAGCTCCCGCGTACGGGCATCATACTTGGCAATAGCTATATAGTGAACTGCCTTCTTATGGAGCAGAGTCAACATTTGTAAGCTTGCTTTCGTAGTAGTACCCCACACTAGGTGGCAATACGGTAAGTAAGGGGAAAATAGGGTGTTAAAATGTGTTTGAGATTGGGTAGTACGATATATCGCTGTCTAAGGAGAGCACCCCGCAAGCTTTACCTAGACACGTGGCAAGAAGCTCTACATGGCCATTCCAGGTCAATGATGAATTAAAGACAACTCTCAAGGTTTCAAGTTTCCATTCTAGTTCTATACTTTCAGTAACAAACTAGTTTTTGTTCTTCAATGATATGTCTTTCTGGAGGGGTGAAAAGAATAGCTTCAGTTTTTGCAGTATTCAGTTTTGCGGAGTTTCTCCATTCCGCCAAGTGGTTTATTGCAGATGGCCGAGAGGCTGCTTATCTCGCGTGATTTAAAGAAGACTCATGTCATCTGCGCATACTTTAAGGTAGGAATGTTTAGAAATATTGTTTATATCAATGATGTTAAGAATAAACACTATCGACCGAAGTTACGTACAATATAATATGCGATTAAATCACAATGAAACATTTGAAAAAATATTTTCATCATTAAAGTTATATGCAATTTTCTTTGACAAATTGCAGGTTGGGGTGCTCACACGATGGTACGTCTGCGCCAGGTGTTGCGAAAACATTTGTACCTAACTCTTTAGGATGTCCATGGGAGGACGGCTACATTATGAGCTATATGGAAGAAGACAGCCGAAGTATGAAGTTCTCTTCTTGCTGCCAGTACGATATGGCCCAGATGTCATGGTATGTGGCCCCATAGGATATTACGCAAATGGGAAGAAATGGAATTGCGCTCGACTATATATGAGCGCCAAAACCTCTTTGTTGTTGTGGACTTGACTCACAGGCCTACCGCAACTAATGCGTCGTCTGTTAATGGGGCATTTTTTTAGTAGTAGCAGGATGCGCTATAGGAAGATTATGGATGCAATGTAATCATGAATTAGTGTCTATTGCATATATATGATATCATTGAAGCTTACTGTCTTGGAGGTTGACCACAAATAGGTCAACCGCAAAACCTGTCAATTGTGCTAGCTGCCAGAAGAAGGAAACTTGTATTTGAAAAAAAATGTACTCCCTTTGACTCCTGGCCAGTGTACTCCCGACAAGTATGATCCAAGTACGTCCTATAATAGTTTATCGACTGCATTAGTCATCAATTTCTTCACGTCAGCTATGACGTTGGCGTAGCTGTTGATGTCCACAGAAGCGCCATTTCCTTGTCATTGCTGGCAGAATTGTTTTCGATATTTGCCAATCCAATACTCTCACTCATCAGAGTAGCAGGAGTCAGTGGCGGCTGAGAGAGTTCAGATTTATTGAATTAGTGGTTGCACTGGGTCTATAGTAAACAGACTAAAGGATTTCGTATTTCACATAAAGAAAATTACCTTAACCGGACTCACCACAGCAGGAATTTACTGTTCTCAATATAACGTGCACGAAATAGATTTCAAGTATGAAGCCCTACATTTGTTCTGACGGCCAGTATGAATTCAGCGCTGCGTGCTAAAAAAATCTACGCGTGAAATTATAAATGAGAAAGATTCTCTACTTCTCAATGCAAAAATTTTTTGTTGCAGGTCATATGAGGGCTGGTGTTTGCATACGAACGATTCCAAGGTAATGCCCCTGAACTGGAAGAACCGTACCAGACTACCTGGGGAATACTTGAACAAAGATAAGCAATGTCATTTGACGTACCCTGAACTCTACGAAACTTACTATATGAGAGTGCGTGTGCATCTGTATTTAAAATTTTTTTTTGGCGACAGAGACATGGAAGTAGCTACCGTTAATGCCTGTCTTCATTTTCTCTTTGCAGGACATGGGTTCCTGGAACTGCTTGGTTTATTGCTTTGTACCGGGGTACCAGTATGGAGGAGCTGATCATCATTGGCCTATGTACCTTATAGACGGCAGCCCTTGCGGACCGCAGAACAGAAGTGTACGAACACAACCTGTGATCACTGTTTTCGGATTGAAAGTTTCATAGTGAAGTCGGCGAACTTTATTCAAGCAAATTTATTATGATTTCTGTTGTTAATAAGGGTCACATGTGCATTTTAAAAATGCAGTTTAACTTGTAATTCCTACCGAGCCTCTTGTTAATAATGCAACAGCTTCATAATGAAATTCTCATTGATCAAACAAAAAATGGAAAGGAAGCCAGATGTGCATTGGTGTATGCGATATTTGTTTTGTCATGTGCGTGTTTCGCGTCGTCAGAAAGTAGTCAGGTAAGCCATTACCCACATTTACGAAGCCGAGTTACATTTATATATTTTTTCCTGTAGCTGTAAAACAATTTAGTCTGCATTATGCGGTATGTGTTATGCTTTTAATTGCTGTACATGGAAGGGTGTTGCCGTGTATGAGCTGTGACATGGCACCGGGTTCCCCAAAATTTTTATTTATTTTTCTAGGGCATTTACTATTCGAATTCAACTCCTAGGTTTCCACTAGAGTAAAAGTGCTGGTTTCACGGAACCATCGCAGGGGCACCTGCGTCAGCAGGCATTTGGTGCGTTGCGACACCATGTGCCTGAGCACGTACCTGAGTACCCGGCTTATTCGCACCTGGCAAAGGAGGATTGTCGGGGTTGAGCCGAAGCCAGGTGTTCGTACCTTTAAGGCCCCCCGGCAGAGGCAACACACCTCTTTGGCCTCTGCTTCAAATAGACGGCACCCCAGGCCGACCCAGCAAGGGGAAATCGGCAGTCGCTTTTTCCTGTCATCCTCTCCAACCTTCTTCTATGACTCTTACTTTTATAGCTTTCCTGTTTACTATTCTCTTATCCTCACTTTCGAATTTCCTAATGGCAAAGGTTAACATTGTGTATCATATCCAATCTTCCCTATATTATGTAATAGCGGCGATGCATAGCTGGCGCTTGCAGGTTGTCTTCACACCTTGTATCGTCCCCTTGTTTGGCTCCATGGTGGACTGCTACCATCACTGTCAAACAACGCTAGACTTATGGCAAATGCTTCCTCCCCCCCCCCCCTTGCTTATCGCCCTCAGAAAGGAGGGCACACCGATGAAACTTTTGACTTCCTGAGCCCAATCAAAGACCCATTTCCCCAATTCCACATGGCGTCATACACAGGGAGCACCTTTAACAACCAGCCAAAGTAATCGTACCTTTTCTTCTGGCAAAGTGTCTAACGGAGAAGCTTGGAGCTGGCTACAAAGTAACAAAAATGGCGACGGGTGACCTGTTCTTGGAACTGTGCCACAAAAACCAACATGACAAACTGAGCAGCCTTCTGACATTCGGTGATATTCCAGTGGCTATCACCAAGCATAAGTCAATGAACACCGTCCGTGGCGTAGTCTCAGAGGACGACTTCGTCAACCATAGTGAAACGGAACTACTTGAGGGCTGGAAAGAGCACATTATTATTGATGCTAAAAAAATATAAGATACGCCCGGTCGACTAAGAAATACTGACAAAACACCTCATCCTTAATCTCGGAACTTGGAGTCTACCAGAGCATGTAGAAACCGGTTACACAAAAGTTTGTGTCAGAGCAGGCACACCGAATTCATGGCGCTGCTATGGATCTCGGAGCTCTCGAGCACGCCTCACTTGTGCAAAATGCGGCAATCATGATCACGCTGCAGATGACTGTGACAAGACAACCCACCATGTGAATTGCGTTTGTGGGCACACTTCTTACTAACGTTCTTACCCTACATGGCAAAAGGAAAAAGAGATAACACTGAAATAAAAAAAAAACACTTTGTTTAAGGAAACACGAAAGCGCTTCTCAATTGTGCAGCGCACTACTTAAGCTGACGTGCCACACAAGGGGGCAGTGTCACAATGGTCTATGGCGACTGCTCGGACCTCACACGTGGGGCCGGTGGCTCCGCCTGCCACCCCCATGGCGGATGCGGAAGCTGCCGCGCTGCCACCACCGAAGGGTTAGCAGCCTAGTGGCTGGGTGTCCCTAACGGCCTCTTTTCGCGAGGGGAGTTCTGAAACACACCTCCATTCGCTTCCAGTGCAGTCATCTAGTGCCTCCCAGGAGCTGATGGATACAACCCCAGCCAGCTTGAGATCGCTGGTGTCGAAGCTACGGCGCTGCTCTGTTCAGCGTGCAATGAAGCAAAAACCGAGGATGACAGGTTCTGGGTATGAAAATGCCTCATAAGCATAAGAATCGTGGTATAGAGAGTACGGTTTTATTACTATTATATTATAATGACGACGCAGATACTCCAGTGAAATGCTAGAGGTCTCATGTGTAACCTAAATGACATTAGACAACTAATAAAGGTCCATTCCAAAGTACTCTGTATTCAGGAAACACATTTAAAATCAGCAAGCACGAATTTCTTAAAACAATATGCTATATAGCGTAAAGACCCCGGTGATGGCCTAGTCTCACCAGGTGGCGTTGAAATCATCGTACTAAACACTACAGCAAGCAGACAGTTGACTCCACTTGTGGCAGTTGTCATTCGTGCTACCATACTAAACAAAATAGCAACAATTTTTTCGATATACATCCCTCCTAACTTTAGACTCAATAGGATAGCGTTCCAATCTTTAATAGACGGCTCCTGCATCCGTTTATTTTGCTCAATGGTCTTAATGCACACATTTAGATTTCGGGAGAGTTGCGGTGTGATGCGAGGGCCGCATGGTACAGCAGTTACTCTTGAGCTCGGGCACATGCCGATTCAATAATGTAGAGCCGACATATTACAGCTTAACACACAATAGTTGCTCTGCTATAGACCTAGCCATCTGCTCTGCCTCACTTCTACCGTGCCTGGAATGGGATATAATTAAAAATCTATATGGTAGCCATCACTTTCCTATTTGTCTTAAAAGATCAAAACAACATGGCTTTTTAACACGTACCCTTCGAAGGAAACTAGAATCCGCGTCAATTGAAGTCATAGCGCAGGATTGACACGGAGAAGAAAGACGACAGGACGCGCACTATCTATCAGTTGATAGCTGATAGATACTTCAGAGATAGCCCACGTCCTGTCCTCTTTCTTGTCCGAGTCAATCCAGCGCCATGACTTGATTTGATGGAACGGACCAACTAGCCCAAAAATGTGCAATCCTTGAATCTGAGGACTGGGAAAAATTTCGCCAAATGGACACGCGCGGCTCGAAAAGATCTCAGTGGTTTTAACATCAACAATGCTGTTACCGTATTTACCGCTTTTGTAGTCGGCGCTGCGGTCGAGTGTATACCACAAACAAGTTGGGCCTCGAAAAAGAGGCGTGTTCTTTGGTGGAATGAAGATTGTGGGGTTGCTCGTAAAGAGCAAACTAAAACTCGGGGCTTACTACGAAGGTCCTCAACCGCAGAAAATCTTTTAATTTTTACGCACATGAAGTCGCAAGGCATGCGAACGCGACGTAGGGCTAACAAAGAGATTGGGAAAAATATATCACCAGTATAAACCCTTACACGCATTAAGCAGAAGTATGGAATAGGCAACGAAAATTATCAGGTTACGAACCTTACCAATTGCCGTTAGCGGATGATCAAGGCGATGGCCTTGAAGACCAGGCTAACGCTCTTGAACACTTGCAGCGTGTGTGAAGTTCGGCAAATTATTCCGAGCCATTCCTAGTACATAAAACAATGGCAGAAAATAAGGCGCTGAGCCGTGAATTCAGCCGCAATGAACCCTATAACCAACCTACCATTTAGCACTACCGAGCTCAAAACTTCCTTGAGCAACTGTATGAACTCTGCCCTGGGTCCTGATAGAGTGATGTACACAATGATGAAGCATCTTCATCCTGACACACAAGTAGCACTATTGTGCGTTTTCAGTGCCATCTGGGCAAGAGGGTACATTCTAATTTCATGGAAAGAAGCTATTCTACCTATGTTGAAATACGGAAAAAATGCGTCCTTAGTTGCAGCTTACCTGCCCATAGCACTAATTAGCTGCCTGTTCAAGTTATTTGAAAAGTTTATTAATCGCCAGCTGTCACATCCCACATCGAATAACTTACTTGACCCATATCAATGGGGTTTTAACGAAGGCCGTTATACAACCGTCCACCTCGTACGCATTAAGGCATGCATACGCTAAGCTTTCGTCCACAAACAATTCTTTCTGCCCGTGTTGCTTGACATCGAAAAAGCATATGAACCGACCTGGTGCCCCGGAATTTTGAGAGACCTCTCGGAAATGGGCATCCGTGGTAATATACGTAATATAATAGAAAAGTACCTATCGAACCGTACATTCCGTGTTAGAGTTGGCGATGTCTTGTCCAGGCGATTTGTTCAGGAAACTAGTGTACCACAGGCTGCCGTGCATAGTTGCATCCTCTTTATAATAAAAATGATTTTTCTACGTGCATACATTCCATGAAGTGTTTTATTCTACCTACGTTGATGACGTGCAGACGGGATTCAGGTCCTGTAACCTCGCAGGTTTTGAGCTACAGATTCAGCTTGGCATCAATAAAGTGCCAACATGAGCATTTGCGAATGGATCCCGGTTAAATCCTCTTAAAAGCTGCTGCGCCCTATTTTCAAGAAAGAGAGGCCTACTTCCAGGTCCTGATATAGAGCTGCATGGACAGCAATTGCCTATGAACGCCAAACAAAAATTTTTACGCATCATTTTAGACTTTCAACGAAGCTTCATTCCACACAAAAAATACCTCAAGAATAAATGTCAAAATAATGACGATCCTTAAAATTCTATCTTGCATTATAGAGCAGTGAGAAGTGCCTCATAAATCGATACAAAAGGCTTATACGCATACGCTTAGACTATGGGGCTATTGCGTATAATTCTGCCACTCCTAGAGTCCTAAAGATACTGGACCCTGTTCACCATCTAGATAACTGCCTGGCGTCTGGTGCCTTTAGGACATACCTGATCGAAAGCCTCTACAGTGAATCAAGAGTAGTCGCTACATCTTTAGAGATACTCCAGCTTCTTATATTATCAAAAAGTGCAATCACACAATGAGCACCCCTGCTATTCACCTGTGAATGATATGACTAGCACCACTCTTTTTTACAACCTACCTGCAGTAAGAGAGTCCTTCTCACTCCTTTTAAAAAACCTCAGTGAAGAAGTGGGTATTTGAATTCTTCAAACTCTTCTAATGGCGCCAACGGAGCTGTTACCGCCATGGCAATGGCAACTTGTCGAACGTGACATATCCTTTATATCTGCAACAAAACACGCTCCAGATGTGGACATACATATGTACTTTTGAGAGCTTCACTCGAAGTGCGCCGCCAGAGTTTTACACAGATGCATCAAAGTTGCAAGCTCTTGCGTGTCAGTCGGCCCATCATTTTCGGAATCTTACGTTCTACACTGTGAAACGAGTATCTTCATGGCAGAGGCCTATGCAGTACGGTCGGCTACTAAACATATTAAAAAGCAAAGCTCTCACAGGCCGTTATATTCATAGATTCTTCAAGTATGGTCGAAACTTTAAAATCGCTACGCAAACAGAAAAATCATTTTGTTAGCGACCTGTATTCACTGCTTTTCAATACGTATGCATCTAACCAACGGGTTCTAATATGTTGGGAACCTGGACTCAGGCGTATAGAGGGCAACTAGCTTGCTGAAAAAATGGCAACTGCTATAGCAAGAAAACCCAGCAATCTGTCCATACCAATTCCTGCCATAGACTTGAAGCCATTCCTACGCAAAAAAAAAGAACTTCAGAGCTCTTGGCAACACTTGTGGAATGCGCAAACTTGGAACAAGCTCCATGTAATTAAGCCATATTTAGAGAATTGGCCATGCTTAACAAATTCACGACTGCATGATGTTCTCTTTTGCTGCCTTAGAATAGGGCTCACATATGGTACACAATCGTAGGTGTTGCGTGGCGCTGAACATCCCCTCTGTGGCAGATATTGTGAAAGGCTTACCGTACTGCACGTCTTGCTGGTGTGCGAGGAAGCAGAAGCAAAGACGGCACTTTCCTTTGGCGCACAAACATGTCCTCTGACATCCGACATTGTTTCTTGGCCCAGGACCTATGTTTGAAACCGAGGCGCTGTGCTTAACTTTTTAAATGGTATTGTGCTGCATGTTATTAGCCCAACAGATACGTAGCTCTCCCTATATCTAGAGGGTATTGCTGCGGGCCTGCAGTTCTGCAGAGCACGTGCCTCCAGGCTCTTGTGCCCAAGGGTCTGAGTGAGGTGGCAGTGCGACTGGAGTCGACGAATATTTTCGTGTTATTTAATTTTAAAAATATTTATAGTCATCATTCACGTCTCTCGATCTTCACATTATTTTAATAAATGGGTAGTTTATGTATTTTACATAGAATATCTTAGGCGTGTATGCATCTTCGCTACACCTCACACTTGTCATTCACTGCGTCATCGACTTACCCACACCATTTCTTGGTGCTCTTTGGCCATTCCGGTCCTTTGCGCCATAAAACTCCATACATCATCATCATTCTTTCGCGAAACATTGGATATCCTTCAGATTACCTCTTTCACGAAAAAACAACAACAAAGGGACAGAAGGCTCTGTGTCTAAAACATTATGAATGGGTCCTTGAGCATGTATTCACAAAAATGAAATGTGAAAGCTGGCCAGCATCTTGTATGGGAAAAAAATGTGGGACTTATTTGTCCCACTGACCACCTAGGCCATTGCCATCAAGAGGGACCTAGTATGGCTTCGTCACCCGCTTCTGCCGTCTTATCAGCGTCTGTAAAATGAGCAGAATCAGCCTGTGTAGACTCAGAAGCAGCATCTGTGTCTTTTACATGTTTTCGATGGGCCCACTCGACACCCTTTGTGCCTGCACCGTCTTTCATAGCAGGAGAACTCAAATTAGCTCTCGCAAACAAGATGCTTCCGGGAACGCATGCAAGGTTACACGTTTTTGATAAAAAAAAATACGCTGTGGTGTGTACGGGAGCCTCGTGATGGGTGCCTTACAATAACACATCTGTATGCGCGTGGTCTAAAGGAAAATTTTAATTATGGGGTTCAACGTCCAGAAATTGCATAGTGAGGCATGCAGCTTACCGTGGGTGGCGCAAGGTTCATTTTGATCAGCCGGGGCTGTTTGACGTGCACCGAAAGCACGGTACGCAAGCGTTTTTGCATTCTGCCCCTGTCGCAATGCGGCTCTTGCTACCGGGATTAAACATGCGATTTCGGGTAGCTCTGCGCCTTAGGCACTGATACCCTGGTGGGTGTGTATTTGATTCCTTGTTATGCTTCATGCACAAATTGTTTCTTAACGGTGCTCCCATTTTTTCCTTCAGATTTGTATAAATGGAGACTGTGTCCCGGACAGAAGATGGAAACGTCCAAAGAGAACTTAACAGCAGGGAAAATAAAGAAAAGAATATATCTGATATATAACCTCGCTTTTCGTCGAATGTAATTAGTAATGTGACAGGTAATAAAATATTATTGCAGTCTGTTTCACTCGCACGGTGATAAAATTAGAGGGAAAAGCTGGATTACACCTAACATTTATGATTCGGGATCAGCACACCTTGTGCCTCATGCATTTTGTCACGAGTTTTGCCAAAATTTGTGGTACGCAGAATGTTGCATCATCACATCATTTAACTTCGGCTGTAGTAACGTATAAGACATTCTTATCATTATTCTCAATCTTTAATGTTTATATTGTTCAGGGAAATAGGCTGAGCTTTAACTGTGAATAAATGTGTAATCATTGAAAGAATAAATGAATAATATTTTATCTATAGATTTGTCATACCCTTACGACTTTTCAATGTGTTACCGAGGGGAGTGGGTTATGGGGCTTATCACATATATTAAAAGGCAACATACAAACGAAATGAGGAGTGAATGTAAACATACATATCTTTAGAGGGGCAGAATGAGTAGAAACAAGAAAAAAAGCGGAAAAAGATGACACATTTCAGTACACAAAACTGCTACTGGTAAATAATGTTGGCTGAGGCAAAGGAACTTATTAGGCAGGAGCAATCATTGATAAAGAAAATGTTTGCATAAAGGTTGTTCCACTCTAATAGTGTCCGAGAGAGAGAGAGAGAGAAAACATTAATTTGTCATTAGATAGGGCGACTTCCTCGCAGGGTGGAGCCCTTAGTTCAGGGATGCATTGGCTCGCGCCACTCCGCGTGCCCGCCGGATCAGCCGTCGCTGCTCTTGCGGGTCCGAGGTGGGAATAAGCCTCGTAACCAGCAACTTCATTCCAAAAATTACCATTTAAAGAAAGCAAGAATGGTGAGTATGTGCTTGAAAAAAAATGAATAGTCTTCAAATAAAAAAGAAAGAATGGAAACGGGCCGTATTATACAGTAAAGTACACTACACACAATTAGACATGGGAATGATACTGAACGGCGAACACATGTATTTATCATTGTAAGATTCGTTACAGGGCAAAACAAGACACGCGCAATAGGAAGGCATAAAACGACGACGGTTCGTGGGGCTTACTGCCATCTACATAAAGAGGAAAGGCTTCCAACGGAACAAGAATGTTGTGACAACGCATCCTTTAACAAACAGAGGGGACATCATTTTAGCTGTCGAAGGCGCGACTTTTTTTTGCGCACCAATGAAGCTGTTTCTTCAAGTGCCCCGCATTTCATTCGAGTTTTAGCGGTCAAAACGATAAAGAGCTCAAATCGCATCCATGCAAAAAATATCGTTTTTTTGCATGCCGGTCACATCGTCGGACACTAAGCCTGTTGGCCAGCGCAGCCGCTCGAAGGCAGCTAAACAATTACCTAGTAGTCATACTCACGTTTTTGACTGAACACGTTGGAAAACGATGAAACACAGCTTAGAAATGCCGCTCCACCACAATTTAGACAAATGTAGGCAAGCAAAACACGACATGTGAGTTGGGGGGGGGGAGGCGTGTAGTAGCAGGGAAACTTTGCAAGTACATCCTCCTGCAACTTTGAAGGGTACGTTCGATTTCACTTGATAGTGACATGAATGCTTCCTTCTTAAGCGAGAGCTCAGAAACAGGCACCTATTGTTAACGATAAAGCAAAAAAAAAACGGTTGTCCTTTCTTTTCTCGCCACAGGTATGTAACATTGATTAAAATATTATTTTTGATGAATGAAGTCAAGCTGTGTCTTGTTTTAATTTAAGAAGGTTATCTTTTCTCAGTGTTTGTTCTCTCCTCACATAGTTACACTTCAATTTTTACTCCCATAATCCCCATTGCTGATCAGAGTGGCCATTGGTTCTGGATCGCTTTTCGCCCGAATCATCGCGAGCCATTTGACTCGACGTTGGAAAATATTCCGGCAGGAATTGCTCGTACGTGCAGCTCATGCTTTCGAGAGTTCTGCGCCAACGTCATAACGCGAACCCAATGGCTCCAAAACTTAATCCACACAAGTACAGCAGACGAGCATTATGCGCTCAAGCTAGAAGTCGTAAAAAATATTCAATTCGGACAGACGAACGCTCAAGAGCGCACCATACATCACGCCAGTACTGGGGACGCTCTGTGGAGTAGTTTACGGGGTCACCTGCGCCACGTCAGAGGCAAGGCTTAAGGAATCACTGGAAGCCAATGATACGCGTGAAATAGTTCATGGAAGAATGCTCGGAAAGTCGTCGTCCACAGTCATTACATTTGAGGGTCTCCATGTGCTCTTTTGCATTACTTGGCCAGTTCTTTCACCAGATTCAAGTCCTATCATCACTAAACGCAATATTCCAAAGCCTGTGGCTGAGATCGAGCGTCTACAGAACATCTGGCCCAGCCCAGATGGAAGTGTGTGTAATAGGTGTGGCGGGAAAAAAATCCCAGCGTGGATCACCAATGCTGACTAAAATGCAAGCTAGGTGGTGTTCTTGGTGAAACCGCAGGCAAATAATGTAGGAAAAGCTCAAGCCATCTTTAGAGATAAGGAAGCGAGGTCAATTGATGCAGACATACTAGAGCAACAATAAATCACCAAGCACGTCAGCGACTAACTATGAGATTGGCAACAGCGAGTACCTGTCACCCCTTTTTTTACGCGAATCCTGGCCCAGAACCGGGACGAGACCACGGTCCAGATCTCGGTCCCGTGAAGGAGGAAGACCGCGATCCAGCTCGTCACTTTGAGGGGCCAACAACAAGTGTAGCAGGGGAAACAGCAGCCAACTAAACTCAGCTGAACCAGCTGGGTGGAAGCAGCTGCCGGCACCAGGGGTCGGACACGATGTAACTGTCTGTAAGAAAAACGGTGAGCGCCTCTCCATTGTGAGTTCATCTCCGTCAACAAAACGCTGAGTTCAAGAGAAAGCTAGGGAAGCAAGAAAAGCAAGCACAAGCCAGACAATGAGCGTTGAAAAATAGGTTGGACGTGTTTATTAGGCAAGTGGAACAGCGAAAAAATAAAAATAAAAAATAAAAATGAAAATAAAGATAACACCACCACCACCACCGCCATCACCCTCCAAAGCCGACATGCTGAATGCGGGCGCACTTCAAGGGCTGAAGAAAAGAATGGAAGTGATGGAATCAAGAATATAAGCACAAATGGTAACTAGTATGCAAAAAATAATGGACACGCTTTAAGTTAAGGTGCAGTCAGTGGTGCACGTTAAAGTTCGAGATCACCCAGATGGGAGGCAGTCTCAGCCAACGAATCTCTGTGCTGGAAAGAAAACGCGAACAGATGAGAAAGAAGCTGAAATACCAGGTGAGGGAAGCATAATTGCAAGAAGACAAAGATATACAAGATGGCGGAGGCAGAAAAAGAAAAAAATCGTAACCCGCGACACAACTCAAGATTTGGCCATGGAATAGTCGTTGCGTGTTACATTTTACACCGAAGCTGTCAAGGGCTAGCTCTTCCAGGATCGTGTCCGTGTGTAGACACAAAACTCGAGCCTTCTCTTCCGGCGTCCGCGTCAGACGCCACCTGCGTTCGTGCCATCGAGTACGCGCCGTGATTAAAGCGACGCTACTAGAATAAAACATCACTACATGGGCCGATCCGGAAGGTAGTGCAATGCCTGGCAGACCCTCAGTGGAGGTGAAGCAGGCGTTGAGCACTCCGCATACTTCCGCCGATTCCGAAGTTAGTGCGATGGCTGGCCGAACCACGGCGGTGAAGGAGTTCGTCATTAAGCGGCCCACATACACAGTTTCGCATGTCATTCTTCTTCACAGAGTGGGAGGGCACTGAGTTTTTTGCTTTGGTCGTTGCGGACCAGCCAAGCAAGCTATGTGCCTGTACACCCGTTTTCACTTCCCCTGTTCCTGCACGAGCATATTGCTATTTCCCTTTTCCTTGCCCTAACTCTTTGAGCAGTGCATCCTAGATAATGCAGTGGTGCTATCACCAAAGTTGTTGTTCACCATCAAGCAGCGTATTGTTCAGCTGCTGCCCTGGCCACGGCTAACTTACAACAGTGGCGACGAATATTACGGATAATCATCATCATCATTATCATTATCATCATCATCATCATCAACAGCCTGGTTACGCCCACTGCCTGGCAAATGCCTCTCCCATACTTCTCCAACTACCCCGGTCATGTACTAATTGTGGCCATGTTGCCCCTGCAAACTTCTTAATCTCATCCGCCCACCTAACTTTCTGCCGCCCTCTGCTACGCTTCCCTTCCCTTGGAATCCATTCTGTAACTCTTAATGACCATCGGTTATCATCCCTCCTCATTACGTGTCCTGCCCATGCCCATTTCTTTTTCTTGATTTCAACTAAGATATCATTAACTCGCGTTTGTTCCCTCACCCAATCTGCTCTTTTCTTATCCCTTAACGTTACACCTATCATTCTTCTTTCCATAGCTCGTTGCGTCGTCTTCAATTTAAGTAGAACCCTTTTCGTAAGCCTCCAAGTTTCTGCCCCGTACGTGAGTACTGGTAAGACACAGCTGTTATAAACTTTTCTCTTGAGGGATAATGGTAACCTGCTGTTCATGATCTGAGAATGCCTGCCAAACGCACTCCAGCCCATTCTTATTCTTCTGATTATTTCATTCTCATGATCCGGATTCGCAGTCACTACCTGTCCTAAGTAGATGTATTCCCTTACCACTTCCAGTGCCTCACTACCTATCGTAAACTGTTGTTCTCTCCCGAGACTGTTAAACATTACTTTAGTTTTTTGCAAATTATTTTTAGACCCACCCTCCGGCTTTGCCTCTCCAGGTCAGTGAGCATGCATTGCAGTTGGTCCCCTGAGTTAGTAAGCAAGGCAATATCATCAGCGAATCGCAAGTTACTAAGGTATTCTCCATTAACTCTTATCCCCAATTCTTCCCAATCCAGGTCTCGGAATACCTCCTGTAAACACGCTGTGAATAGCATTGGTGAGATCGTATCTCCCTGTCTGACGCCTTTCTTTATTGGGATTTTGTTGCTTTCTTTATGGAGGACTACGGTGGCTGTGGAGCCGCTATATATATCTTTCAGTATATTTACATACGGCTCGTCTACACCCTGATTCCGCAATGCCTCCATGACTGCTGAGGTTTCGACTGAATCAAACGCTTTCTCGTAATCAATGAAAGCTATATATAAAGGTTGGCTATATTCCGCACATTTTTCTATCACCGATTGATAGTGTGGATATGGTCTATTGTTGAGTAGCCTTTACGGAATCCTGCCTGGTCCTTTGGTTGACGGAAGTCTAAGGTGTTCCTGATTCTATTTGCAATTACCTTAGTAAATACTTTGTAAGCAACGGACAGTAAGCTGATCGGTCTATAATTCTCAAGTCTTTGGCGTCCCCTTTCTTATGGATTACGATTATGTTAGCGTTTTTCCAAGATTCCGGTATGCTCGAAGTCATGAGGCATTGCGTATACAGGGTGGCCATTTCTCTAGAACATACTCACCATGCGGTGACAATACACCAAGACGGACTGCCGCTACGAAGGACCAAAGAGGGCCATGGCGAACCTCCAGTTACCACTGTTTCATAACACCAGAGACAAGTGGAAACCGTATCTCAAAAGGCCAGAAGCACATTTTGAAGCCAATGACGTAACCGACGGGAACATGCGACGGGCACTGCTTGTAGCTGGTCTTAGCACGAAAAGAGTTCAAGTGCTAACTGGCACATTTGCGCCAAAGACACCCAATTCCATCACGTATGCCGTAGCAGTCGCAGCTCTAAACAGCCACTACAACCGCAAGCGTAACGAGTCAGGAGAAAGTTACAGGTTCTTTACGCGTCGCGAACAGGAAGTGGAATCAATGCAAGATTTTCTCGTCGACATACGGCGCATAGCACACAACAGCAACTTTTGCAGCGCGTTACATCGAATGTTGAGGGATGGGATTACTCGCGGCGTACACTAATCTACGCAAGCAATACTAAGGAAGGGTTAACGTTAAATGATGCCGAAAGCCTGGCCGTTTCAGCTCAAGTGGTGGACGAGGCCTAAGATAGCGTATAACCGCCAGCGGTATTCAGAGTGCAAGCCCGTCGTCTATTATTTCAAGATAACCGTAAGCAAAGCGCAGCACAATCTAGTACACGATGCGGAAGCACGCAGCACGACGGTAACTTGCTACGCACGATTCTTGCCGAATACGTCCACGGTGCTCTCGCCATCGTACCGCCCAACGGAAGAAAGAGCGTGTTGTGAGTGGCGGCGACCGCAGCAGCTATTTTTATTGCTGGCGGCGTGGTCTCTTAGCTAGGCTGTGCTGCGGCACGCCAGCAGATATAGAAGTTGAAAAGCGGACAGCGAGCACAAAAGCATTGACAGTTGTGCAGAAAGTGACGATAACGATTAAGCCAGCGGGGCACACGTGTGGACGCTAATTTCTCAAAGGAAAAAATGGCTTGGAACCAGCGATACGACGCACATATTGTTGGGGAGACGTGGAACTGCCCAGCGAAATCGACACGGCATCCCCAATATGCGTCATATCGCGATAAATAATTGAGATGCACTGCACACAGTAGCCGCGTTTGAAGGCGCCACGAATGAAGTTGTCATGTTACGCAGGAAAATTGCCCGTGCTGGGTGAACTAGAACTGTCGGTGCAGTACAAAGGTTTCCGTCGCGTGCACGCTAATTGTGCTTGGCCGTACAGGACCAAGTCTGTGGACGCCACCTCAGAACGGCGCTCGCCAAGAAGGGCGTTCCAATTCGACAGCTGACAGCGCCGGATGTTCCAGTCGATACTAGGCCAACCGAGCACATGGCGAACAGGCTGCTCCGTTTAAGGCCGATCCACACGACGGACCTAATTGCTCTTTTGGACCGCGGTCCGCGCATCACGTGATAGGACGTCATCAGTTCGTGCGTACCGCCGTTGGCCCGCGCAAGGCCGCGGCCCTCGCGGTCCAACAAATCGCCGAGGCTTTTCCCGCTTCAGTTTTTGCGGCGGACCGCATGCAAACCGCAGCGATTTTGGCGTAGCCAACGAATGTTGTCCGGCAACAGAGTGTCTTCAGCCAAATCCAATTTAGTTTTCGGCTCAGCAAAAGCCAGTCAAGCCAGTCGTTTCATGTACGCCGTTCCGCCTACACGTGCGTGCAGCAGCTATATTTTTTAAACACCGTGTCCCCTTGGAGTGACGAGGAGGTTTTTTTTATTTTGTATCCCTCTTTGAGCAGTTCCCGGCTTTCTGGGATTGGAGCCGGAATGATAACAATGATAACACTCTAGCCGAGAGTGTAGCTGGTTGGTTTGCTCTGCCGTCTCCTATGGTGGTCCGCCGTGTGGATGTGCTCTGCGCCGGACTGGACCGTGGCGGGAAGTGACATCCCATCCAGTGACCGATCGGCCCACAGACTTGGTCCGTCGTGTGGATCGGCCTTTACGAGGATGTCTTCCCTGGGGACCCGGGTCTCATCAAAGCTCCTCCCGCAAACCTGAAGTTCAAGGAGACGTCGACACCGAAATCCTGTAAGGCTATATCTCTTCCTTACGCACTTCGCGATAAAGTCTCACGTGAAATTTATCGGTTCGGGGCACTTGGACTCTTATCACCGGTACAACATGCCAAGTGGGCTAAATCTGTCGTAGTGGTATTAAGAAAGGATGATGCTGTAGTAATATGCGGAGATATTAAGGTCACCCTCAACCCGGCATGTGATGTGGAGCATTGTCTACTTCCGGTAATTGAGGACATGTTTGCTAGCCTGAATGGGGGCGAGAGCTTCAGCATGTTCGATTGAAGGACGCGTAAAATCAGGTACCACTCGACGACGCGTCACGCAAACTGTGTGTTATTAACACCCATCGTGGTCTGTTTCATTATCAGAGACTTGATTTTGGTATGGCATCCGCGCCGGCTATTTTTCAAAGATGAATGCAGTGCTTGGCGGGCTACCAGGCCTCCAAGCCTACATTAACGACGTGCTAGTGGCAGTACGTTACAGTGGCAGGAGGGTGTGGCTTGAGGAAGTTTTCCAGTGGTTTCGAGACTATGGTGTTAAGATTATAGCCGACAAATGCAAGTTTCAACAACCTTCAGTTACGCGCCTTGGGCATCGCATAGATCGTGAAAGACTGCACCGCACTGAGAAGAACGTAGATGCTATCGTGCAAGCGCCACGCGCACGAAATGTCAGAGTTGTGTTCGTTCTTAGGGATGCTCACGTGCTGCGCGCAACTCTTGCCGAATGTGTCCACACTGCTGTCGGTATTGTACCGGCTAACGAAAAAAGGAGCATGTTGCGAGTGTCTTCCACCACCGCAGAGTGCGTTCGAAAAAGCTATGCCAAACTTCAAGAACGTGAAATTCTTTATCCACTTCTACCCTAACAAGGAGCTTAAGCTAGAACGCGACACGTCCCCGTATGGTGTGGGAGCGGTTCTCTTTCCCTCGGAGGGAAACGAGCACAGACCAATTGGATTCCGCTCCAGGACGCCAACGAAAGCCGGACAAAACTACTCGCAGCTCGACCGAGAGGCAATGGCACTTATATTTAGCGTATCTCGTTTCTGCGATTACCTTATTTGTTGATATTTTAACCTGGTTACCAACCATCAACCCCTGCTGGGACTACTGAGGCGTGATCGCTGGACGCCCACAATGGAGGCGTCTCGCATTCAATGGTGGGCATTGTTTCAGGGTGGCTACCAGTACAAGCTGCAGTACGTGCCTGGAAAACAACTGCTGACAGCAGATGCCCTCAGTAGATAGCCAGTAGAGGCGACTGGTCCAATGTCCGAAGGCGAACACCCGGAATTCGTGTTGTCGTTGGAGGCCCTTGAAGAAGACATCGTAACGACCCACGATTTACATGAGCTAACCACCGAGGACCAGGTGTTAGTCCGTGTAGCGCGCTATACAGGGTTCCCCAGCCAAATTTAGCCAAAATTTAAAGATATGCGAATGCCACGTAGCTGGACAGAACCAAGATAATGTTGTTTGCCGTTGCTTGGAGACACTCATTTTTTTTTCATTCCAGCTAATTAGGTAATTAGTCTTAAATAATTAATGAACTTCTCAAATCTTATAATTAGATAAAAAGTGTCCATGAGAAAATTGTTGAGTGACCTAAAAAAATTCTTGATACAGCTTTCTGTTGCTCAAGACGTGCTACATAAACGTGAAAGAGTACATTTACTTAGCTCAGTTACTCAGAGGGGATCCTGAGCATGTGAAGGAAATTTACAGAATGAAAATGGGTTGGAGCGCATTCGGCAGACATTGTCAGATGCTGACTGGAAGCTTACCGTTATCATTATAAAGACAGGTGTACAATCAATGCATTCTACTGGTGCTGACATATGGGACAGAAATTGAGACTCACAAATAAGCTTAAAAACAAGTTAAGCACCGCGCTAAGAACGATGGAACGAAGAATGTTAGACGGAACGTTAATAGACAGGGAGAGAGCGGTGTGGATACGAGAGCAAACAGGGATAGCCGTTATTCTAATTGACATTATGAGAAAGAAATGGTGCTGCGCTCATGTAATGCGTAGGTTATATAACTGGCGCACCATTAGGGTTACAGAATGGATGCCAAGGAAAGGCAAGCGCAGTCGATGACGGCAGAAGACTAGGCGGGTGATGGAATTAAGAAATTCGCAGGCGCTAATTGGAATCGGTTGGCGCAGGACAGGCGTAATTTGAGATCGCAGGGAGAGGCCTTCGTCCCGCGGCGGACTTGAAATAGGCTGATGATGGTGATAGTGATAAGTGCTTTTCCGAGCGTGAAAGAAGCCCGAGAATACACAGAAAGTGCCTCGATCGGCCAGTCACGCGGAACTTCATAGTACCTGTAGATACCCAAGCGGACAAGATAACCGTTGGGGGATACCGCACTTACATCGCTGTAGGTGTAGAGCCCATCTCAAGATATTGTCGATGCTAATACGTTTAGCATTGAAACAATATAGATACATAACGTATTGCCGCCGTCGAAACTTGTAATCTAGGATGCGTGTACTGCAGCAGCATCGAAATTTCATGCTTCCATAAGAACGCTCGGTGCCATCTCGCGCCGCCGTCGCGAAGCCGGCGCGTGGCATCCTAAATGCATGGTGCGCCGGTGCGCGCGAATGCTAAGCAACGCGCCCATAGAGGAACCGGGCTCCGCTCTCATGCTTCTTTCTGGGCACGCTGCGCCATCTAGTGGAACTGACGAGAAGTTCGCACGTGGCCTCCGGGAAGAGAAATGTGGAGAAATGAGTCTGCGAACGTCGAGAATTGTTTGATAGCTTGCCGGACACTCAGTGGCATAACTCAAAGAGCCAAATCGGCGAGAGGTTCTCTCAAGAGCCCCACATACCCAGTGCATTTATCGCGCAGTTCTGTAAAGCGTTGGTCTCAAAGGCGTTAATTGTAAAGCGGCAGATCGATACAAAGTGCATTTCTAGCGCCATCTACTAATGTGTCGGGTAGCAGTCTTTGACGAAGCCTTGTGACTTGGGTTCCATTCCGCTGAGCAGGGGATAAACTTTTTGGACATTGTACAGTGGCACATTCCCAGTGGCACATACGTAATTAGCAAAGTTAGCGTTAAAAATATTCATTGAGGAGCGACACACACATACTGGCACATACCCTGTGACCCAGGTTGGCATGAAAGTGGTTAGTTGAAGACCAGCACAAACCGTGTGCCACATATGCAGTGCTCCAAGTTGGTATCAAAGGTATTCTTCGAGCAGCGATCGACCCACTCCTATGTCTACAGCTACCTATGCCGGTGTGAAAGAGGTTCGGGGAAGAGTGGAACGTATGTGCACGTTGGCAAATACTCAGGGACGCAAGTTGGTCTGATGGCTGGTTTCGGACCCTAGTCCCTGAGGACGGCAGTTCGATGCACTGCACATTCGCCTACGAGCTCCATAGAGACCCAAGTAGGGGTAAAAACGGTTATATTCCAGCAAACAAGGATATATACAAACAAAAGTACAAACTTTCATATGTGGCCACTGGAGAGTTCGTGGAGTGTCCTAAGAAATCTATCGCATTAAAGAGCTTAGACATTACCTCAGCAGTATACGTCACATTGGCGCACTTTCTGTCTTTCGAAACGCCATAAACTTCCGTTTATCAGGACTAAGGTGTTTTCCGCTACATCCTCATGGCGCTGCATCCGTGGTGCGAAATACTAGACGAAGTGAAATAAGTCGATTGTGCACGAAAGGTAAGCGACAGTTGCAGGAAAATGAGGTCTAGATTCAGTTTCACTGACCAAGGCGTTACTGGCTGTAACGGGGTCAATAGAGAATGTTGGAATAAAATAAGATGGATGCGGCTGTTTATAATTTCTGACATTTATATGCAATAAAATAAAACGAATAATATTTACAAGGAAAGAAACATGCACTTTCTCGGTCCCATACTTGTTCTCATGTTTTTGGCGCGTTTTACCTGACGGAGTGGAACGTCACGGATAAGTGCCCAGGATATGCTTGCATTCCTTTGCTAAGTAGAAGCATCTTCATGCCCCGCGTCTCCTCATTCTTGACGCTATCATGGTCCGCCATGTAATTCTTTACTCTCCGGCCCAGAGCGGTAAAAAACGAAGCAAATTTGGCTCGTACACGTCCATTTTTAGACTACGATAGATAAAGCGGAGGTAAAGGGCTAAAATATCCCGCCATTAATCTCTCCAGAATGTCATCGACGGTAATGACATAAGATTTGAAGCACGTAACGACACTCCGCATTGACAACCACTAAACGCGTCAAATGTGAGGCGAGTTCTGCAGCGGGGCACCTTTCTCGGGCTTCCCTCTGCATGGGCTGCACCATGCTGCGCCGCCACCGCGAAGCCAGCGTGTGCCACGTGTCTGAATATATTGTCGAAGGAATCACACGTGCGTAGAAATTCAAAGAGAATGTATTTACGATATAATACAAGGCTGTCAAAGCAGTATGGCCGATCAACAGTTCGCACAGCATTTCACATCTCTTCTTCGCGTGGCCAAACACTGCTGCAACGTAGGCTTGTTTGGGCAAATACGCCTCATAATACATTCAGACGATATGGTCTCACTACATACGAGGCGGATTTCATTCTGCTCATTATCGGAGAATTTTTAAAGGATTTACGTTTTCATTGCAGAGTAACACATATGAAGTGCGGGGAATACAGCGGCCCAAATTACCGTCAAAGAGGTTCATGTTTCGAAAAGTAACAGCACTATACAGTTGTTTATGCCAGCCCATTCGGATAAACAGGCACGTCAATTTGACGTCCGGTCTTTGGAATAATTTAAGTTTCGAATAGACTTACGTTATTGATTCATTGAGCTTCAATACGAACACGACACCGTCGTAATATCCTCGTAGTTATTGTATTGCTTTTGTGCCACTGTGATCATTATTTCATTGTCACGTCGTCGTCATCCATCTGCTGTCATTACGTTGCCATATCATCGTCATCACAGCGCCTTCACAGAGCCAGCGTCGTCATTCGGTCGTTAACAACCGTCCTTATTCCACCTCGTTCATATAATCGTAGTCATTTCTTCGTCGTCATATAGTCGCCGGCATACCTTCGTTGTTGTTCCATCGCCGACGATTCCTCGTAGTCATTGCAACGTCGTGATCCCTAAGTCGTTAAGTCTTTGTCATCCCCCGCAGGGGCGCCTGCGCAAGCAGGCGTTTGGTGTGTTGCGACACCACGTACCCGAGCACACGAGGGTTGGACCCTCCCGCGTGTAGCCGTGCGCGGCTTAGCCGTGTCTGGGGAAAAGGGGCTCCTGGGGGTTGAGCCGATGCTGGGTGTTTGGACCTTTAAGGCCCCCCGGCTGAGGCAACACACCCCTTTGGCCTCTGCTTCACATAGACGGCACCCCCGGACTGACCCACCCGGGGGAAATCTGCAGTCGCCTTTTCCTGTCTCTTCCTCTCGAATCTTCGTCTTTATCTCTTACTTTTTGATCTTTCCCGTCCTCTCCTCTCTTCCATTTACTTCATTCTCCTCGGCGGCAAGGGTTAACCTTGTGTGGGATAGCCACCCTTGGTTATAACAGATTTGGTTATAGTAGTGTCGTACAGCTGTCGCGTGCAGGCCGTCTTTTCACGGTCCTGCAGCGTCCCCTTGTTGGGCTCCATGGTGGGTGGCTGGCGGCGCTGCCGAATTTTTACACATATCTATGGCAAGTTCTTTTCCAACCCTTCCTGATCGCCCTCATAAACGAGGGCACACCGAAGAAGTTTTCAAGTTTTTTGGCCGAAATAATGACAATTTTCCAAGATTTCATGTAGTACATTCAGAGAAAAAAGAAAAGGCAGCGAGAATGATCTCACCTTTTCTTGTTGCGAAGACACTTAGTGAAGCTTTTGGCCCAGGCTATAAAGTCTCTAAGTTGGCAAGTGGCGACCTCCTCTTAGAACTGCGTGATAAAACACAGTACGAGATACTCTCTAATCTAGTATCCTTTGGGAATCTTCCAGTGACGGTCACACCGCACCGCACAATGAACACCACCCGCGGAGCCGTTTCCGATGCCGATCTCATGGAACTGACTGAAGCCGAACTACTGGAGGGCTGGAGCGATCAAAATGTGACCAATGTCAAGAGAATAAAAATCAGGCGCGATGGCAAGGAGATTGAGACAAAGCACTTAATTTTAACTTTTGCATCAAGTATGCCACCTGAGACCATTGAGGCTGGCTACATAAAGATCCGAGTCAGACCGTACATCCCCAATCTTCTCCGATGCTTTAAGTGTCAAAGATTTTGCCACAGTTCACAGAACTGCCGAGGCCGCCAGACTTGCGCAAAATGTAGTGCCCAAGAACACCCATCTGACAATTGCGAGAATGCTCCACACTGCGTGAACTGTGATGGGGAACACGCCGCGTACTCGCGGTCCGGTCCATCATGGAAAAAAGAAAAAGAAACAGTCACAATCAAAGTCAAGGAAAATATATCGTTCAAAGAGGCACGCAGGCGGGTAGCATACCTGCCAAAGAAAAGCTTTGCCGAAGTGGCGCGTCAGGGGGCAGCGTCACAACGGCCTCCGGCGGCTGTCCGACCCACACGCATTGAGTCGGCAGTTACGCCATCTGCCCCCATGGTGGTTGCAGCTAGCGCTGCTCCGCCAACTGAGCAGAAGGGACCATCGACCCCGAAGGTGGGCGCAGCCGAGGCTGCCACAACCTCCCCGGCCCCTTCCAGCGCTGGCCACAGCCGGCGCAGTCAAATCCCTCAGGGAGCCCCATCGACCTCCGGGCTGGTGGGCGCAGGGGTCTTGCCCTCCAAGGTGGGACTCCCTCTGAAAACGTCTCGCTCGCAAGAGCACGTGTCCGGAGCCTCACTAGAGGCAATGGACACAACACCTATCCTCAAGGCGCACCAAGCGCCTAAGGAGCGGCGAGGCTCCTTCGAACGCTCCAGAAAGGGCAAAACTCCCGTTACAGGGCCTCGAAAGGGCTCTGTAATTTAATCTCTGTAATTTTCATAATCACTACTTCTGTTTCTGTGCACGCAGCACCTACTGACCTCCAATATGCGTACACAAATAATTCAGTGGAACATCAGAGGTCTTCTAAGGAACCTTGATGATGTGCAAGAGCTTATCCAAAAACACAATCCAACTGTGCTGTGTCTGCAGGAAACACACCTAAAGCCACAACATACAAACTTTCTCCGACCGTATGTCAAGTTTCGCAAAGATCGCGATGATGCAGTCATATCATCAGGCGGTGTTGCCATTTTGGTTCATAAAAGTATTTCCTGTCAGCGTTTACAGCTACAGACGCCCCTTGAAGCAGTGGCGGTTCGAGCTGTTCTTTGAAATAAACTCGTCACCATTTGCTCGCTTTATGTACCCCCACACTTCAAATTAAACAAACATGAATTTCAGTCATTTATAGACGAATTGCCAGAACCTTATGTTGTTCTTGGCGATTTCAATGCGCACAGCTCCCTGTGGGGCGACTGTCGTACAGACGCACGAGGTCGTCTTGTTGAACAGTTCCTTTTTTCTTCAGGGGCGTGCTTGCTGAATAAGAAGGAACCCACGTATTACTCCCTAGCAAACAGAACCTTTTCTTCTATTGACCTGAGCATAGTTTCCTCGTCCATTCTGCCTGAACTCGAATGGGAAGTTATGAACAATCTTTACGGAAGCGACCACTTCCCCATACTATTAAGAACACTTAAAGAAAACGAATATCCACCACACGCTCCTAGGTGGAAGATTGACACAGCAGACTGGGAGAGGTTCCGAAACTTAACTAGTATATCATGGGATGACATGTCTTCTTTAGAAATCGATGCTGCTGTGGAGTACTTCACAGCCTTCGTAATAGATGCCGCATCTAAATGCATACGTGAATTAAGCGGCTCGGCATGCAAACGGCATGTCCCGTGGTGGAACAATTAATGCAGAATCGCACGTAGGAATCAGAACAAAGCGTGGGGGTTGCTACGCGCTTCGCCCACTGCAGAAAATCTTGTCAACTTTAAAAAAGTAAAATCCCAAGGTAGGAGAACCCGCCGACAGGCCAGAAGAGAAAGCTGGCAAAAGTATCTATTGAGTATTAACTCGTTTAGGGATGAGGCCAAAGCCTGGAACAGAGTAAATAGGATTAGAGGGCGGCAAGCAAATTCACTCCCCCTGGTAAACACAAAGGGCGATACACTGCAAGACCAGGCAGACTCACTTGGGGAATATTTTGAGAGCGTGTCAAGTCCAACAAATTATACACAGTCCTTTGTCAAATACAAAGAAACAGAAGAACGTAAGCCATTAACAAGGAAAGGTCGAGAGAATGAGCCTTACAACCGTCCTTTTTGTATTGCTGAATTGAGAGCTGCCTTGAGCGTATGCAACAGCTCCGCACCAGAATCTGATAGAATCATGTATGAAATGCTCAAAAACTTACACAATGACACGGAGGTTACACTTCAACACCATTTGGGATGCAGGGTACCTTCCAACCGCATGGAAGGAAGCCATTGTGGTCTCTGTTTCTAAACAAGGCAAGGAGCCTTCCTCAGTGGCAAGTTACCGCCCGATAGCCCTCACAAGTTGCATTTGTAAGGTGTTTGAAAAAATGATTAATCGGCGACTCATCCATTTCCTTGAACTGAGCAAAATCCTTGATCCCTATCAGTGCAGCTTCCGAGAAGGGCGGTCCACAACTGACCATCTTGTACGTGTAGAAGCAAATATCCGGGACGCATTTGTACACAAACAATTCTTCTTATCCATATTCCTCGATATGGAGAAGGCGTAGGATACGACGTGGCGTTACGGAATCTTAAGAGATTTGTCAGAAATGGGCATCCATGGTAATATGCTAAACCTAATAGAAAGCTATCTGTCCAGTCGTACCTTCCGGGTAAAAGTAGGAAATGTACTTCCGCGTCCTTTTACGCAAGAAACGGGTGTACCGCAAGGAGGCGTGCTCAGCTGCACACTCTTCATCGTGAAGATAAACACGCTTCGCGCTTCATTACCACCGGCAATCTTTTATTCTGTCTACGTAGACGACATACAAATAGCTTTCAAGTCCTGTGACCTCGCAGTGTGCGAGAGACAGGTACAGCACGGCCTGAACAAAGTCTCAATGTGGGCAGACAAGAGTGGATTTAAGATCAATCCTAACAAAAGCACTTGTGTTCTTTTTACAAGAAAGAGAGGCCTGGTTCCGGATCCTTCCTTAGAACTGTGTGGACAACGAATACCTATCAGTGAACAGCACAAATTCCTAGGAATCATACTTGAACACAGACTCACTTTCATTCCACACATTAAATATCTGAAAGAAAAATGTCTAAAAACAATGAACTTAATGAAACTTCTATCCCAGACTGCATGGGGTAGTGATAGGAAGTGTTTAATGAACTTATACAAGAGCCTAATTCGGTCTCGATTAGATTATGGTGCTGTAGTATATAACTCTGCCGCCCCGAGCGCACTAAAGATCCTAGATCCTGTCCACCATCTAGGAATCCGACTGGCCACTGGCGCTTTCAGAACGAGTCCCATACAAAGTCTATATGTAGAATCAAATGAATGGTCTCTCCACCTACAGAGATCATACATTAGCTTTACATATTTCCTTAAAGTGCGCTCTAATCCTGAACATCCATGTTTTGATACCGTTACTGATATGACGTGCGCTACACTTTTCAGCAATCGTCCCTCCATAAGACAGCCTTTCTCGCTGCGTGTGAAGGAGCTTAGCGATGAAATGCGTGTCCCACTCCTCGAGCATCGCTTAATGCACCTAACCAAGCTCTTACCTCCTTGGGAGTGGCAGGTGATACAATGTGACATATCCTTTATAAAAGTTACAAAGCACGCTCCTGAGGCCGAAATCCGAATGCATTTCCTAGAACTCCAGCACAAGCACTCCTGCGCAGAGTTCTACACAGACGCTTCGAAGTCAAATGCCGGGGTATCCTATGCAGCCGTCGGCCCATCGTTTTCGGAATCCGATGTACTGCATCCGGAAACAAGTATTTTTACGGCCGAGGCCTACGCATTACTCTCTGCTGTAAAACACATAAGAAAATCGAAACTTCCAAAAGCAGCGATCTGTACAGACTCTCTCAGCGTCGTGAATGCCTTAATGTCACTCAGCAAACATAAAAATCCCGTATTTAATGAACTATATTCGGTCTTGTTCAAAGCGTACTCATCTAACCAGAATATCATAATATGCTGGGTCCCTGGCCATAGGGGAATCGAAGGTAACGTTCTGGCGGACGAGATGGCCACGTCAATCACATTGCAAGCTGTTAACCCTACCTCTGCGGTGCCTGTCACAGATCTGAGGCCTTTCTTGCGAAGGAGGCTGTGAGATCACTGGCAACAGATGTGGGATGCGGAAACGGATAATAAGCTCCACCTGATAAAACCACAGTTAGGATTCTGGCCCTCTACTACAAAATCGCGCCGAACAGATGTCCTATTCTGTCGTCTCAGAATAGGACACACGTTTGGCACCCATAATTTTCTACTCACTGGAACTGAGCCTCCAACCTGTGGCAGATGCGGGGAGAGGCTGACCGTACTCCACGTACTCCTGGAGTGTCGCGAAGCCGAATCTGAGAGAAAGAGATATTTTTCCCTAGCATACCGCCGGCACATCCCTCTTCATCCTCTAATGTTTCTCGGTCCAGAACCGCTTTTTAATGCAAGCAGTGTCCTAGGTTTCCTCAGAGATGTCGTCTTACATGTTATTAGCCCCATGAATTCGTAGCGCCTCCTCTCTCGAGAGGATGCCACTGCGATAATTGTTTTGCGTAGCACATGCCTCCAGGCCCTTGTGCTTCAAGGGCTCTAAGGAGGCAGTAGTGCTCTGGCATTTCTTATAATCGTGATATATTTTACCTATCGTATCATTCTTTCTATATGCATCTAAATTTTCATAGTACAAGTCATACGTCATCGCCATAATTTTATCATACAGATTTTACGCACTTTAGAGCGCATATTTAAAGGCCTCTTTACAGCCACCTCACACCAACTTCATAGCAATCATAATTACACCGCAAACTCATTACCACAGACATGGCGCTCTTTGGCCACACCTGGCCCTTGCGCCATAAAACTCCACACATCATCATCATCTTTGTCATCACGCCATTGTGTTCAGCCCTTCATCGTGATCCCAGCTTCATAATCCCATTGTCGTCATGCCATCGTTGTCATGCACTAATTATCCTAGGATCTTCATACCAGTGTCGTCTCGCCGACGTCATCATACAATTGTCCTTATTTTTGCATCGTCATCCCTCTGCCGCCATGACGTCGTTTTGAAAAGATCGTCGACATACAATCGTCATGTCATTGTGGTCACGCCGTCGTCGTCACACTATTATCGTTTTAACATCATCGTCACTCCAGCGCCGCCGCCCCATTGTCGTCACTCCATGATGAACATGCGCTTGTCGTCGCTGTGTCGTCGCCTTACAGTCACCGTCACGCCGTTTAGGTCGCACCATTGTTGCCATTTTGTTGTAGTGGTTTAGTGTTGTCATGTCATTGTCATCATGTAGCTCTCGCCATTGCATTGTCGTCATTGCATCGGCGCCTGACAGATATCATCATGCCTTCTTGGTCGTTCGATCATCGTCATTCCGGCGCTGTGATTCGTCCGTCCTTATGCGTGGTATGCGTGGGATCGAACGTGAGATGTTTATCTTGAGCAAGGCGGTTCCTAGTCGAAATGTGCTGAACTGGGTTGTGTGCTGAATATATTGATGTGGATGGTAAACATGAACAGCGCTGTTCGGAAGCATGAATGGAAGCTTCTCTAGAACCAATTGCCGTTGCACATGGGGTCAGTACATTTTGTTAGGCGAATAGCTTTCTTTGTCTTTTTCGTTTGTTTTGGCCGTTGGCATTGGTCGGCGGCAAGTGGTCAGAGGTTGATGTCAGGGGTCGAACATGAAATACAAGGGCCTCGAGGGAAAGGGCGTGCGCTCTTTCGCTACCAAGTTGCGAAAATGAGAGGATAGAGGGAAGTTGAGCGGACTGTAGTGCGAGGGTTCCCGCGCCACGAGTTCCCGCAGAATTTTGCCATAAATGTGTTACATTTAAAACTGAGGCAATACCAATCACTGAAGTGGGCGACGGCATTCGGACTATCGCGTTGGCTTCAATATTGTTGAAGGAGAGGGAGAAATAACATTGATGATAATAGATCTGTATAATTTGCATAATGGAGCAGAGAGGCCAGTTTTAGTTCAGGTTGATTTCCTCTGTCCCTGTACATTTTATTGCGATAGCAATTATATAGACACTCCAGGTACATTTCTTCCATCGCCGTGAGGTTCCGTATAAAGCCCATGGGCAATAACATCTTCGCCGTGCGCCGTAGGCTGTATGTGTGAGTGAATGCGGGCGAGGGAGAGCCGGCGAACGCGACTGAATATCGCGTGCGCGAGCAAGGAAGGTGGGACGTTAGCACGCCCTCACCCGCCGTGGTTGCTCAGTGGTTATGGTGTTGGGCTGCTGAGCACGAGGTCGCGGGATCGAATCCCGGCCACGGCGGCCGCATTTCGATGGGGGCGAAATGCGAAAACACCCGTGTGCTTAGATTTAGGTGCACGTTAAAGAACCCCAGGTGGTCAAAATTTCCGGAGTCCTCCACTACGGCGTGCCTCATAATCAGAAAGTGGTTTTGGCACGTAAAACCCCAAACATTATTATTATTAGTTAGCACGCCCTCTCCTGTCGCGTGCAAGGCACAGGGTTGAGGCGAACGAGGGGGGGGGGCGTTCTTCTCTGGCTGCGGCTGCTTACAGCGTGTCCGTGCGGACTCCGTATCTTAGGAGCGATCTGCGACGTGGCGAAGGCACGCGCCCGCGCGAGTCTCACCTACAAAGTGATTTGCGATACTTGCAGACTGCGCAGAGTGCCGGTAGCTTCGTATGATCTTTTGGCGTTTCGTTCGCGGTGAAGCTAGAGGCGCCCGATTGGTGCTGCTGTCGCAATTCCTCGCTCCAGCATTTTGACAGCGAGTTTCTGCGCACATCGAGTGAGATGTGTTCATGTTTACCTGCACGCGCGGGACACCGTGCTTGGTAATTTGGTTCACACACTTTGGCGGGCCAGTTGGTTGGACACAGAGCTAGTAGGACACACAGAGACAGCACTGTCTCTGTGTGTCCGTTTTCTTCTACGTCCTCGTTCAGTCGCACTTACATATTCTATCATTGTTAGTTTAGTTAGTAAGCGAATGTTTGCAAGTTTATACGGACGATAACACTACCAGGCTTACTTGCTATTGCTATCTACTACCTTGCTATCGCAAGTGCTGCTTCGCCTTTCGATCGAAACTGCAACACATTTGTTAGTCCCGTCAACTAGTCAATGGCGGCGATAACAGGAGCAACTATTTGCGTCAGTGAACGGCGATAATAAAAAGGTACAAAAAATCAGTGGATAACTACCCACTTATTGTGAGTTGTGAATGCGAAAGTATTATTGTCCGATTGAACGCCGCTGAGCGCTTCTTCAAGTTATGAACTCCTCACAGGGAAGCGAGCGTGTTGAGACGCGGTTTAGCCCAATAGATAAGACATTAATCTTCTAACCGCGGGGTTGTAGGTTCAAAAGTCACTACCATCAGCGTTTTTGCTATAGAATTTATTCCGTTTTTCTTACGCATTAATTTCTCTCGAGCGATTACAGAGGCGAAGTGTGAATGCAGGCGAGAGGTTGAGCGGACAAGGAACGCGCGGAAAACACAAGCTTCCGAGAGCGAGAACTGGGGTGACGTGGCGTCGCAGCTAATAGGAATTTAAGTGCCGTTTCGTTGCTACAGGCGCTGGCTTTTTCGCTCAAGGGACCGTTTGATGCTTTCGCATCAATAAAAAAGAAGTGATTAATAACGTGATCCTCAAACCTTGGTGATTGAAATAGTTCAGTAGATTGTATATGTAGAAATGGCGCTGTTATGTGCCATTGTGCGTTCGTGTCGTCGGTTTTTCGCGCCTTGTGCCTGGAGAGAGCTTGAGGCACAAGGCAATAAGAAGGGGGAAAAAACCCAGGGAAACGATAGACACCACACGTGGCAAGATAGTACAAAGACGTTCGAGTGCCTAGGTAGGAAAAGGCAAATGTCATTCTGCTCAAATGCAAAGTAGGTAAGAACTGTGACGCACTTGTTTCGTATTTCAGCGGATTTACGTAGAATGAAGGTATGACTAGGTTTTTGCCCGCTAGGTTATTAGGAATATTTCACGCAGAAGTGAGTAACATTTTGTGGAACATTTATATATAAGGTTCTGGTGACGAAAATGAAGCTGAGAGAGCTCTGCTGGCGCTTTTTGGAATTGACGTTGAAGGCAATTTTAAAGGCCATCGCGACATCGACAATCTTTCTTGTAGCCAAATATTCTCCGCGTAGACACAAAGATGGAGGTAAGGTCAGTAGAGAAAATACACAAGGTCAGTGAACAGCGAACATTTGACTTCGCTGATAAGCCGATTTATAGTCAATGCCCGCTATGCGCAAGAGACACCGCAATATGTCCGCCAGCACAGTTGTCAGAGAAGAAAGAGCGAGGGCAGCTATACTGCTCAACGTATGCTACTGCTCCACTGGAGGTCGCAGTAGCAGCAGAAAATGGTGTTTGCCGAAAAAAAGAAAATAACTATATAAATTAAAGAACGAAAGGAATGGATGAACGAAAAGGGAGGTTGGAATAATGTTGACAACCCAGTAAGAAAAGGGGGGGGGGACAAAGCGACTCTATGAAAGATAGCTAAGTGCTATTGCCTATAGTTTGAACTTTAGTATAGCGAATCTAAAATTCAAACTTCAAATTTCGAAGTATAGGTAATTGCAATGAGTTATTTGTCATCCAGTTGTTTAGTCCCCCCCTTGTTTTTTTATTTGGTTGTCTATAATATTCCAACCTTCCTTTTCTTTCACTCATTCCTTTCCTATTTATGTATTTATTCTTCTTTTCCTTCCGCAAGCACCATTTCCTGCACTCATTCCTTTCCTATTTTATTGATGTATTTTTTCTTATTTTGCTTCCGCAAGCACCATTTCCTGCCCCTACTTTTTTTCTCGCTGAAGTGCAGCTTGCCTAGTCGCGACCTGAGCCTATATAAATCACTCATCAATGCACGCATGCAGAACCTTACATAATATGCACATTTCTTGGTGACAACACTCACAGAGGCCTTCATGTAATGAGCCCTGATTGGAATTCCATATGCTGCTGAAGTTTACGCAGACCTAAGCATTATCGCCCCACAGGAGGAACTTGATCTGAGCTCGCTTGTTTATCTGGAAAGTGTATTTAAGCAGCGCGATGGGACGCGGACAAAAAACGTACAAACAAGGACTAGCGCAAAGTCGTACTCGGTCACGGATTCTCCTTACAAGATTTCCATTCCGAAATTAAGTACGAAGTCAGCGCTAGTCTTGTTGCGTGCGTTTTTTCGTCCTCTTCCCGCCGCACTGCTTGAATATACTACGCAGGAGTCGGCTGGGCTCAGCTTGCACCAACCGCTGTGCGCACATCACTGGCCGGTGGAATAGCTGACTGTGAGCACTGTGAGATGCCTGAAACGCTGCGACACGCATTGTGTGATAGCCCACTATATTTGCCGAGAGACGAATGCTGAACAATTTGCTAGCGATAGTCGGCAGGAAACATTGTCAGCGGACGCTATTGTCGGCTTGTGGCCTGACACTGCCAATGCAAGGCAGACAACGGAAGCACTGTTAAAATTCCGGCATGACACTGAACTAGACGAACCACTTTAGTAGAGTGAAGCAATGAACAGGGCTAGTTGGTGGACGTTCATGATTGTATTGCGCTTTGTGTTGTACTGGCGGAAGAACTAATGGACGAACACAAAGGGAAAAAAAAACGCGCACGTACGTGGCGCAAGCCACCAACTCATTTATTATTGTTAGAGAACACGCTATATAAGGTGCCGTGGAGGGGAGGGGGGGCATGGGGTGAAATATAAGATATGACAAGGTGACGACATGTCCGGGCCCACTGCCACATGACATGTCGTCACCTTGTCATATCTTATATTTCACCCCAAACTTATATTCTATTATATATATATATATATATATATATATATATATTACATGAAGGCGTCTGTGAGTGTTGTCACCAAGAAATGTGCATATTATGTAAGGTCCTGCATGCGTGCATTGATGAGTGATTTATATAGGGTCAGGTCGCGAGTAGGCAAGCTGCCCTTCAGCGAGAAAAAAAGTAGGGGCAGGAAATGGTGCTTGCGGGAGCAAAAGAAGAAAAAATACATCAATAAAATAGGAAAGGAATGAGTGCAGGAAATGGTGCTTGCGGAAGGAAAAGAAGAATAAATACATAAATAGGAAAGGAATGAGTGAAAGAAAAGGAAGGTTGGAATAATATAGACAACTAAATAAAAAAACAAGGGGGGGACTAAACAACTGGATGACAAATAACTCGTTGCAATTACCTATACTTCGAAATTTGAAGTTTGAATTTTAGATACGCTATACTAAAGTTCAAACTATAGGCAATAGCACTTATCTATATATATATATATATATATATATATATATATATATATATATATATATATATATATATATATATATGTATGTATATATATATATATTATCTCTTTTATTTCACCTTGCCAAACTCCAACTCATCTTCGGTAAGCACGATGGACGGAGTACTTATGAATTCTCTTTTTCTTTTGCTATCGCAAGTGCTTCCCATATTTCTCGCTCCGTTTTCGTGTTTGCTGTGCGAATGACTTTGGTGCTTTCTAGTTGCGGAGAGGATTTGCAGTGTTTGCAGCTCACAGCTAAGTAGCTAGGTGCTCTAAGGAGCTGGCACGTGTATTTGTGCTCCCATAATTGAAAGTTTAGACAGCGTTCACTTTGCCCAATATACACTTTTCCGAAAGCCAGTGGATGTGGTAAACTCTTCAGCTGGCGCATTCCACACACTTTTTCACGTGCTTAGTCTGACAGGATGTTGCACTTGATTTTTCTTCGGTTCTGGCGTTAACACATGCCTTTAAGATTTTGCGTAGCTGAGAACTACCTGTACGCCATGGCGTTGGGCTTTCTTTTTAATTCTACGTGACAGTCCATGCATGTAAGGCGACACGATACGTTTTGTCCGTTTTTGCTTTTCCAGTGCTTTTTGTCCTTTTCTGTTTGCCCTGATTTCCGGAACCATGTTTTTACTGATTTCTACCACCATGCTCTCGGGGTACCTACTATATTCTTATCGACTTAGATGCAAATCAATCCTCTGCCCCACACCATGACGTTATAATTTTTCAAATGCTTGACTGATGCAAGCCTTGGCGAAGCCTGTTTTTATGAGTTTTGAATGGCGAGAGTCATGTCGCAGGATTTCTTTCCCTAGTGTAGTTTTGTAGCATGAGCCTTATATTTATGTCAAGGTACTGCAATCGCCGTTCTAGACCTACATGCACTTTCTTGAACATGCCAATAATGGTGTCTGCGCTCACTGATTAGCTCAGATTTCGCTCCATGCACACCAAATAATCGTCAACATATCTAAAACAGGTTGTTATGTTATTTTTCTCAAACAAGACGGCGAGTTTTCTGCCACTCGCACTCAAAAGGGGGTTGCTCCCTGAGTGGGGTAGTCCAATGCGGACGCGACTTTTGTGAAAAGTGGATGGATGGTAGTACCGTGTTAAATGTTCGAGCGCCATCCCCATAAGATACACCCAGGTAATTTCATCGCTGTAGTAGTAAATGAGAGTCGCAACTAGGGCTTGACGCTGAATTTATGAGAGAGCAATAGCGTTGACTTGTTGGAAGCACATTGCAGCTCTAGCACTAGACGTAAAATGTTACGTTTAACATCTAACTTACGGTGCTCATGACTCAAACATTATTGGGATGCTTTACACGAAAAGGAAACCTCACAGATTTTTAGAAGTCGAAATAAGTCACGAAATGTATTCTAGAGGACGCGCCCAACTAGAATTCATTACAGTGGTGATTTGACGCCTGTGCTTGATTCACCTTGTACGGGGACGATGACTATCTATTTGCGTTTGCGTTCCCGAACCAAAAACACTGTTCAAACATTTACTGCGACTTGATGACTGGCATTTGCAGTAGGCTTATAACCCTATTTGAAGGCTCTGTATGGGGGCGCTATACATAAAGAAGTACCTTCACCTACATTCGTTACTCTTTACGATCATTTGTAAGTTCTATATTGTGGGGCCGTATAATGTGTGATAAAATAAACGCACGAGACCACCGCGTGAAATTCAGCCCACCATGGTGTCTACGGCTCCCTTTCGTCCTTGTCTGCTAGCACTGAAATGTTTCCGTGTACGTTTACCAGCATTCTCAACACAGAGCTTTAATGCACTCAGGTTAACGTGATCTACTGAATCCTTCGTATCTTATCTATACGCAACCATTACTTCAGGAAAAGCTTCCAGAGGCAGCCGTACATAGTCATTTACCGCACAAGCAGCGAATAATATCGCGGCATCTTGTTTTTTGAGTATTCAGAAGCAGTGGCTTTTGCAAAGCAGCATGTGGCAGGGCGAACCGCCTTCGCGTATTCTTCCCTTGAACGTCACGCAGACGTCAGCGCTGACCTCTCTGCTGTTGCATATCGATATGAGTAGCAATGGAAAAGTTTCTCCACTACGGATTCATATAAAGATATATCTGATATCAAGCAAAAGTGCTGTTGCGTTTAACGAAAAGGTTTCAGAATTTGGTGTAATGCACTGCATTCATAGTATTCATGGATTTCATGGAGCGGCAAGGATTCACTCTTGTGACATTGTGCTCTGAAATTACAAGCCAGTAAGCCATCTCAGCGCCTGTCGGCAGAATAACGTATTTGCTTTGCTGTGTTGCTTTGTTTTCCCTGCTTTCGTTCAATGAATTCTTTAATACCTATACAGGGCCAACCGACTCCTCAGGCTCATTTGTATCTTTTATTTTATTTATAAAAGACTGCCCTATCTCGGTGACTCCTAAGCACATTGTTGCGTTTCGCCTGCGACACGTGGTTTTGCCGGCGCGACTGCGGCAGGGCGGCAGACATTTTGGCCCGATCGTCGTCGCCGCAACACTCATCGCCAGGTGTTTCCAGGCGCGACTGCGGCGATGCGACCGAAAAGGATCACCCTCGCATTCCAGTCATTGTGCCCGAAACAGGCGATGCCAAAGCAGGGATCGTCCCCTCATTACAGCCATTGTGCCCGAAACAGGCGATGCCAAAGCAGGGACCATCCTCTCATTACAGTCATTGTGCCCGACCGGCAGCGCTACAACAGGGTGCTACGAGATCGTGCTCGACAGGGTGCTACGAGATCGTGCTCGACGTGGTGCTACGGCATCGCTACGACAGTGTGCGTCACCATTAGCCCATTGTACATTCACGTGCTCGTCTTTTGAGGGGTTCCTTCTTGCCCTCAACTGCGAGAGTATAAAAACAGCTGCCCCCGGACGCCAAAAGGAGGGCTCCGATTTCTTCTGTTGAGTGAAGTGCTCTCCCGTCTCTCTACTTCGGTCAACCTGACCGCCAACTCTTTGCGATGTTAAAATAAACAAGTTGTTTTGTTGTTACCAGTCGACTCATGCTTTGCCGGGACCTTCGGATGCTTCCAGTTGTACCCCAGGCCGCCAGGCCAACGCTACCCTTGGGGCTTGCGACCCAGGTACAACCACGGGCGTCAGCGCCGAGTTCCCAACAGATCGTACCAGCAGTCCGATCCAAACATCTGGTGGCAGCGGTGGGATCGCCTCCGACTTCAAACAACTGTCTGCCAGCGGTGAGATCGCGACAACGGAGGCCAGCAGCGAAGAGATGCAGTTGACTGTATGCTGAGCAGCTCAACGACGATCCGGGAGCAGTGCAACGAGCCCTGTGTGATGACTGGTTGCCTGCAGCGGAACGACTGCGCTGGACTCTTGGCTGCGAGGTTTGGTGAGTGCGGGACTTTCTTCTTCTGAGCTTTGCCAGGCTTTTGTTAGTGTCAGAAACAGAGCTGGTAATTGTGGTTGTCGTTGCTGCCGGGTTAGTTTGCGGCAAGACAATAGTAAGCAGTAGAGAAAGCAGCATTCAGAGCAGCCATGGATTTGAAGTCGTTGCGCAAACCGAAATTGTTGGAGCTTGCAAGAGAGTTGGGTCTGGATGTCTCAGACAAACTAAGAAAACCTGAACTGCTAAAGGCTATTCTTGAGTTAGAGGCTGAGGATGACGAGCTGTCGGAATGCCTTGAGACTATTGAGGAGAGGTCAAAAAGACAGGAGCGCGAACTTAAAGAACAGAAAGAAAAAGAAGAGCGTGAACTTAAAGAACAGAAAGAAAAAGAAGAGCGCGAACACGCTTTGGAAATGAAGCGTCTCGAGGTAGAGATGGAACGCGCTCGTAATGGAAGTCAGGCACACGGTGCAGGAGAACGAGTATTGTTCAAAATGACTGACCTGATGCGGCCGTTTAAGCTTGGAGAGGACATTGGTTTGTTCCTGGTTAACTTTGAGCGAACGTGCGAGAAGCAGGGGTTCTCTCGGGAAACGTGGCCACAGCGCTTGCTCACTTTGTTACCCGGCGAGGCGGCCGACGTAGTCGCTCGCTTGGATAGAGAGGAAGCAGAGGATTTCGACAAAGTAAAATCGAGTCTGCTAAAAAAGTACCGGCTGTCTGCGGAGGCGTTCCGTCGGAAGTTTCGGGAAAATGAGAAAGGCAAAAGTGAGTCATATACAGAGTTTGCGTATAGGCTTATGTCGAACATGCAGGAGTGGCTCAAAGAAGAGAAAGCGTTTGGTGACCACGATAAAGTTCTGCAGTGTTTCGGGCTAGAACAGTTTTATAGTCGGTTACCGGAGAACGTGCGATACTGGGTCTTGGATAGGCCAGACGTTTGTACGGTGGCTAAAGCCGCTGAGCTAGCCGAGGAGTTTGTGACGCGTCGGGCTCGCGGAGCTAAGGACGGTCAAAAGGGTGAATTTGGCTCGAAGTTTGAGAGGCCGAAGTTCACACCCATGAGAGCAAAGGGGAACACGCGTAGTGCGGATGCGAGTGGAAGCAGTGCGACCGAACCTAAGGAGACGGCGGCAGCCGAAGCCGAACGCAGAAAGCGGTTCGAGATGAGGCAAGCGCGCGTTTGTTATACGTGCCAGAAGCCGGGTCACTTTTCGGCGCAGTGTCCGGAAACAACACCAAAAGTTGTTTTTTTTTCAATAGGCAGCACTGACGAGAACATGAAGCTTCTCGAGCCTTACATGCGAGACCTCCTCGTGAACGGGAAAGAGTGCCGAGTGCTTCGCGATTCCGCAGCAACGATGGATGTAGTTCACCCGTCTTACGTAGAACCCCATATGTTCACGGGCGAGTGCGCATGGATCAAGCAAGCCGTGGAAGCTCATAGCGTGTGTCTGCCGGTAGCAAAAGTGCTTATTGAAGGACCTTTCGGAGCGCTTGAGACGGAGGCGGCAGTGTCATCTATGCTGCCCCCCCCAGTACCCGTACCTATTTTCAAACAGGTCCGATCACCTCCTGCGCGAGAAGGGGCTTTTGTTTGGTGAAGCTAGTGTTCAGGCCTTAACCAGATCGAAGGTTCGGGAGCTCGCTGCAAAGGCGGTAGTTGCGGGGCCGACGTTATCAAACAACGAAAAAGGGTCAGAGGCGCAGCAAGCTGATATTCAGAGCACGCCCGAACTGAATAAAATTGAGTCTGTAGCGTTGAAGGCGCCAGATACTGGAGAGGAAAATCCCGATTCGGGAAAGTTAGAAGAGCTATCTACTGATTTGCTCATCGCGCCTACGTCAGACGGACTTGATAGGTTGCTAAAAGTCAGCCGGTCGGCTTTGATAGCCGAGCAAAAAAAGGATGGCAGCCTGGAAAACGTGCGCTGCAATGTCAAAGAAGGTATCGCCAGGAAAACTGCGCGTTTTGTGGAAAGAGGTGGAGTCCTGTACCGGAAGTATCTAGACCGAAGAGGAGTGGAGTTCGATCAGCTGATCGTGCCTCAATGCTATCGTCAGGATCTGTTGCGCTTGTCGCATGGGGGTTCGTGGTCCGGACACCTAGGAGTTAAGAAAACTAAGGACCGTCTCTTGCAAGAGTACTATTGGCCAGGGTGTTTTCGGGACGCAGACCATTTCGTGAGGACATGTGACACTTGTCAGCGGGTGGGCAAACCAGGGGACAAATCGAGGGCGCCGTTGAAATTGGTACCTATCATTACGGAGCCTTTTAGACGGCTCGTTATTGATACTGTGGGACCTCTGCCGGTAACAGCCACGGGGTACAGACACATTTTGACTGTGATCTGCCCAGCGACAAAGTTCCCTGAAGCAGTGCCGCTTAAAGAACTCAGCTCAGTTGAGATAGTTAATGCACTACTGTCCATATTTGCGCGAGTTGGTTTTCCTGCGGAAATCCAATCAGATCAGGGCACAGTGTTTACTAGCGCTTTGACGACAACTTTTCTCGAAAGGTGTGGGGTAAAGCTGCTACACAGCTCAGTGTACCACCCACAGTCGAATTCCGTTGAGAAGCTCCACTCCGTCATGAAGCGCGTGTTGAGAGCGTTGTGTTTTGAACATCGAACTGACTGGGAGCTGTGTTTGCCTGGGGTGATGTTTGCGTTAAGAACCGCGCCGCATGCGGCTACGGGGTTTTCGCCAGCTGAACTGGTGTACGGTCGCTCGCTTCGATCTCCGCTTCGCATGCTTCGAGAATCGTGGGAAGGTAGGGGCGACGACCCAGTCGTGGTGGAGTACGTGCTTAAGCTCCTCGAACGCTTAAGAAGGGCACAGGAGTTGTCAGGTGAAGCAATGACAAAGGCCCAGCAGAGGGCCAAGGTTTATTATGATCGGACAGCCAGGGCCCGTCGTTTTGAGGTTGGCGATGAGGTCATGATATTGCGCACATCGCTAAACAACAAACTAGACGTGCAGTGGGAGGGCCCAGCACGAATTGTTCAGAAACTGTCGGACGTTAACTACGTGGTAAGTCTGCCAGGAAAGCGGAAAGCACAGCAAGTTTACCACTGTAATCTGCTCAAACCTTATAGACAAAGGGAAGCAGTGGTGTGCATGATGATAAACGTTCCTGAAGAGCTTCCGGTCGAGCTTCCAGGACTAGGCTCAGTGACGAACAGGGAAGACACCGGTCAAGTCATTAGTGACCTTATCAGTAAAGCACCGCTGTCGCCCGAGCAGAAAACCGAACTACACCAGCTATTACAAGAGTTTCAAGGTCTGTTCTCTGAGAGGCCTGGTAGGACTTCTGTACTTACTCATGATATAGAACTTACCTCCCCAGAGCCAGTACGATCCAAGGCGTATCGGGTGTCACCCCGCCAGAGCGATATTATGGAGGCGGAGGTAAAGAAAATGCTACGGCTCGGTGTTATTGAGGCAGGTGAGAGTGATTATACCTCCCCTTTGATTTTAGTTGAGGTACCGGGCAAGGAACCTCGTCCTTGCGTCGACTACCGCAGGCTTAATTCCATCACTAAGGATCAAATTTATCCGATCCCTAACATCGAGGAGCGCCTTGAGAAAGTTAGTAGCGCTGAGTTTATTTCCACCCTAGATCTTGTCAGGGGTTATTGGCAGGTTCCACTTACAGAAGAGGCTAGTAGGTATGCGGCGTTCATTTCACCAATGGGAACATTCCGTCCTAAAGTGTTGAGTTTTGGTTTGAAGAACGCGCCATACTGTTTTTCAAGCCTCATGGATAAAGTGTTGCGGGGACAGCAAGAATTCGCTTTACCGTATCTAGACGACGTAGCGATATTCTCCGCATCCTGGTCTGAGCATATGGCACACTTGCGGGCAGTGCTAACCCGCCTGCGCGAAGCGGGCTTGACAGTCAAGGCTCCTAAGTGCCAGTTAGCACAGGCCGAGGTTGTCTACCTCGGTCACGTGATTGGTCAGGGTCGTCGCCGCCCCTCTGAAATAAAAGTGGCCGCTGTGCGAGACTTTCCGCAACCGCGCACAAAGACCGATATTCGGTCGTTCTTGGGTGTCGCCGGCTACTATCAGAGGTACATCCCTAGGTACTCTGATATCGCGGCTCCCCTGACGGATGCTCTAAGAAAGACAGAGCCTCAAACAGTCGTCTGGGACGAGACAAAGGAAAGAGCTTTTAGCGCCCTAAAGAGTGCCCTAATAAGCCAGCCTGTGCTACGATCGCCAGACTATACAAAAGGGTTCATTGTTCAGTGCGATGCTAGTGAGCGAGGCATGGGCGTTGTACTGTGCCAACGGGAAAATGGAGAAGTAGAACACCCCGTCCTGTATGCTAGTCGTAAGCTGACCAGTCGTGAGCAGGCGTATAGCGCCACCGAGAAAGAGTGTGCGTGTCTCGTGTGGGCCGTTCAGAAATTGTCATGCTATCTAGCCGGCTCGAGGTTTATCATTGAGACGGATCACTGCCCTCTCCAATGGCTGCAGACCATCTCTCCCAAAAATGGCCGCCTCCTGCGCTGGAGCCTCGCTTTACAACAATATTCCTTTGAGGTGCGTTACAAAAAGGGGAGTCTCAACGGTAACGCCGATGGCTTAAGTCGAAGCCCCTAACGTAGGAATCAGCCTCAAAATTGTTGGTTACTGATGTTTTTCTTCCTGAGGCAGGATTTTTTTTTAACATATTGCTTTTGTTTAGTGTTTCAAAGTGATGATATGCTTTCTAGTGCAATTTTTCAATTTGTGGACGCGTTCTGAGTGATGCTAGACTACTGTAAGGAACTAGGCAGTGGTATAAAAAGGGGAAAGAGCCTGGCAGGGCTTAGTGAGGGTTGTGCCGTGCTTGCGGACTGAGCGGTTGAGTTTCAGCGTAGTTCTAACGCTTGCCGGGAACGAGAACAAAAATGTGAACTCTCCCGAAGTCACTTTGCAGTGTCCCGTGCGAACCTGAACGAGAGAACGAGGCCTTCTCTGTGCGCTGCGCTCAAGAAACGTCGAGGGACGCCCGACTTCGGTTATGAGCATCATCGAGCGACATCCCTCCGGCCAGCGGATGCAGTCCCCTGTCCATCGGGATCTCCTTCCCCCGGCGGGGCGGTCTGTTGCGTTTCGCCTGCGACACGTGGTTTTGCCGGCGCGACTGCGGCAGGGCGGCAGACATTTTGGCCCGATCGTCGTCGCCGCAACACTCATCGCCAGGTGTTTCCAGGCGCGACTGCGGCGATGCGACCGAAAAGGATCACCCTCGCATTCCAGTCATTGTGCCCGAAACAGGCGATGCCAAAGCAGGGATCGTCCCCTCATTACAGCCATTGTGCCCGAAACAGGCGATGCCAAAGCAGGGACCATCCTCTCATTACAGTCATTGTGCCCGACCGGCAGCGCTACAACAGGGTGCTACGAGATCGTGCTCGACAGGGTGCTACGAGATCGTGCTCGACGTGGTGCTACGGCATCGCTACGACAGTGTGCGTCACCATTAGCCCATTGTACATTCACGTGCTCGTCTTTTGAGGGGTTCCTTCTTGCCCTCAACTGCGAGAGTATAAAAACAGCTGCCCCCGGACGCCAAAAGGAGGGCTCCGATTTCTTCTGTTGAGTGAAGTGCTCTCCCGTCTCTCTACTTCGGTCAACCTGACCGCCAACTCTTTGCGATGTTAAAATAAACAAGTTGTTTTGTTGTTACCAGTCGACTCATGCTTTGCCGGGACCTTCGGATGCTTCCAGTTGTACCCCAGGCCGCCAGGCCAACGCTACCCTTGGGGCTTGCGACCCAGGTACAACCACGGGCGTCAGCGCCGAGTTCCCAACAGATCGTACCAGCAGTCCGATCCAAACAACATATGTACAAGAACTGACTTCGGCAAGTTGGTACTGGTTTAACATCTTGAAGGGGCAGCACATATGATAAATGCCTATGCACATAGCTAAATACGTATGAGCGGACAAGTATTTTTGTTCTGCATCCACTGTAACAAGTTTAACGAGGTCTGTTGACTTTAAAATGAAATGTCAAAATCTAGTGACGGAAAGGGAAAAACTGGCATCCACCCGTATTGTACAACGAAGCTACAAAGGAAACCCATGCGGGTTTCTCAGAAAGAAAACCTCGCAGTTGAAGAAAAATTCTTTTTGGTCCAGGACTCGATCCCGCGACCAACACCTTTCTGGTGCCATCGCTCTACCATTCGAGCTAACCAGGAGGCTAGCCAATTGCAAAGCGAGGGCGAATTAATCGAAACTAGAGGCACCGGCACACTGAATATGGGAAATCAGTTCTGAGGAATTCCGCAAGGGGGAGCAAAGTGCATGAAAGGGAGAAATTGGCATGTACCTCAATTGTAGCATGAAGTTACAAAGGAAACTCATACGGGTTTCTCGTTTCTAAGGCCTTTCTTTGTAGCTTGATACCACAATTCGGGTGTGTGCCAATTTTTACCTTTCGTTTATTTTCCTCCACTATGCGCGATACCGCAGAATCTATCTGCCATATCCAGTGATTGTAGGAAGCAGATTTCTTTGTTCAGGCAACGGATTCTTTTAGAAGAAGTTCAGAATATTGAAATAGATAAAAATAGCGTGAGTATGAAGGTTTTACATGCGAACTTCTGAAACTTCTGAAATATTGTATCAATTTGGGAGCAACTGAATTTCTCAAATTTAGTTGCGTAAGAGACGCACTTTACCGAATGGTAAAAAAAAGTTTTCAAAAAGTTAGTTTTTCGGAGAAAATAATCGGTAGTTCAGTGCGCGAGAAGACATTATTTTGTTAATAAAACTACACTAAAAAAACTCCACAGTCAAGTGTTCACGAGGCAACTATTACAGATGGTGTGCCCACAGCAGACTCATATATCCGCGCCAACATTTTATGAGCCTTTAATGTGCTCTACCCTAAGCGAATATTCTTGTAATGCAAGGCTCCACCGCAACACTCTGCTGTTCAAGTGCTCCGCGTTTAAGAGATACTCTAAGGGCTTGTGATCGGTTCGTACCATCAATGAAGTTCCATAGAGGAAGACTTGAAATTTCTCGATCGCCCAAACTAACGCCAAATATTCCCGCACGTTTGCAGAGTATCTGTTTTCGCGAGGCTGAAGTTGACGGCTGGCGTACGAGACAGGGTGGAGGAAACCATCATGGTCTTGCATGAGAATAGCGCCTATATAGGAGTCTGAGGCGTCTGAGCGGAGCACAAATTCCTTGTCAACGTCAGGTGGTTTTACAATTGGTCCAGAAGATACTGCCTTCTTGAGCGATTAAAACGCTTCTGCTCTTTTCCTGTTCCATGTCGTTTTATTCTTCTCTATGTTCTTCGCCATCTCGGTAAGGAGCTGTGCCTTTTCGGCGTGACGGGGTATTAGGTCACGGTAGTACCCAGCCAACCCTAGCGATGAGCGAAGTTGCGTCTTTGTCTCTGGCTTAGAAGCGCCAGAAATTTTCATTATTGTGCTTTCGACTGGCCGGATGTTACCATCTCCCAATCGGTGACCCAAAAAGGTGACTGTGGTCATAGCCGCTTCAGGTTTCTGTGGCTTGATCTTCAATCCTGCTTGTCGCACTCTGGAAAATAATTATTGCAACGTTGCTAGATGCTCTTCCCATGTTTTGGTAGCGACCAGCACGTCGTCTATGTAATGAACCACGTTTGGGATTCCCAGAAGCAGCCTTCTCATCAGACGAGTGAACACCGCGTATGCGGTCTCGACACCAAAAGGCATATAGAGGAAATGATAATGCCCAGATTGAGTTGAAAAAGCAGTCTTCCACTGCGACTCTTTTTCGAGTAATACCTGCCAATATCCTTTGGTTAAATCATAATTAGAGAACCATCTCTTCGTCCCCACTCCGGCTAATAAGTGATCGGTTCTGGGTCTAGGTTCTGCATAAGAGACTAGAACACAATCTATGCGTCGAAAATCTGTGCATGCTCTGTAGCTCTTGCGTGGTTTTTTAACTGCCACGAGCGGGGAATTATATGGCGATTCGAAGCGCTCTATAACCCCAAGCTTCAACATGCCCTGGACCTTCTTTTCAACGACTTCTTTCATGGCAAACGGTAATGGGTATTATGGAGTGTGAATTGGTTCGGTGGCCACCAGGTTCGGTGGTTCGGTGGCCACCAGGTTTCTTTTACCCAGAGTCTCCGAGAATGTCGCTAGATGTATTAGTACATCACATATTTTGGCACTCTGAATCTCCTCGATACCATCTCCAATCGTGACGGAGTCATTGCCATAGCTCTCATAGACCTTGAAGGTAGGTAATGGCTTGTCGGACTCCTCTTCCTCGACCACCACAAAAAATGATGTTTGAGGAAGCTCTTCCACCTGAAGTTTATCATATTTTTTTAGCATGTTGATGCGAAAAAGCCTTTTGCTGTGTCCCAAGTCCAGCCAATAATCGTAATCATCCTTCTTTCCTTGGAAAAGAAACAGCCCTTTCCACTGCATTAGTAATTTGTTGTTATTTGTAGGAAGCAGAATCAGGGCCCGGTCGCCAACTTTGAGTTCTCATTGCTTGCTGCGGCGGTCGTAATAATTCTTTTGCGACTTCTGTGCTCGGCTCAAGTTTTGTTCTGCCAGCTCCAACGTCTTCTAGAGACGTTGTCTTAAGTCTAGAATATATACAGATACCGTCTTGATTTCTTAATTTTCTTGCTCCTGAGCCCAGAGCTTTTTCAGTATGCTCAGGGGTCCTCGGATATGAAGGCCATAAAGGAGTTCAAAAGGCGGAAACCTGGAAGTCGCTTGCGGGGCTTCACGATATGCAAACAGAAGAGGTGCAAGCAAGCTATTCGAAGATTTTAGCTGTTCTTGTACAAGCTTTCGCAACATCTGTTTCAAGGTTCCATTAAACCTCTCGGCCATACCGTTACACATAGGATGATACGGAGTGCTATTAACATGCTTGATTGCCAACAATTCATTGACTTCCTTCTTGAGATCCGATGTAAAACATGAAGCTTGGTCGCACAGAACTTCGCGTAGGAAGCCAATGCGAGAAAATACCTCGACTAGTCTTTCCGCAAGTGTAGCTAAGTCAATTGCCGTCAAAGGTACAGCTTCTGGGTAGCGAGTCGCAAAATCCAAAGGAGTGAGTATATATTGATAACCGCTTGGGCAGAAATGGAAATTAGAGGTGCAATGATGTGAACAGCCACACGTTCATAAGGGTTGTCGATCAACGGCATCCGTTCCAAAGGCACCTTGCCCACCTCGCTTCCTGGCGCAGTCCTTCAACAGCTGTCACAGGATTTCACGTGTCTGTGGGCTTGTACGTCAGGCCAGTAGAAAGCCTCAAGAATGCGATCCGTCGTCTTCTTGATACCCTGGTGTCCAGACATGACATTCTTATGAGCCAAATGTAACACTTGACCTCGCAGGGACTTCGGTACTACTGCTTGTTGAAAAGCTTTACCAGGGGATAGAAAGTAGTGACGATATAAAATCCCTTTCTTGATGACAAACGCAAAGGTTGTTGATCCTTTGCCAACAAATTTCTTGTGCCCTCTGTCTCTACATACATCGATAGTCCCGTCTTTCTCTTGTTCTTCCCGGAAATCCTTGTGAGGCATTTGCCAAGGGAATTTAGCGGACGGCAATCTTTGCAAGTTCTTCATGTCTTTTATACCAACTTGAAGTGAATTTGGCCCATTACCTTCGTCCACAGAGTGAACATCCCTGTTAATGGAATCATTCCGAGAAGAAAATTTACAGGAATCATCGGGGTCAGTGGCCTCACGCGACCCAGGTACATTTCCCACTATAACATTGTATAGCGGTGATGTCATACACTTGACAATCGCCGTCCCAAAGAAGTAAGGAGACCTAATTTGCACCTCGGCCTCAGGGACTACAATGGTACTTCCATGCGCCAACCCCAAAGTAGCCGTAGTGCCAGTTAGGGCTTTATCTGGCGCGAGTTATAGGCGAACAACCAAAGTATTACGACCGGTGTTCCTTAAGACGCGAACCCTTTGTCCATTGACTTAACCTGGCAAAACCGGCATGCGACGTGTACTAGATAGCGGTTGCGACTCCGCCGCGCCAGTGATGTCCTTGTCTTGTTTCAAAGCGTCGAAATCGTCTGTGGGTTGCTGCGTACTGGTCTCGTCCTTGGGCAACATCAGACAAGAGGTAGCTGGCTTTGATGTGCTGTTCTTTTTGGTACAACTCTTGGGTTCATGTCCAGCTTTGCGACAACATGGGCAATATAGTTGCTTCACCTTATTGCGGCAGTCAGAAGCCTTGTGTGCCTTTGCACCCACAAACGAAGCACTGATCTCCACCTTTTAATCCGTGTTATCTCCTCCCGCTTTTTTTCATGTGTTTTCACCCTTATCCCGAACTATTAGTACGTTCTGTAGTTTTTTTTCCCTCGATGAAAATATCAGCCGCTTCTGTCATGGTTTGAAGAGCGTTGCAGTTCTTCACTAGTAAGAAGAGCGCCAGCTGATTGTGACAGTTGACCATGAATTGCTCGGCAACAATTAAGTCACCGACAAGATCAAAGTCCTTCCCTATCTGGGACATCTCTATCCAGCGATCGCAAATGCTTAGAAGCTTTGTGGCATACTGCCTTCCAGTTTCGTCGTCTTGAGGCTTGCTTTTCCGGAATGTCTCCCTGCAGCCTTCAGCTGTGAAACGAAGACGCTGGAGCAATGCCAACTTAACCTTGTACTCTAGAGAGTCATCAGGCGACAATCGTCCACTTTCAGAGCTTCGTCTCTTTGGCCTAAACAAAGAGCCGTTGCCAACTTTTCCCGAGGCCAGTCTTGACTTGTCGCCCCCCTCTCGAATCTCTTCAGATAGGCGTCAAGGTCGTCTCGGTCCTCGTTGAAAGCCGGTATAAAAGTGTGCGGATTCACGACTGAAGACGTACCTCTTTGGAGCCCAGAGTCAACCACCGTTCGCTCCGCGCGACCAGTCTTCGCTGCTCTCAGGCGCAGTTCAAGCGTCCGTTCTTCCATTTCCAAGTGCGTGCCTCTCCGCTATGACCTTCCGTTTCTACGACCTTAAGGCGCAACTGTATGTTGCGGCCCTCCAGTTCTAGCCGGTCCTTCTTCGCCTCTCTCACCGCAGCTCGGTCCTCGCGCGCTTGCTCATCGAACCATGCTTGCAGTGCCACTCCTTCCAACCCCATGCCTTCTTCCAGTGGCATTAACTCTCGTGTGCTCATTTTTCTTTCTTTTTTATGAAAAACAACAACTGTATCAAACGCTCAAGTCCTGTAGCGGACGCCAATTTGTCACGGTTCGGTTGTGGAAAGCGACTGAAAAGAATATCGCTGTCCATGTTCTCTATTGAAATGAAGGACGAGAGCTTTTGATTTCAGAAGCGAAAAAAGAATGCATATTTACATATAGAAAGTGGAAGGAAAACACACATAAACAAAGGATAGAAAAAAAAACAAATGGATAAAGAGCACTCTAAACTGCTTTTTTTTTAATGCGAGGGTAAATGCCTCAGGGCATGCAGGGGTATGGGATGGGGGTGAATAAGGATGATTAGGTGAATGAAAAAAGATTTGCTGACCTACTGAAGCCCAAGAGGGATGGATAATGCGGTCCCTGCGTCCAAGCAGTCTAATCGCTAGGATTATGCGGCGAGAGTCCCGCTGCTGCGACGTGCCGGAGCCTCGTCGGTTTCAGTGCAGGGCAAACCCACAGCAGGTGGTGGATGTCGGCTTCAGCATTTCGCGACTTGCAGAGTGGACACTCAGGACGAGGATATAACGGGCGAAAGTGTGGCCACTTCCAAGTCACAGCAGGAGTGAGGGCAACACCGGCCCGGATCCTCCGAAGCGCAACCTCCTCTGCACGTGTAAGACCGCGGGGGTTTACCGCACACGGAGATATGAGAGGACGTGTGCGGCGCCGGAGTTGCTCCTTTCTTGTTAAAAGGAGGGTGGCATCATCTAGGTGAAAGAGTTGAGGCAGTGACGATGGAGACGTCGCTAGATGGGTCGCAGAATCCGCACGGCTTTGGAAGCTTAGAAGGTCGCGTGGGATCCACTCGGCAGATATTGACTGCGGGATGTGTGCCGCCTGAAGATGGATCTGTTGGCATATGTCAGGGCTGCGACTGACGCGTCGCAGAAGCCGTGTCGCCTGGGGGCATCAGTGCGGATGACGATTCGGGCCGTGGGGACCATGGGAAAGGCGGCCACAGAGCGCAACGCTTCTCGGACAGCAAGGAGCTCAGCACAAAAGGAGGAAGGAGCTTCTTGCATTTGAAACCGGGTCGTCTTATTAAGGGCAGGTGCGCATGGGCAATAAATTGCAGTGGTTGTTTCACAGTCCTGAATGCTTGCATCAACGTAAAGGACGATGGAGCCAAGTGACAGGTGGGCATCTTGAGCAATAATTCAGTCACGAAGCGACGCCGCCGCGTGAGTTGATGTCGGGCGATGTATATCAGTTGGCTTGTTGTCACTCAGCTGTACAAAACTCCAGGGAGGAAGAACTGGCGATGGTGGGGGTAGAAGCGAGTTCGAGAAAGCGTAAGCCCTGAGAGCACACGTTGCGTGTGAAAGGCTGGCCTCAAGCCGGCGAGCATCACGTCGCTGCTGCACCAGCTCATCTAGTGTGTTGAGCTGTGCATTTTCTTGGAGAGCCACGATCGGGGTGATGCGGGGAAGGCAAGTGATGACCCTCATTGCCTCGCGATTAACAGCCTCAAGGGGATTCCATTAGGCCCTCGTCAAATGCTGGAATTGGGCTTGATAAACAAGGCGTGGTTGCACTGCCGCCTTCACCAATTGTCGCGCAATATATGAGCTGGCGCCGCCCGTTTCAGGAGCAATGCACCTAATCAGACCCAACGTCTGAATTGCCTGCTTTTTAGCGCTGGAGAGCCAAGCAGTTCCGGTTCCCGACTCGTGTACCATCAGACCCAGAATTTTTATAGTTGAACATTGTTGAAGAGGGGTTCCAGATAGATGAAGACGAATGGGTGTTGCAGAGAGTTTACGCCGGCCCCAGCGATTGGCGACTGACATGTAAGCAGATTTGCTGACGGAAAGCCTAAGGCCGACCGAAGAAGCCTAAGTCGCCGTGATATCTCAAGCTGATTGAAGGGCAGCGGCTTGAGTCTGCAGGTCGTGATGAGTGCTCCATACCGTGATGTCATCAGCGTACAACAAGAACATTGTCGGGTACATCGTGTAAGCGCCATGCAAGCGGGATGAAAGCAATATTGAATAATGTGGGTGACAATACGGATCCCTGGGGTACGCCACGAAGAGGGACAAATGAGCCGACGGTGTCACCACTGAGGCGAATTGCAAAATGACGGTCTTCAAGGAAAGATTTGACAAAATTCCGTACTCTAGGGGGAAAATGCAGCATGTCAATTGAAGCCAAGATGGCAGCATGACTGATGTTATCATACGCCTTTTCAACGTCCATAGCGAGGACAGTACGGACACTGTGGCTACGTGTTGACGATAATACCGAGGATGCCAAGACAGCCAGCCCATCTTCAGTACCTATGGATGGACGGAAACCAATTTGAGCAGGGTGGTAGAAACCGTGGTGCTCTAGCCACCACGACAGTCGTGTGGCGAGCATTTGCTCAGCAAGCTTGCACAACGTTGACGTTAGGGAAATGGGTCTTTTAACAAACGCAGTCCTCATTAATCAAAGTCACCGCTATTATAATCCTATAGTTGTTAGGTGTGTCCGAATACGCAAGAACGATGGACTGAGAGCGGGGTGCGGCTCGCCGACGGTTCTGGCACGTGGTCGCATAGGTGAAGGGAGCCGAGCCATCGTCGACGGAAGGAACTGATCGCTCCTTGAGCGAACTCCAGGTTTTCAGGCGATTGGACCTTGTACTGGCTCAGGAGGTTAGGCAGTCCAGGGTCTGCCTGTGGGAATCTGGAAACTCGAGCCTGCGGCCCAATAGCTCACTCCAGTCACGTGATAGGACATTGTCCTTGCTCAGGAGGGTAGGCAGTCCAGGTTCTGCCTGTAGGAGCCTGGAAGCTCGGGTCCACTGCCCGACGGCTTGCTGCCGCTCTCGGCGGATGCTGACTTCTTCGGCGCTCACTTGCGTCCGAACACCACCACGCGTATATAAGGTCTCTCCCTCACCTCTTCTTCCTTCATTTTCTGCTAGGCCACCCATCGTGAACGGCCCTTAATGGTTCTTTTCTTCTTAGTATTTTGTTTTGACGGCGCATCAGATATCACACGCATCACTTCGTCGTCGGCTTCTTGCGCCCTCCCATTCGCTCTCGATGTTAAGTTGTCTTCGCCGCACCACTCCCTTTATCTACGACATTGGCTTCGCGCAGTGTCACTCACTAACACACAACATGGGCAAAGCGGAGCTGGCAGCAAACCAAACTTTCATGTAAAGTTCCGTAGCCATCAATAACAGGCTGTTAGTACATTTCAGAAAGAGCAAATGCCAGAATAGTCATGCCCATAACTGCGTGAATACCAGTGTTGAAAAGGAAACGACGATTACGATACTCCATAAATCAGATATCGAGCACACTTTTTACGTGTTTCCACTTGCCGACGAATTGGCTGGCTCCGACAATCTGTCTTGTGCGGTACGCTGCAAACGGTGCGAAGTGTGGCGCGACTGCCTCACTAATGAGAAGACTGCGAGAGGTAGCACGTACGTGACGCGTGGGAGCGGGTCACAGCAGCTGCCGCAGGCAGACGTCCGCTCAGGCAGCACTTTCGTTCCATACAGGCGACGCGGCCTACTCTGGTGCCATCTCGCAGCCTTTGTCCCCGCAAAGACCGTCTTGCGCGGCACTACGCTTTTCGTTTCACGCTTTCGCCAGGCCCTCCTCCTCGGCGTTCCTCCCCGCACTCTCTTCGCTATCGCATTCTTTCATCTCACTCTGCACTCTACGTTCACTGTCATCCTTCGCTGTGTCAATTCACTCGGTTACGAGGGACAGCACCGACGCACGCCGCAGGAACAAGCGCCTAAGAGCTGCGCTCTAAAATGCACTAAAATTTATTGACCATATTTAGGGGGTAACAGTCGGTCGTTATCTGTGCTAATGTACGGTAGGTACGGCTATCCGAAGGAGTTGAAGGACCATGCCTCAAACAGGCTAGAAAAATCTTGCCTTGAAATTGGCTTTCGAACGACCGCAAAAGTCTTTCACTGAATACGCATTATGTATTCGTTAAATTAGGTGTACATAGAAATCCGTCTGAAAGGGACATTCTCATACCCGTGTCTGTCTGTCCGCTCTTCCTTACACTTTTACCCATGCTTCGCCTTTCCTTTCCAATAAAGATTTTAAGCGAAGCTTTTCTTGCGAACTCTAACAGAGTTAGGCATAGTTGCCGCTACCGCAGTTGTCGTCGTAGCCATAGTCATTGTCGTCATCTTTATGTCGATGGATATATTTGTGGAAATAAACGGTCAGGTTGCATTTTCGGGGTGTCCTTATACGGGGTGTCCCAGCTAGTGTTTACCAAAGGGTTAAAAACGTACTAAAAAGGAAATAGCAGTGCTATATACAGTCCTATGGTGTTCCGTCGTGACTCCTCTTCGACCACCAGGCAAGCTGTTTCATAGCAATGACCGGAGTAATTATGAAATAATTATTATTCACTTGTTTCAATATTGAATTTAAGGCGTGACTCCTCATTATGAAGCTGGTGCTGCGTCTTAATGTATACGAAAGAATAACTTTTGAAGTGCTGTGTGCGGCGTAATAAATTTTTCCCTGCTTTACTCGCACGCACGAAATGCAATAATTAAAGATAGTTCGAAGTACAAAAACAACACAACCCGTGACCCGCCTTGGTCGTTTAGTGACTTTGGCGTTGCGCTGCTAAGCACGAGGTTGCGACATCGAATAACGGCTGCATTTCGATGGGGCCTAATGCAAACAACAAGAACAACAACAACAACAACCACCACCACAACAACAACAACACCAACAAAAACAACGACCAAACCGCGCGTTTACTGCGCATTAGATGCACGGTAAACACTCCAGGTGGTGAAAATTAATCCGGAGTGCCCTACTGCGCGGTGCCACATAATAGAGAATTTTAGTGCGTCCGGTATTCCGGCAAGCACGGGGGGTGGTTTGCCGGATGAGCGGGGGCGTAAGCGTGAGCGGCCAGATTGGTGGCGTCAGCTGGTGGTGCAAAGCTCAATCACATAAACACAGCCAAATACTACATTCTGCTTAGCTACTGGTGTAAAATGCCGACAGCGGTTTAATAGTGTTCACAATTACGCCACTGCGGAAAATGTGCACCAGCAGCGAAGGAGAATATAGTGTTACTGCAATGTTAGCTCTGTGTTTGTCTGGTTGAGCTCTACGCCACCAGGCAGCAGCACCGTTCCGGCTGCTCACGTTTACGCCCCCGCTTAACCGGCAATACGCCTAAACCACCCCCGTTTGCCTGAATAGCGGACATGCTGAAAGTCTCTAATCAGACCGTGGTTTCGGCACGTGAAAGTATCTCGCGAATAGCGTGAGCCAGTACCAATGCCGACAGCTTGTCAGGAGGAGGAGTCAGGAGGAGCGAGCACCAGTTCGCTGAATTCTTTGTTTTTATTCGGGAAGGCCGCTCAAGTCGCCACAGTTCCTTGCTTTCTAAATATATATGTATATGCACATATATAAAGGCTTTCTCGGCCTGTTGACCGGATGACTAGCCCGACTGCCAAGAACAAATTGGTTATCGCGGTCTCTGAACTTTTCAGAAACTCTTCTGAGGCAGCGCGAAGCGTAACACGGACACAAAAAAGCGCATATAAAAAGACAACGCACAGCGATTCTTATTTGTGGCTTCTTGCGTCTGTGTAACGTCGTTTCGCGCTTTATGCAAGGTGTTCATGATAATTAAACAACAAGGCCTCATTGCTGCCCTTGTTCGGAGCCTGTGACACCGCTCTTGCAATGTCATCCACCACGCGCTTGTTATTCTTTTGACAGAAGTGTTTGTGCCAAAAGTTAAAAGTTTGCAGCGTGCATTCTGAATATCTGTAGCAAATGATAGATAATGCCATCGGTCATCATCGTATAAGGGAACAAACGGACAAGTTAAACATGGCGAGAGATGTCCTTTTTAGAGACGCATATTGGAATTGTCACCTTAAGAATATTTTCCACGTATGCATACCCATGCGCTTGGAGATCAGGCCGATAAAAAAAAACATCTGTAAGCCTGGCATTATCCCGCTTCGAGCACGAAATGTCTGCTACGAGGCCAACTTTCGTCAACGCTGTTCAACTGCAAGTGGGTGGCCACGGCGTTGGTAGGCGAATGAAGTTTTAGACTGTGAAAGCGGCCAGCACTGACGTCTTTGTTCGCATTCTATAAAATAGAACATTAACGATTCCTCGTTGTGGCAGATTGAAGAAGATCAACATCAGCATTCAACGTTTTTATCATCCGTAGAAAATGACACATAATGCCATCTGTCGTCATCATATAGGTAAATAAACGGACAAGTTAAAATGACGAGGTACGACGTTTTTAGAGACGTATATTGAAATTGTCGCCTTAAGACTATTCACCCATACGATCGCAGTACAGAGTAAAAAAATATTCGTAAGCCGGACGTTATCCTGCTTGTAGCTTGAAATGTCCGTGCTACGAGGTCAACTTTCGTGCTGAAAGTGAATGGCAGTGGCGCTGACTGGCAAATTAAGCCTTAAACTGTAAGGTAGCCACTACTGACGTGTTTCCTCGCATTACATAAAATAAAATATTAACTGTTGCTTGCGACGAGAGCTCAATGTTGTGACGCACTAGTCACCTAAGTGAAAGAAAATGAACTTGGTATATTTAAACGCACTCATGTTACTATTTTTAAAGAGAACGCGGGGACTGACGCAAGAAAATACGCATGTTTACTTTTAGTTTTTTTAATGTTTCTTGGCTAATAATGAAGCTGGTCACACAACTTTTATCTGGTTAGAGAAGAAGCAAATTACATTTTCTTTGTCGGGATGGTAGCGCTCCGTAAGCCCACTCGTGCGAACGTGGCCGAGCGCGAAGCAAACTGTAAACACGGAATAACATATCTGGCTTGAAAGATAATCCATTGGACGTCGTAAGACACCTATCTAGGTCTAGGCTGCAGCACAGCTACTCAAAATATTGTCAAAACAGAAATAACGAGATACAACACAAATGCTGGAGTCTATGTGAAGCGAAGCTTCGTGAAATGGTTAATGAAATGCTATAAGTTTGCCCCTTTCGTGCCTGTGTCTTTGGCGCAAAGGAGACCGGCGCAAGCGTGTACCTTCATGCACCCGTGCTGTGCAATGTGATGTATGTATGTATGTATGTATGTATGTATGTATGTATGTATGTATGTATGTATGTATGTATGTATGTATGTATGTATGTATGTATGTATGTATGTATGTATGTATGTATGTATATATATATATATATATATATATATATATATATATATATATATATATATATATATATATATATATATATATATATATGAGCCTAGACGTTACAGAAATCTTATAGTCTTGAGTTTCTCTTTATTTTTAGTGTACCGGCAGCTTTTTGACCAGTCCCTCGTTTTGGGTATGCGTCGTAGTACGGAAGCCACATTATGCTTAGACTCGGGGCCATCATCGCAAAGATCTGGTTGGCTTTGGTACGATATGTACGCACGACTTTTTGTCCAATCCCACTTTGGTGGCCGAGATTCTGTCAATATGAACATGGTTGGTTGTTTGGGAAAGAACATTTTGCAGCCACTTTTACAGGTTTTTCTACCCACGCGGCTATCAACTTCGTACACTTCAGACCACCTAAGCACGTACCCTAGTCTCCGTTCACGCCAAATCACGGCCGAGGAAGGGCACAAGCACACTTGCCCACGGCTGCAGCAGGAAAGGACGGAACGGGCCGCACCAATCCCGGTACATGTAAACTGGTAGTCTATGTCACTGTGAGAACAGACGGAGCAACGTGCTTACCTGGAGAGACTGTTTCCCAATGCAACTGACCAGGCTCCCGCATCCCAGAAACCTAACACGGTGGCCACGAGCAAGTGGAACAGCAGCACAACTAGATTCTGCAATCAATTACTGCAGTGTAGCTAGCGCTAAAGTCCAGACTATCTTACAGAAAGAGCAATTCTGAACGAGAGAAGGAATTAAACATGGGAATTAGAAAGATTGCATTCAAGAAAGGAGCCACTTGGCTCTGCAACCAGTGGAGGCCAAAAACTTCGAGAAAAGTCAAATGCTACAGAGCACACGGTGCAACAGTTAATGCAAGATGCACGGGGATGGCGCATAAGTTATTTCAGGAAAGAAATTGCACATGGCAATGTAGGCTTGAAAATACTGCCACCGTCATGTTATGCTACTAGACAGTGACTGGTGTTAAGTATGAACAAAGAATGGCTTCACCTTGATGTTTGAATGACGAAGAAGAATGATCTCTAATAAGAATGGGAATGCAAAACCTTATATTCATTGAGAACTATACTAATTCAGAACCTATACTCAGCACAAATGGAATTTTACTTGGAAAGGAAGCTGATTGACAAAAAGGAAACTGACGGAACTCTTCTGCCCGCCGTCTTGCGTGTTTGCTCAGAGGTTGCAGGAGCATCTGAACATGAAAAATTTCCCTTGCTGAGGTGTCTGGATAATTCGCCAATATCTGAGCTGTTCTATAGATGACTGAGGTTCTTTTAGTCTTGATACACACCTCCGTGGACTTGATATCTCATCTAGATGCCTCTGGATGCGCTTCTTTATTCGGGGTGTAAAAGCCTTCAGAATTCAGGTCCAGCCACTTCCTGTTGGTGTAGATGGGGGGCTCCTGTGATGAGGACCAAGATGTGCTTAGTGCAGACTTCGTTGGAGCAGAACAGTGACACACGATATGCAGCACAATTTAGCCAAACTCAAGCATTGTTTCCTTTTATGTTTGAACAATTTAGGCTGAACCGTAAATATGAACATGCATTCATATCATCTGCTCCAAACAAATATCATGTATCTCAAGATTAGCGAGCCAATACAGTATATACGAAGCACATGTTTTTCCGAACCCGCTTTTGTTTATCATGTAGGAGCAGCAAAAGTCCACACAATGGCCTTCTTTTAGCAGGCAGCCGCTTCTCTAGTTTGTTGCTTTACACTGCTGCAGTCTTCTTTGCTGCATGTGTGGAACAGAAATTTTGAGTTCATCAGAAATTCACAAAGCGCAATTTTGCAATATTAAATGCAAAAAACTTTGACATATATATTGCGGTGGTTTTTCAATTCAGAACACATGCTAAGGTGCAGTGTTTGTTCAAGGGCGCTTCAGTGCCTGATATTTAAGTAAATATTGCTACTGTCCATAGAATTGATGTCTGCCTAACTACAATGCGTGTCAACAGCTTAAGTATTGTTAGGATGACCAATGAGAACATTTTTGCGCTCATATCTACACTAGAGAACATCGCACTCCTAGTTACACATGTAAATACATGAAAAACATGAAGCTATTACAAGTGATGCAGCCTTCTTTGCACGAGCATGATGCACCGCTTCCCTACTGCAAAAATAAATGCCTTAAGGCAAAGCAAGCTGAACAGCAAGAACAATTGGAACCAACAAGTAGGAACTGTGGGTGAATTACTATGCGTGTAACTGTTTAATACGATAATTTCAGTACTTTCACTTCAATTAACCAAATAGTTACTAGGTCATGTAGGCGAAAGAAGTTGCCAGTAGATTCGAAACAAAAATTTATTGATAAAGCTATTCAATCGCCCATTGCCACGGCTACAGCGAGATGCAAATCTGATGGTCGTTCCGATATCGCTCTCTCTTTCTTAATTGTGTGTGTAACGATGACCTCGCAACTAAAGGTTTATTTCGGAAACAGCAACGGAGCGTCCTGAATGTCCATATGCATTGCAGAATCTAGTTTGTTAACTTGTGTCCGCCTGTAAGTTAGCGAGGCGATTATTAAATAACGATTGAAGCAGCAATGTTAAACGACTCACCGGTACTGCCGTCCCCAGTCGCAGCAGCTCCCGTTTCGATGCAGTCGTGCCCCGCATGGTTCGTGACCGAAACCTAGCTTTAGGTCTTACATCTCCGCTCGCAAACACGTCACTTCACCCTAAGTTAAATAACGCGAGATAACGAAGCATGCAAACTGGTTTTAGCCCAACATAAGCAACAATCTGAAGATGAACCAATGAATCCGTGCCTTCCGCGCTCGCGAATATACCGGTAAATATTTGAATCCAGGCCAAAAATCGCTTGGCTGGTCAATGATCTTCAACATTATTTTGCGTTTATAGTGAAAAAAACAAACAAACAAACAAACAAACAGAATAAGTACTCAAGAGTTGCAATGTATAATTAAGAATAATAATTTTGTACTCTTTGTCATGTAATTACTCCTCTCGAGAGCACCGCACGCGTAGTGCGAAGACGTGGGATCGTTCCCCACCTGCGGCAAGTTGTCTTTTCATCCACTTTCGTTGCCATTAATTTATCATTTCTTTAATTCAACAAGTAACACCAGTAATTTACCCTATGTGTTCTTTGGTGTTGTTTGTTGGCTTCTCATGATACGATTAATAAAAATCGGGCCCCTCGGTTAAACACCTCTCTTCTCGAATAAGCTTATCGTGGAAGGCATACATAAACATGCAAGAGTATCTAGCACACTTGGCTAACTAAAACGCGACTTACTGCAAACCACTTCAGCCGCTTGTGAAATAGCGTGCCGAACCTTTGTTCGTCCACAGCTCGAATTCGCATCCGCCATGTGGCCGCCATGTCAGGAATATGTAATCAATTCTCTCAAATATACTCAAAACCATACTGCACGTTTCATCGCCAAAGATGACAGCAGGAATTCTAGTGTTAATGCCATAAAGAAATCACTATCGCTCCCACCTCTTGAATCAAGAAGGACGATAGCTTTGCTTTGCTTACTGCACAATATTCCTCACAATCCACACGCCGCCGTGTTATTACTTTCATCACCATTTTACACATATCGCCGCTTATATAACACACACAGTTTCTAATGTGTGTTTGGCTGCGCAAACGCCTTTCATAAATCGGCATTACCTCAAGCACTAGCAGCTGGGAACGAACTTCGAAGCCACATTGTTGAAATTAATAACCGGAAATATTTTAGCGAAACATTTAAAAAATATGTTTCCGCAGTGCTTTGCACTTGCTTCACTTGTACCACGTGACAGCTGTCGTCATCCATCCTTGTTTCTTGCATCCTGTTCATATGTGTACATACGCTTGCATTTCTTTGGCACCAGTTTCACTCAGCCATGCGCGTTCCTAATCGCCCATATTGTTGTTGTTTGATTGATTTCTTGCTGGAAATGTTTCCTCGTTTGCTTCATGTTAAACAGCGTCTTTTTTAGTTGTTTGATGTGTTGTGTTACGTTCTCGTGTTTATGCTGCATGTTGTTTTACAGTGAAGCTGTATATGTCTGTCGCCTGTACGCCGAAAACCCCTCCGGTGCAACCCCAGGCGCATGCGCAAAAAAAGAAGGCGTGCGATAGGCTGCGCTAGTAGTGACATCGCTGCTCTCAGTCTTAGCCAAAGGTGCGCAGAGCAGTTTTCTCCTGCTCCGAAATGGGTAGGCCACGCGTCATGCGTACTTCTGAGAAGCATGTAGCTTTCGATCAGCAACGCCACGAGCAGAACCGGGAAGGAGCTCTTCTACATCAGGCCGATGCTGCAGCCCGGGCACAAGAACAGGCTCGTGCAGCCGAGTGCAAGCAGCAACTGGCTACTGAGGATCCGGCATCCTACCAAGCTTTGGTTTAATGAATCGTCAGGGTTAACCCAGTGATAAACACAGGGGCCGCACGTTTCAGCTTAGCTGGTTAACCATCCATACGAAGTGCTTGGGTGCTGATGTTTTTTTACCCCCCTCACGCAAAACGCCACTTCGGAGCCTGTGAGGTATGTGGACAAACAAACAAACAAACAAACAAACAAACAAACACAAAAAATAAGTAAATAAATAAATAAATTGTCGACCAAAGAAATAAATAGCAATACCATTGGTCCTGACACTATTTGATGAGGTTCAATGCCAAACTAGAATTTCCTACCATCATTTTAAGACCTGTTGTAGAACGTCAGTGCTCGTGGTTTGATGCACGGCATTCCGGCCTAAGGCTATCCATAACAAGGTCAGTAATGAGTACTATTTTTCACGTGTTTGATGATAACATGTATGAAGGTTTTATCATTGTATATACATAATCTAGGAGTTGAAAGTTGCATAGGATTGTAGTAAGCTAAAGATGGAAGGCGTAGTGCCTTACTTCTGAATAAGTTGATGACCTGCGACCCTTTGAACTGTGCTCTAACGCAGCCAGATGAACGCTGAAACAGCCCGTTGCAATATAATTATATGGTAATACTGAATATTCTGCACTGAATTCTTGTGCTTTACTTGCGAAAAACATCATTTGATTAGGAAGCACACAGTAGAGAGGGTCTCCAAATACTTTTTCCCCCAGGGTTTCTTTAATGTGCCCCCAATGCACAGGATATGGACGTTTTTGCATTCCGCTTCGATCGAAATGCGGCCATCAGCGCCGCGACTTGAACCCGCGACCTCGAGCTAAGCAGCGCAACACCATAGCCGCTCTGCCGCCGCACGGATTAATTTGTTATAGGAGTAGCTACTGATGCACTTTCGCAGCGTAAGGATGTTATTGATTCAACTTTATTTCCAAATGTTCCCTACAAGGTCTGTAGTGATCTTTTTACAGCGAAGGCGTCTATTGCTAGGATGTGGAAAAAGATATGTCCGTGATGTTGACAAAAGCAAATCATCGTGTGGGCTGATCCTGGTGATAGTGCAGACAGGGTCCAAGCTAAATGGCACATACCTTGATAGGATCAGGGACCTGTGACGCACCCCTGAACTACGCATGTCACACGTGGGACCCAAAGAGGTCCCAGGAACAAGGGCAAGGAGAGACGTTTCTGAAAAAAAATGTTTTGTACAACTTTTCTAAATTACCTTGTTTAATAATTCTCGACGCCAACCACGCAAACACTAGCACCACTGCTCGAGCGTTCGTCGTCACCTTCTTCTTGTACAGGTGGCTCCGTTGTCGCTCATCATTCCAGCGTAGAATTGCACTTCTATCGCTTTAATGGGGAGGACGCGTTTGCGGGTGTATAAGCTATTGCTTAAGGGGGCATTAGCCATTCATTGTCTTACGGGACGGGCACATTTATTAACAGTGGTGATAGGCGAATGTGTGTGCGTACCTATATTGCTACGATGATGCCAGATTAGGGCAAAATAGAGAGGACGCTTAAACTTCGCCTTTAACAGTGGAACGCGATAGCTTCTTACACTTCCCGGCACCTGCAGCCCATGTAACCATAATATTTACCTGGAAACGCTGGAACAGAACGCTATGCACGAAGGCGAGCTTTCTGGTAGAAACGGCACGCGATGGATGGATGGATGGATGTTATGAGCAGCCCCTTTGGAACAGGGTGGTGGGCTGCTCCACCAATCTCTTGCTATTATACTGCTTAATGCCCTACCTAGGTTAAAAGAGCAAAAAAAAAACCCATTATGAACTCCCACAACCAAACCAATTGCGATGCTACGGAGGCAAGCGCCATCTGGAGGTGTTGCAAGGAAAGGACGCGCCACTCCATGGCCTCAGAAATCAGCGCGCTCGAATAGTGGAGGCCATGATTGCCCTATGAATGGTTGAAATGCTCAAAAAAAGGGCTTGTGCTTCAGTTTCCACGTAACAAATTATGTTTTATCGTATACTGAAACTACATTCCGGTGCTGTCCTCTCTATAGACCGTTTCATCGGGCGAGGAGGATAGGGCGCGCGGAGAGCCTTTCCTCCTCTCTGGCTTGGGCGATCCGGCGCGGCGCTGCTTGAAAGTATTGCTGTCGCGTGCTGCGGAACGATTTCGAGATGTTTTAGATGGTACTTTGTGAAATTTACGCCATGTTCGTTCATATAAGGTCGTCAGGGAAGCCTTTCGGTGCATCGGTAACTACTGTAGGCAGAAATATGTCTTGGGGGCGCAAAAATGTGACGCGCATAATCAGCCGCGGTGTACGCGCATTGTCAGTCGCGGTGCGTGTATGTGTTGTTTACTATTTTGCTTATATCGATTTTAATTCAACAAAGAAAACCGGCGTCTCTGTACTACCAGCATTAAATGGTAAATCAGCTCACTGTCTGATCGATTGGCGTAGGGAGTAAAACATAAAACATAAGAGCGTATGCTCGTGCACGGCCAACCTAAGGCAACCACGAAACATCTGAGCGGTAGGCGCTATCAAATATTTCTGATACACTGGCATCGTTCTCACGCATTTCAAGTCTAGTATGCTTGTAATTATCATATGTCTACGCTAGCCTTGCTGCATGAGGCCCATGGCGCTGCTCAACACAGCGATCACTGCGGTTGGTGAGCCAGCACGATACATATATAAGCTGTGTGCTTCGGCATTGCCTTTTTGGCCTGTATACAGCCATAATATATGAGAGGGTTCGCATAAAAAAATGCGATGGCTATTTTTGAGCGCCAGATTTCCGTAATACGTGTGAGTGCGTCGTAGAGAACTGAACGAACACAACCGAAAAAAAAATCGGTTATCCTCTTTCTCTAAAAAGCAAGAGAAAACGGGCTAACGCCGCACAACGTTTATACATATATAACCGCTGATGCCGTATGCTTGGACCATGTGCTATATAGAACAAAAATATCTGTAATCCAGCACCTACTACTGCTTAGGACGCTCGCGCAGTTCCTAAACGGTCGCTTTGCTGGACAAGCTTAATTCAGACTGCAAGGTATGCTGCCATTACTAGCCAAAAATTTTATTCATGGGTGGAAACCTAATCCATCCAACCTAGTAGTCACGCAATGTAACCTGCAGCGAAAAGTTTGAACGCTTGTCAAAGTATAACAACATAGCTCCTATCGTATCAGAACGCTACCCACGCTGTTAGGATCGTCGCGTATGTTTCATGGCTCCTAAACCGCAGCTTAGAAATAGAGGATAATACTGCAATAAGGTCACATTAGTGATTGGAACATTCAGAGATACACAGTTGATCTCCGAGGCTGATTGTAGGCTCAAATATGAGCGCACACATCGCGCTGCGTGTTCCGTCCACCTCAACGCCAGCAGAAATTCCGGTCATGCCGCCTTAAACCACTTCAGCACGTCTCACAGAACCGTTTACCACGTAGAAGGCGCACGTCATACTAAGCAGACCGCACGACCGCGAAAACAAACGCCAGAACCTACCGCCGAGCGTATACCTGCCATGCAAAAGGCCGCTTTCACCCAAGCCAGTATGGCGCTGCTCATAGGCGGCGCCACTGCGTTCACAATATGGCGGCGCCTACGAAAAAACGGTCTATACACTCTGCTTAGATTGTACTTTACGATTTTCCTGACGCATGCTACTTTGAGGAGTTAGTTCAGTAACGCCTCTGTCCCACTCAGATAGTCTGCGTGGTTGTGGTTCGGAATGATTTTTCGCCAAGCGATGTCCCACGCCGACAGTGCATTTTTACGACACGGGGCCCTTAACCCTATCACGTTAAAAATGTGTTCGGACCTTTGTTCAATATTCTGGGTCAGCTCTGTGTCGCGTCATAAAGTGCTTCACTGGTCATCCATCTTTGTAGAGCGGAATGACGTTGAGGTCACGCAAAAAAAGGAACCCAGTTGCTCCGAGAGCATACCAGAGCAGCCATGGGAAAGGGCAGTTTTATAAGTTAACAGCTGCGCAGGCGCTGGAGCGTGAGTCATTAGCGACATTAGCAAGCATTCCTGTTGCGTAGGCACGCGCTCATGCCACCCGCGCAACCAATCAGAGCCGTTTGAATTCAGCCGGGGAGGGAGAGGGCAGCAAAAGATTTCGAGCGTGCTGTGCCGGCTTCGTTTCCGTTTAGTTCATTTTCGGAAAACGGATCAGACGGCCACGCGTTGTGCATTCCCCCGAGGAACTGGCAGCCTTCAACGAGCGGCGGTGAAAGGGCTCGCCGTTGGCACGCCGGTCAGGCTGTTAAAGCCCAGGCAGTCCGACAGCAACGAGAAGGAGATCTCGACCTGAGGGAGCGGCAGGCCAAAGCGATCCGGCACCGTTACCTGTGCGTTACTTAACCATGACGAAAGTCAGGTGCGCGTAGAACAAGCTTCGCTTACCTCCATTTTCCGGTAGGGGTAGGGTTTTCTTCTTCTATATTTTCAGTACTCATACGTATGAAAAATATACGGAAAGGAGTGTTTAGGAATTTTCTGAAGCTAGTTCTCCTCCCTACTTCCTTTTGTGCTAAACTTCTCAACTAATTTATATAGGTAAGCTTCATGCCAATATATATTAATGAATGGAGTCTTAGTATACCTATCTACTGTCACATAGAGTGATGAACTAAACGTAAAGTGCGAGCACTCCCGTAGGCCGCTGCGGCCAAAATTTGCCCTCAGCGCACCTAGCAAAATTGGCGAAACGCACCAGGCTCCAAGATGGTCGCCGTACGCTACCGAATCTTGGAGGCCATGAGTTATTTTTTGTTTATTTTATTCTTTCTTTTCCCTGACCAGTAACGTTGTGTAAATCGAGTGATTTCATGCAGGCGCTCGTGCCACTGTTTAAATGTAGCGACAACGAGTGGGCCAAGGTGCTTCGCCTTATGTTAGTTTTATTTAAATTCATATTCGTGACGCTTCAAGCTTTAACCTAACGCAAAAATAATGTCATTTGTTAGCGAGGTAGTAGTACTTTAAAGTTTGTGACATTGTACTTCGAATAATTTTCACCGAAAGGAGTATCGTAAATAAATGGGACACGTTCCTTCAGTATCAATCAACTTCGGGATACATAGCGCAAAAATTACACAGGGACAAGCAGAACACAGGACGAGCTTGTCCCTGTGTAATTTTTGCGCTATGTATCCCGGTCTGAATGCATCCCACCAACACGCCCAAACTTCTTCCCTGCTAAAGTGCATCAATCAACTTGCTGGATCGCCAAAAATACTTAAAGAGCAGACAATTTATTCTAGGAAGGTTGCGAGGAAAGTGGCAGAGAGATTCAAAATGCAATATAACTTGAATACAGGAAGGAACTGCGAAATGCAAGTAATGGAGAATAGCGGGAAATTAATGCTGCGGTCACAACAAACTTTACACAACCATAACAACACACATAAGGCGTATCGTAACTATTCAGAGAAAGAAAAACAAGCACTACACAGACAAGCAAGGAATTTATTTACTGAAGATGGGATTATTGTAGGAGGAATAAATATGACGCTTTTTCTTGTACTTCTACGAAGGAGGGTGAATTAGGTTAGCAAAATTATGTGAATGGTTACAAGCTAAAATAAAATGGCTCCTCATATCGGATGTGTAATTCAGTGAGTCCATCAATAGAGAGCTGCACGATATTGGCATATCACACAATTAAGCACTTCGATTGTGTTGAGAGTCTTTGTTTGCGGTCTTCGAAGCCTTGCAGTCATGATCCGATACTTGCAAATTTGCCCTTGAATATGCATGATGTCCTTTGGCTGTAGAGTGTATATTTAGGAAGGAGTAGTAGAGATTCCTGCAATACATAGAATGACAGGCAGAACGTAAGCAATACTGGAGGCTTTAAATCTATTCAATGCAGATGCTACGTTCCTTCGTGTAGTGCATGCTTTTCTGATCTGACGTCAAGGAGCACTAGTATAAATACTAAGAAACACGACACTTTTTACGACAAGGACCACATACACAATTAAAACATGAATACACGTTTCTTCAGCCCAAGACAAAACAGCTAGCAGTAATGGGGCGCACATAGCCGGCTACAGAGGTTGAGAGAGCGCGCAGTAATTCCATGCTGCCAATGTTGCACGTGTGTGGCTTTTAGCAATTGCCATATTTCCGTTGCAAAACTGGCGCACGATGCTTCTTGAGAAGCCACTGCCCGCAACCTTCTTGAATAGATCAAGGTAATGCCTTCTACAGCGAACTGCATGTGTTCTTCATAGGCCGCATTTCCTAACGAACCATTTTATGTTCTTTTCGAACTTCGCCGTTGCTGCGAACGTGCCTCGCAGCTCGGATGCTGCCACGTCGCTGTTATCGCTAGCATAACCACCCATCGCTGCGTGCGATAAAAAAAAGATTGCACGATGTAATTTAACGTTGCACTTGGACAGCAGCTGTTTATGGCTTCAAGGCTGCCGTGCCCCCCTCAGTCGCTCATTCGTGCGGCTAACAGTCACATAACGAAATAGGAAGAGAATAATTCTTTAACAACGCGCAAAAGAACTTCCTGTGGTCTTACTGTGTAACGGCGACGAAGCAGTCGTGTCACACACTGGCAGAAGAACCCAGCAACGATCCTCGGGCGCATTTTACAGAATAACGAGACCACGAACCCGGCAACAGGGCCTGACTCGACCTAACTCGACTTCGCCCGCGTTGGATTGTGTCGCCTCTCAAGCTGCTAGCTACAGCCGCAGCCGCAGCCACATTTTTGTTGATGTGCTCTGGCACCTAGCGGAATAGGCGAATCTCCATAGCTGGGCAACGAAAGTGGTGGAGTGTCCCCTCTTGTCGTTCACTATGTTACTCTATGCCGTCCCTTTTCAAATTCTGGAGACGTGTGAAAAAAATCTTTGCACAGTGCCCGTTCGGCACGCTCCTAATTATTACACAATGTACCAGTTCTGGCTGTTTCTTCTCAGGCAACATCTGTGCCGCATCGTGAATGGTGTTAGTAAATAGTTTAAATCGACAACAAATATTGCATAACAGAACAGCTTCAAATAAAGCTTGCGTTCGCTTATAAATAACACTCGTCTGGAGTGAGAGTGCAAGTTTTGTTGTAAACAAAAAGCGTACTTGAAGTCGCCAGGTGCACTTTCACCGTGCCCTACTTCCCAGGGCGCTACTAATTAACGGTCTGGAGAACTCCAGAAACAAATGGTCGTTTCAATTTTGGTGCCGTATTTGAGCCTGCTCACTGGTGACAATACCAATTTGTAACTTTAGGACTCGCGTAGGCGCAGCATCAATCTTGTTGCCTATCAATTAATGTGAGAACCTCAACTGTTGAGGTAAGAATTATGATGTTGTCGAAAGCGCTATGAAGCACGGCGCATTAGGGGACTCAAAATGAGTTTGAACCACAGGAGGAGAGTTATCGCGCGCTGAAAGCAAGTTCAAAGAACGCTTTTGCATTTTTACCATGTAGCAATGGGGATGCTGCTGCCTAAAATCGAACCTCCCCCACTTCGTCACCATCCCATCGTCATAGCCACTGAGCCTCCACGGCATATACAAAAATTATACGCGAGATGTTCGTATAATTTGTTTAACGTACGTATGCACGTTAAAAAGGAGCATTCCTTTTTAAGCCCGTCTGCAACGTATCTGGACAGCAAACTAGGAAAATTAGTTATTAGGAATATTGTTAGCAATTAGTGAACACTTATATACATTTGATGTCTACGACAAAACGTACGTATAGCGTGACATCTTGTTTAAATTTCACAAATTTATGATTTTTCCTAGTCATATCGAGTTGCTAGATGACATTTGGTTCCCGCGATGGCCAAACACGGAGGCTTCTCGGCATAAAAAAATACCATGCTCCTCGGCGGTCACTACTTATCGCCTTTGCATATGACATTCGCCTTATACTGCTGGAACCTCTAAGAAGTTCGGTTTTTCGAGCAAAGTTCGCTCACGCAGTGAATACGCAAATCACCAGAGTATAATATAAAACGGTCATCGATGAAGACATCGTTTTAACATGGTGTGAGCGAAATGATTGTCCACTGCTGGCTTCGTGACCTAAATTTAGCCTGCAGTTCTCGAAAGCGCAGTATACCTACTATCGATCTGCTGTCGCTTGTGGCCTGTCAGAACTGACTGTGTCAAAGGAAAAAGCAGCCATGAAAACAAAGTTCATACGGATTTTGAATTTTGCATCGATACGAGCCTAAACGCACCAGTGCAGATTACAGGTTTATGGATAGAGCGTTGTAGGGGAACGAAAGCTTAATCTTTCATCGCTTGGAGTTTTTTTTAACATGGACTTGGAACTTGGTGTACGAAAATTTCTTCATTGCATCCACGTGATGTGCTACCGCCGTGCCTAGGTATCGAAACGCCCACTTCTTGCTTAGCATTAGAAACAGCATAAGACCATTATTCGCGTAAGTTAGAAAAGTTGTGCTTCAACGCGCTGTCTTTTGGTCTTCTGCATATGTAATGCCAAATTTCAGCCACGCATGTACTTCACAAAAGTGATTCGGCCACGTTAAACAAATGGGGCGGTGGAGGTTAAAGGAAATACCTTCTATTAGGCGTAGGGCATCTCCACGTTGACATTTTCTTATTTGCTGTATACTTAGCGGAAATAAATAACACGTACGAGGAGCATCGCTGATAAACATGCGTTCATGGTCTCCATCCGTGCTAACTGCTTGCTGATATTTGTTAATACGCACTGACAGCTTGCTCAGTCAAACTGCTTGCTGATGTTTAAGGGGACCAACCTTTCCTTTCGTACCTCACTGGCGGTGAGGACAAAACATTAATAAACGCCCACATTCTTCATAAGCGCCCTCTCATCCCAAGTGGAACAAATAATTGGGCTGGGATTGCGAGGAATTCTGCCGAAAACAACGCTTGACCGCCGCAGTAGCGTGTTGACATGGCACTTATAGCACGAAGATAAAGAAATCACAAGGCCAGAGTGTGGTGCGATTGTTTTATGTTTATTGAATGAAAAAAGAAGTAAAAGATGCAGTCACCCTGCAATGGCGACGGCTACTTCTTTTCGAATAACAGTAATAACCGTATAACATGTATGTAAAAAGAAGGAAACAACAGCCTGCGGCCGCAAATCCGCCACACAGTCTCTCTCTCTCTCTCTCTCTCAGACACACGCGCTCTCCGTCTCTCTCCATTGTCTTTACTTTACACTTCGGTTCGATTGGATTCGCTCCCGTACTGTTAAGCAAGCCCTGTTAACTGCTCCTTCTGAGTATCGACAGCTTCTATACTGCGGGAATAGTGGATCATCCAGTACGCCTATCTATACGCGTGAACTATCCCCAATTTTGTGGTGTCGGTTCTTTTTATAATTTTTAACGACGCAAATTTGGCTTGAGGCATTCCCCCTCCTTTTTTTGTATTGAAGAAGAATCAATTGAGCCCTTCTTGTCGTGCCGCCACATTTCTATACTATAACACACTATATATACTATATATACTATACCTTATATAGAAATTCTATACTGAGAAAGATAATCGTCAACATTACCTTTCGCGAAACTGGTCTGATTTTGGCAATTCCCGTTAACCTTTCATTCTGAGCTTCGACTCTGGGGTACGGTCATAGAGACGTTTGTGCCGCAGTCCAACTTAATGCCTATTCCTAATTATCATTCCATTAAATATGCCGCTTAGTTAAATTATATTCTTATTACGTTTCCATTCAGGTTACATAACCTTTTTTCTCGCATCTGCCACATTGAATTCATTAGAATTTGCAAAGTATCCGGTTATTAGTCATCAGGGCTTATCCACCTGAGTAATCGCCAACGCGCAGTAGAAGACCTGAGCCGGACGTTCAACAGGGAAGCAAAACCATAACAACTGGGGCCGTCTGGTGGGTAATCTGGGGACAGCCATTCTCTCCAAAGTGCAGACTTGTTGACTTGACACTGATTATTTAAAATGCTGAGTACTTTGTCATTTGTAGTCGCGTGTATGGTGTTGCATCGCTGAGCGTTCGGTACTACCGAGAAACTCATGGCACGAAATTCAAACAAATGGGTTCGTTTCCCTTTGCTAAATGGACATTTCGTAATTCGAGGCAACGCACTTCGCCTACGTTCTTAAGGAAAGCCATAACGCAGGCACCTCCCGCACCCCTCAAAAAAAAAAAGAAAAAGAAAGTGAAGATACTTTATAATGCTGTTAGTGTAAAGTAACGTTCAATCTGGTGTGCATTACAATCACGTGAATATGTGCGTACATAAAAACTGTAAGTCAGACCCCACATGCAAACAGTGAGAAGACGGGCAGCAAATGTGCGAATTTAAAAGAAATGGGGGAGGCTGGGAACGTCGAAAATTTATCTTGCGTACTGCGTGCCTGAGTTTCAAGCAGGACGCAACAAATCTATTAAGTATGCAGCAGAAATGTTTTTGTTATCAAGGAAAATAAAATGGGGCTACAATCAACCAGTCAACATGACGACACTAATGCCTACAGTGGACTAGAAAATTAAACATCAAAGCCACACAATGTATGAGTCACTGCTTTTAAAGCATTTGAGGCTTGAAATAGCGCGTTATTTGTATGTTGTATGAGACGAAAACAAAGGAATGCAATAAATAATAGTAAAAAGAATTGGTTCGCAGTTTTTTTTCTACATTTTGTAGCGACAATAAAAAATGAGTTAGCATGTTAAAATAGTCATTCCCAATGATCGGCATATACCAAAAATTTATTCGCAACGTTATTAATAGATATGGAACACATAAAGGAAACAGGGAGGGATCAAGCTGAGAACTGCCACCGAGGTGGGAACAACACCTGCCTGCTCTTTCGGGGGGAGGGAATGATAAGAGGAGACGGAGATAGGAAACAATGAAATAGGAAAGAAACAAATGACATAGACATGGATAAAATATATTTTATGAAGAGAAAACGCAAAGTTTAGCTCTGACATTTTTCTGCGACCCCACCCAAATCATGCATGCGAAATCAGGCCAAAGGTGTCGAATACAATGCTTTCAGTGGCTATGGCAAAGTTTTGCTTGTGTTATCGTATTATTCATAGCAGAACGAGAAATGACGAGTTTCGAAACGAACGTCACATGCAGTGAAATTTTCAACTTACACTAAGTTAGCAGCGGGCACTGAACGTCTTAGACGGTCAATATATGCCATCCTTTAAGGAATGATTGCGACTGCTGGTGACGTCAAATATTAAAAGTGGCAAGGTCAGGGCGCGGAAAGTTAAGACTTTAAAAGCTTCTGTTGAGCCTGATTTAAAGTTGGAACTGTTGAGCGCTAATTTAAAAGAACCTCCTTTTCTTTGAGCGCTTGGCGCTGCGATTTCTCGGCACTTATGCTACTGCTCTAGCGTGCCTGCAAAGCGATGCAGTTTATTCCTTTTTTAAAAATTGTGTATTTAGCGTACATTTGTACGAGCTGCCATGCTGCGAACTGTGAGTACCACTTTTGAATTACTGTCCTTCGCTAATTTGTGATCTTGATAACCTTAAGCATTTCATTATGGGTCCTGCCACTCAGCGCAACGTATCAGGAAACGTGATGACAACACTCCAAAGAAAAACTGTTGCGTCTGTTGCTAAGAAACCGGTAGTAACTGGTTGTTACAATGTTAACTAACGTTATAGTTAGGGTACTTGGTACCGGTACATACACTTACACTGACCACAAATAAAGGGGTGCGTTCGGATGGAACAGGTAATCAGTTTGCGAATCACATCTAATTAGAGCATCGGTGTACTGGTATTTGCTACACAGAAATATTATTTACAAGCGGTACATTGATTTGAAATAAATATTTAGACCACTTATGTTTTGAAGTCGTATTTTAAACATGTATGCGAAAAAGGAGTCGAGTTGGCTGTTCTGTAAATTTACGTCTCATGCTCAGGGTCCCCTGTGAGTAAATGCACTAGATAAACGTGCTTTTGCACGTACTCTAAAGGCCGACTGGCGACCATGAATTCTTGATCACTTGGCAGGCTATTGAACATTACCTTTGTCTTCTGCATGTTATTTTTCAACCACTCTTATAATTTCTTCGTTAAGGTCCTCAATCATCTGTTCTAATTCGTCCCCAGTATTGCCGAACAGGACAGTGTCACCTGCAATCCGAAGGTTGCGGTTGCTGAGATATTCACCGTTGATCCTCATTCCTAAGCTTTCTCAGACTAATAGTTTGAATACTCCTAAGCAAACAGTGAATAGCATTGGAAAGATTGCGTCTTCTTGCCTGACTCTTATCTTGGTCGCTAATTTTCAACTTTTCTTGCGGAAAAGCAAGGTAGCTGCGGAATCTTTGTAGATAATTACCAAAGTATACGTATGTCTTCTGTACTCAAGGATGATGCAGTGAGTGCATGACTACTGGTATCTCTATTACTTGTTATGGCTTTTCATGATCAATTAAATCTATATAGACAGGTTAATTGTATTCCGTAGATTTCTCAATTACCTGACTCATGACATAGATGTGATCCATTGTAGAATATCCTCTCCTGAAAGCGGCCTGTTCTTTTGCTACCGTGAAGTCAAGTATTGCCCTAATTCTGTAAGGTTGAATAGAAAAACGACGCGAGCAGACGTCCTTGAGGAGTGGAGGAGGGAGGAGTGAGAATAAACATGTAATGGCGACCCTATGACTGTTCTTGGTGTCGCGACAAAGTTGGCGCAGTCTACTTTGCGATATTGTGTTAATTGCCTGATGTACCACTCCGGTTTCCCAAAGACAATGTGTGTCAGCCTCAGGGCCACCGATATGGATGGTGTCCAGCTTGTGAGCGGGGCATACTGCGTCTGTGGTGGAAAGTCGGCCTGTTAGCGTGAACTATGACTGTTTGTCCTCCTAAAACGTGCATAATTGCTCGCGGCGACCAAGCGGCGATGAGTACTCTCCCGATAAAATAGCAGTGACCGCAAAGATGAAGTGGCCTTCGCGCATATTAATAGAAAGCATCGCGACGCGAAAGTGCACAGAAATGGGCTCACGATTGATATGTCGCACTAGGCTTAAAAACACTGACATCAATCAGACATAACGCCGCAAGCACCGCAGCTTTATTGCAGCCTGCGTCCGTGTGTTCCGCTGCTCACGTGTCATGATGACCATGGCAGTGCCGATGAAGGCACGATGAAGATGACGATGACGTTGGCGATACATCACTGGCACGATGAAGATGACGATGAAGTTGGCGATACATCACTTCTCCCCCTCTTACAGGTCCAAGCGTTCAGGAGGCCGTCGCTGTCGGGTCGATCTTCGTAACGGTGGCGGGCTATCCGTCTGGGCCACTTCCGGACTATGTCGCGACGTGATTGGAGTGCTATCTGCAGGGTTTACGGCTACCCTCTGTGTCGAGAAAGAGTCTGAGACAGTTCGACGTCTCACCTGGTCCAAGTGTCGCCGCTGAATTCCTTTCCCGGAATCAACAGTGACCATTCTGGACCCCAGTTGATCTCGCACTACTCCTGGTATCCACCTGCGACGACTTGTTCGGAAATCGCGCATCCAGACTGGGTCACCTGCCTGAACTGGAGACCCTCCAACTCGTGGTTGGATTTCTGGTGACCTTTCATCGGGAGCAATACAGTCCAGTTTTGTCCTTATTTGGTACCCCAATAAGAGTTCCGCCGGCGACTTCCCATCCTTGACGGGCGTTCGGCGATATCGACATAAAACCCGCGCTATGCGTATTCTGAGGTCTATTCCGGGGTTCTTCTTTAGTCCTTCCTTGAGCGTACGCACAGCTCGTTCGGCTAACCCATTCGACTGTGGATGATAAGGGGCTGTTGTGAGTTGTTGCACATTGTTCCGTGCCAGGAACTCACGAAAAACTTTGCCCACAAATTGTGGTCCGTTATCAGAAACAAAGGTTTTTGGAAGGCCGAACCGTGCAAATATTGATCTTAGCGCGTTGGCCGTGGTTTGCGAAGTGGCAGTTTTCATTGGAATGGCTTCCATCCATTTCGTTTCCGAGTCGACGACGACTAAGACCATTTGTCCGTCCAACGGGCCTGCGAAATCTGCGTGCAGCCGGCTCCACCTTTCCCCGGTGGCTGGCCAGGCCAAAGGTATCTGTGCTGGTGGCATCGCTGAAGCCTGCGCACATGCGGAACATGAGTGCACCAGTCGCTCTATGTCGGAATCCAGTCCCGGATACCAAAACAACGTTCTCGCTGTGGTTTTCATGGCTGTCATGCCGGGGTGTGTCTCGTGCAAAAGACGCAACACACGCCTTGCCGCTGCCAAGGGTAGAACAATGCGATGTCCCCAGTACACCAAATTATGGCTGACTGTAAGCTCTGTTCTTCTGTTGAAGTACGGCCGGAGATGCTCATGGCCCTGCGGAAGATATGACGGCCATCCCTGGGAAATCCATTTTTTTAACCTGCAGAAGGCTGGTGTCTCGATTAGTCAGATGTTCAACCTCGCGGGCACAAAGCGCTGTTTCCTCAAGAGAGTGGGCATACAAAACGTACTCGTCGGCAGCAAAGTCCCGCGGCTCCTTCATTACTGGCAAGGGCAACCGACTGAGGGCATCAGCATTGGAATGGTCACTGCCCTTCCGGTACTGCAATGTGTAGTTGTAGTTGCCAAGAAACAAGGCCCAACGCTGTATTCTTGCGGCCGCCATCGGTGGTATGGCTTTACCTGGATTGAATAAACCAGTAAGAGGCTTATGGTCTGTTACTAAGACGAACTGATGTCCGTACAGGTAGTCTTTAAACCGGGCGACGCCGAATACCAGTGCCAAAGCTTCTTTTTCTAACTGCGAGTAATTGCGCTCGCTCTTGGTAAGTGTCCTGGACCGGAATCCGATGGGGTAGTCAACACCATTCACGCGGTGCGACAAAACGGCCCCAATGCCTACTGGTGATGCATCGCACTCCAGCCGCAGTGGCTTATCCGGGTCGAAGTGAGCCAGAAACTTGGAAGCCACAATTGCCTGCTTAACTTGCTGAAATGCTTTCTCCTGTTCCTGGCTCCATTGCCACTTGACTCCTTTGGATAAGAGAGCATGTAGCGGAGCTAGCATGGTGGCCAGATTGGGCAGGAACTTGCCATAGTAATTTATGAGACCGAGAAAAGCTTTCAGCTCACTCACCGAGGTAGGCTTTGGGGCTTCAACAACGGCTTTGATATTGTCGTCCTTCGGTCGCAGACCCTTCGCGTCGATACGATGACCGAGAAATGTGACTTCGTCTTGCCGAAACTTGCACTTTCCCTTGTTCAGTCGGAGACCATACTCCCGCAGCCGCTGCAGCACGGCTTTGAGCCTAGATGAATCATGTTTTTTCTCGGCGATGATAATGTCATCCAGGTACACCTGCACTCCTGGAATATCCCCCAGCAGTCCGTCCATTCGCCTTTGGAATATGGCTGGAGCAGAACTTACGCCAAACGGCAATCTGCTAAAACAAAAAAGACCCTTCTGGGTGTTGAGGACTGTTATCTTCTTTGCTTCCTCATCCAATGGCAACTGGTTGTAGGCTTGACGCAAATCCAAGGTCGTGAATACTTCGCCACCGTTTAACCTAGCAAAAATGTCGTCCACTCGAGGCAACGGGTATTGTTCTACCACAGTGGCCGCATTCACAGTCATACGGAAGTCTCCACACAGTCGGAGGGACCCATCGCCCTTCAAAACGGGTACCACAGGGGTTGCCCATTCAGCGGTTTTTACCGGCGTCAAAACGCCTTCCGCGACCAGCTGATCCAACGATTCAGACATCTTATCTCTGAGAGCGTAGGGTACAGTACGGGCCTTAAAGAACCGTGGACACGCGTTTTCTTTCAATTGAAATGTGACCGGTGGTCCTTTGCACAGGCCGAGTCCCGGAGCAAACACGTCGGCATATTCGTCAAGCAGCTGTTGCAGACCTGTGCTGACAGCCTGTATTCCAGCCGGTTGCAGATTCGCTACCACATTCGACAACATTGCCACTCCAACTTCATTAAATGCCTTGATAGTGTCTCTGCCGCACAAAGATGGTCCGGAGCTGTCGACCACTATGACAGTACCAGGAATATCTTTCCCGTCGCACGTAGCGGTCATGCTAATCTGGCCGACAACTGGAAGTTCTCCCAAGAGACAAGAGAGCTTGAGCTGTGAACTCTCCAACGGAGGCCAGAACTGCTTGTACTTGCGGAACACCGTTACGGGAATGACGCTTACAGGTGACCCCGTGTCCACCAACATAGTGAGCGGAACGTTATTCCAACTGATGTCCTTGTAAATAGGCTTAACCTTGCGGATACTGGCTGCGTGATGGAGAACCGCTGTAATCGTGTGCAAGGCGTCGTTGTCGTCCGAGCTTGTGTCCTCTCCGGCTGCCATGGCGTACGAACCCTGGCGCCGTTGTCTTGCTGGATAAGATCCCTGCCGACGGTCACTATTTGTGCTAGACAGGCACATCCGACGTAGATGTCCTCGTTTTCCACACCGGTGGCACACCGCGCGAAGGTGTTTGCACTCATCCTCAGCATGCGATTCTCCACACCTTCCACACACGTCGCGTTGTTCCGGCTTGGGAAGTCGCTTCGAGGAATGGCTCTTTTGTCGGGCAAAATGTACCTCTGAGTGCGCCGAGTTCATGCTCCTGGCATTTTCAACAGCTCTCTGTGCCGAGACAGCAAAGTCTTCAGCCTCTTCTAAGGTGAGCTTCCGTCGCGTCAGTAAATGGCGCCGAACGTCTTCATCCAGCACTCCGCAAACGATGCGATCCCTCAACATGCGCTCCAATGACGTGCCGAAGTTACACTTCTCAGCTAGGCGTCGAATGTCCGCAATGAAGTCCTGAGCAGCTTCCCCGTCTTGTTGCGAACGCATGAAGAAAGCATAACTTGCAGCAATCTCGTTGACCTCCGGAGCATAGTGATCTTCCAGATACCCGACGACTTCCTCATAGCGCAGTTCATTCACCTTTTTTGGTTGACACCGGCCCTGCACCACACGCACTGCACTGTCCGTGAGCGAAGCGATGAGCAGCGCTCGCTTCTTCGTTGGGTCCACGATGCTATGAGCCTCAAAGTACGCCTCCAGGCGAACGCGATACGTAGACCACGTACCTTCTGCATCGGCAAATTCCGGTGGCCGTCCAGCACTCATGCTGACGCGGGTCTTCTCACCTAGCGACGCTAGCCTCGTCGCCACTGATATGTCGCACTAGGCTTAAAAACACTGACATCAATCAGACAACGCCGCAAGCACCGCAGCTTTATTGCAGCCTGCGTCCGTGTGTTCCGCTGCTCACGTGTCATGATGACCATGGCAGTGCCGATGAAGGCACGATGAAGATGACGATGACGTTGGCGATACATCACTGGCACGATGAAGATGACGATGAAGTTGACGATACATCAACGATGGGCAAAACGAGATTCCTACGAAAAAGACAGATGTTTCCAGAACAAAATATATATTGCGTGAAGTGATTGATTTGCAAGAAAAAAGACAGCCAGCGCGCAACAAAAGTTGTTGGAACTGATAAGGAAAACGGGTCTCCAACGGTCTCTGAGAACACCCATGCTATTTATTAAACCGAATGTCTTCGAGGAGTCATTGACAAAGAGTTTTCAGGCTTGGCTTAATTTCTATGAGTACACATGTGATCATAATTGTTGGCTGGATGATGTTGACAAACTTATGAACATGCGGTTGTAGCTCGGAAGCGTCGCAAGGATTTGATATGAGATCCGAGTGCCCGAAAAGGCAAGGCTTACTTGAGCGGACTGTAGGAAAAAATGTTTGAGGATATTTTCTGTAAGTAGGCTGGAAAGTTGGAATTGGGCAATAGCTTTCAAGTACGTTTCTGGCCCTGTTCGTAACTAATTTTTTGAAAAGTGGAGGCTATTGCATGAAGCAGATTCTGCACTGTCACACTCATCGCTCGTGCCCCTCATCATACTGAGACTTCCTAAGTGTATATAGCATCAAGTTCAACTTGGGGCACCAGAAACACTAGAAGACCTACTGCCAATTATGAAGCAATTTGTTCAGGAAAGACAACATGCGGCGACAGAAGTTAGTTAATGTCAATGAAATATCTCTAGTACCGGGGTTCCGAAGTGACAGTTTTAGGAAGGCACGTGGCAAGTATGGTTGATTTGTGGAAGAATTTTCTTAAATTATGGGGTTTTACGTGCCAAAACCACTTTCTGATAATGAGGCACGCCGTAGTGGAGGACTCCGTAAAATTTGACCACCTGGGGTTGTTTAGCGTGCACCTTAATCTAAGTACACGGGTGTTTTCGCATTTCGCCCCAACCGAAATTCGGCCGCCGTGGCCGGGATTCGATACCGTGACCTCCGTGCTCAGCAGCCCAACACCATAGCCACTGAGCAACCACGGCGGGGGTGGAAGAATTTTCTAAACAGAAGTATAACAAAATATTTAAAATGATGCCTGACGACGTCTCCCCACCTCTTTACGAAACAATTTTCCTCCCTTATCGTGCCAAGCTGATATGTGTTACCGCACAAGTCAGCGGAAAAGATGTGAAAGCACTAGTGGACAGCGGAGCGTCAATCACTGTGGTCAACAAGAACGAGATCCAAGAGCTAAATATAACCAAAGAATATCCGTTCATCGTCTACGGGTATGATGGAAACAAACAAGTGCGCAATGAATCGGCGGATGTGCTCATTACGTGTCAGGGCAAGAACAATTCTGTAAAAGCCCTAGTTCTTAGCGGTGTGAAACGCCAAATACTTTGGTCCCGTCCGGTAATGCAAGAACTCCGTTGAAATCTCTACTGGGATGGCCAAGTTACAACGCAAGACCATCATCGGTTGCCTTCCTTCACTGTCCTTGATGAAAATCCTCGCAAGCCCACTGCAGCAGAAAACATCCCTCGGATGTACCCATAGCTACTCTGTGTCGGAGGCTCCCCAAGAGCGACGTAACAGTTTAAAGTCCCATTCGAACTAGGAGATTCGACCGTAGTGAAACGGAGGGCGTACAATATGTCGAGAGTCAAGAAGCTTTCGCTGAAGAATGCTTGACGCTGGTGTCATACGCCCCTCTACATCTTCTTTTGCTTCTACGATCACGATTGTGCCGAAAGAGGATGGAACATTTTGTCTCTGCACCAACTACAGGCAGATTAACGAACGGACCGACATCTTCCTGTTTTCTATACCTCATATAGACGAAATGATTAATGAGACGGGAGGCTGCAAAGTTTTGTCTCGACCTTTGCAAGGGCTTCTGGCAAGTGGCTGTGTGAGAAGAGACGAAGAAGCTCTCAGGATTCATCACACCGTTTGATGTTTATCAATACAACAGAACTCTATCTGGCTGGAAAGATTCTCCAGCCTGGTTTCGAAAGATGATGACCGGTGTTTTGAAGCCACGCTTGGGACTCTTCTGTAATGTTTACATTGATGATATCTAGTATACTCACGGTCAGGAGAGGAACACTCCGAACATCTGGCGAAAGTTTTGCAAATGCTTAGTGACGCGGGCTTCAAGATAAATGAAAAGAGAATATAGCTATTTAAGTCAAGGGTAGTTTTTCGTGGAAGAGTGTTCGATGGAGCTGCTAAGAGCACCAAACAGGAGTTCGTTCAAAAGATCACGAAGCTTGCAAAGCCGCACGACAATCACTCCCTCAGAGTCTTTCTTGGACTCGCAGGTCACTTCAGGAGCTTCATTAAAGATTTCGCCAAGAAAACGAAGTGCTTGACGGAGCTCACAAAGATGTACCTTTTGTCTAGACTGTAGAATGCGAAATGACTTATCGAGAACTAGCACAACGTATATCATCCGACACTGTTCTTACCCTGCCGAACCATAATTTATCTTTTGAGATGAACACAAATTCATCAAATTCTGGTACAGGGGCAGTTATGTACCAAAGAGATTTGAAATGTTGTCTCCTTCAGCAGCTGCGAGTTATAGGATACTACTCCTGTACATTCAACCCTACTCAGCTGAAATATTCGACAACTCGGAAAGAAGCACTAGCCGTTTAATTGGCACCGCGTTATTTCCGTTGATGTATGATGGAAGGAAGATGAAGTTGTACAGTGGCGACCAAGCACTAACCCATCTTTTATCTATCTCAGAGACCAGAGGGAAGCTGGCCCGTTGGGTCAATGAACTTCAACAATACGATTTGATGTCTTTCCCCGAGCAAGTAGTCATCTTACAGATGCAGATGCCCTGTTTTGGACGGCAGCAGAGGCTCCACATGGAACGGTAAACTTGACAAACTTATAGGAAGGGTATGAGCCTCTGCACTTTGGGGATGCAATTTTCACTATGCCATGCGACGCTGATACCAAAACTACTTCACTTATATCTTGACAGCCGTGAATATGGTGGTAATGATGGCTTTTGGTGGCCGTGTACTAGGCTTCTTCAGAGGTTTATATGGAAAAATATGAGAAAGGACATCGAAGACGAGGTCAAATCGTGTCACTCAATTGTGCCAAATAAGCAAGCCTATAAGTACCAGCCGCGATCCGACGAAGTAGTTTTGCCATGTCATTCCGATAAAAGCTTTGAAGTTGTGCACGTAGACTTTGCCGAACTGAAGAAGAAGAGTCCTGGAGTTCGAAAGGCGCACTCTTTTGTGGTTGCTATAGAACAGTGCAATAGAATGGTAGGAGCGCCCCCAGAATGAGAAGACGCTAAGAGCGCTATGGCCCTTCTTGATCGCACAATGTATTCACATGCTGAAAGGTGTGATATCAGTCAATGGACCCGCATTCCTAAGCAAGAAACTTCAGCAGTGGGCAGATAGCCGGGTTGTTACGCTACGACGTTGTGCTACATATCACCTGCACGCAAATGGAATGGCTGCGAGAGTGATCCGTGACCTTGAGCAGTTTATCTTTATGTACCCAACGTTTTGAGGAGGGTGGAAATGCTGTCTTGAAGCGGCTGTGGTTCATCGTGACAAGACGAACACTACTAGTCTTAGTTTTAGCCCTCATTCTGCCGCTTGTGGCCAAGTGCGAACTCTGCCAGTTGACAAAGAACTTGAAATTAAAGACAACATGCGTCTGTATGAGTGCCGTAAAAGCAACGAAGAGCTAAATAAATACAAAAAGAACGAAGTTGCAATTTGACAAGCGGCACCAAGGGCACCGGGATGATGTTTCGCTGAACAATGCCATGACACACGTGTCATGTAGGTCATGAAATAACCGCCTATGTCTTGGTGCTTTCATGGTTGTTTTGTTCACTTGGTATGCACTAAAGTTGGCATAGTATGACAAGAATGTATAACGAACATAAATCATAGCTCATGACAGGAATATCATGACATTTCTCATGTAGGTCATGAAACTGCGCCAAAAGTGGTATAGTATGAGCGTATGAGGAACATAAATGGTGGGTCACCACATAAATGTCTTGTACGCCATGAAACGGCCGCCTACGTGTTGGTATGTACAAAAATTGGCATCGTATAAGAAGAGTCTGTAACGAACATAAATGAAAGCTAATTAACGTGACTCTCATAACACGCGTGTGATGTAGGTCATGAAACAACCACCTGCGTCTTGGTGCTCTCATGAACGTTTTGTTAACACTATATGTACCAAAATCGGTTTAGAATAACAAGAGTGTATGTCGAACATAAAGCACAAGTTACGACATGAATGTCGTAACATGCGTGTATGTAGGTTATGAAACAGCGCTATCATCCTGGTGCTCTCATAATGATTTCGTTAATTTGATAGGCTCCCCGCTTACTGCTTCGCATATCCTCGATTCGCACTGAGCGTGGGATCTGCGGGATTCTTTGTTGGCGTTTCTTCCCTAGAAGAATTTTAAGCATTTCGTATAGAAAGAACAAGTGATTCCGTTGACGCAACGGTCAGTCAGTCGCATCATTACAGCCGTTACCAGAGCCATTATGGTCGTGTGAAAATAAAATAAAAGTGCGCGCGTGATTGCCCCTGCACGGTGCATGAGGAACCCGCAGTCAAGTAATGCTTTATTGACCGCGGCAAAATTCCCCAAGATGTGTGATGCGTTGACGTATCTCTCATCAATTTTCCGGCGTAAGCTGAGCCCCGATGCAACGGAATTTTATTAGAGCCGCGGCCTACAGCCTAACACCATAACACTCTAACACACTACGCCCTCACAAAAGGTAGCGACTCTTTTGCTTAACCTGTAGCACACCACTAACGACGAAACAACAAGTAAAAATAAAACGACGCACTGTCAGATTAAACCACCAGCAGCTGTCGGGGTAACAAGTTCACAGTTGTTACTGGAAGTGAAACGGGGGCAAATACTTGAACCAAACCCATCTTCATGATGAAATAACACTATCCTAATCAAAATGTCGCCTCGAAAGTACAAACAAAAGTGATTACGTCAACTCCTGGCAGATCGCCGCTCGTTGATTGGTCTCCCTCGCGCCGTGACGTTCCACGCTTTTTCCAAGTTACCTAGCAGCCTGATCGAATCGGTTCCAGCGCGAACCTCTACAAAACATGGACTTTGGATAGCCAGGTACCGACAAAATGCTTCGCATAACGTCGATTCCCGCTGTGCATGGGATCTGCACATTTTTTTTTTGAACTGCGCTCCTGGTACATCCTACTCAATGTAGACGTAACCGTAATAGTATGGCATAGCATTCCTGGCATAAAAGTCGTGGGCGCCGAGGAATAAAGAGAGGAACCATGCTCAAGATTGATGACTATAATTGTTGGCCGAAAACACATGCACGCCAGGGTGTAAAGTATTTTTGATGCCCTTTGGTGAGACTGCCGTCGCAATGGTTTCATCACAATTCGCCTGTGACGTGCTGCTTCGAAATTTGTATTTTGTGATGCGCTAGTAAACGGGCACTTGCAGATTAGTTAAACTTTCAATGCACGTTCTTTTTGTTAGACAGAAAGATGAAGATGCGTCATCTGCTTTTTGGAATACGGTAAATACTTGCGGAGCTAGCATTTTGTCGTGCCGAGAGACACCTAATTAAAGATGTCCTCCAATCGCGACACCCACTGAATTTGCAGCTTTTGGCTAGATGCCTGTGCGACATCTTATAGGCTTCGGCTGGTGACTAAGGTTGTGAATGTTTTTGAAGGAGTTCTCCCTTCTGTTGCTACATGATATGTTAATCTTCTGTAATGTGATTTTTCACTATTGCAAAACGTTATGTTGGTGTCAGTGTCAGCGATAGAGAGTGGCACGAGTGTCATTGTAAATAAAGATATGCACTAAGTGAATGTTTGGTTTCACTATTTTTCAGCGCCGACATACCGAGCTGTTGTTTATCCCCAGCTGTTTGAAGGCAGAGATGAAAACACAAAAGTTCTGAAAATAAACGACGAAATAACATTGAACCTTCAGCCAAGCTCCATTCTTCATGACGAGTTCTTCCTGCGAAAGTATCGCCAGGGTGTTTCAGAATACAGATACGTAAGAAAGAAATTTCGTATTTTCCCTGTCGGTAGTTACATTATATTTTAAGTATATCTTTAACTAGAAAGAATATACATGGCCAAAGATTAGCTCTTCAATGAGTAGATGATGCAATCCCCTTCTGAGAACCTAAATGACCTGAATTTCCCAATAATACTAGTTCTCGAAAAAGCTGTTTACTTTTACGAGTACAAATGAAAGCACTCCAATTATGATTTTCGAATACAAATCTCGCGCTTCATTTTTTCAGGCTTCCCTAGATGCATATGTGAAAAACCTGGATATCTGAGCTACTTCATTTCACGATCTGTTGACTTATAGAAGGATTTCTTCAATAACTTTTTCAATGAATCTTAGAACAAAAGCGCACGCGGTCCTTTGAGGCAAAGGCAATCACCACATAATGGAGTTTGTTGCTTAACATTACATTGCATGTGAAGTAGACTTGTATATCCATCGCAGTTTATGAACTAATGCCGCTTTCTGTATCTTCATCAGCTTTCTGGGCAATGTTTGTTTGAAAGCAGTTTCTATTTACGTTTATAAGTTCCTTCACATGAAGCCAGTGTAAAGCTACGATGTTTTTTTAATGGCAGGGAGCTGCGCAGGTTTCAACCTGTAGACCGGGAAAGAAGAATATAGAGCAAATGCTGCAGAATAAGATACGTCATTGGGATATTCAGCTGTTTTGTGAAGTCTGGCAGGATACCACATTAAATATCGCTATCTCTTTTGACTACCTTTCGACTAAATGCTTGATAATTGTTCTTACAGTTCGACGTTGAAACACTGCAGCAAGATCTGTATCACGACAGCAGACAGCTTGCGGCTGTCGTAGTTTCTGAAGAAGACGGCGTGTTGCGCGTGGTATGTATACCCTAGAACTGAAGCTGCTCCAAGTTCCATTCTGTGTATTTTCCCAGTATTTAAGTGCGCTACGTATACATCTACATATATGTGTGTGTGTATGTATGTATAAAGAGGGAGAGAGAGAGGAAATGTGCCATAATTCAGTTGTTGGCGGTTATTTCACGCGACCATCGAGAAACCGCGCTGCATTGAGCGTAGAGCATGAGTAGATTGCTTTTCAACTGAAAGTATTTAATGAGGTTGCTTTTCTGAGCACCCATGAGGGCAGTCACATGGTTTTACTTCGATAGCAATTACACGGACACTCAGCGCGCATTAGCGCCTTCGTCATCGTCCCGCTGTCGCATTGTCGACGCGGTGACGGTTAAAAATTTTCGCTATAACGCTTTTGCCAATTCCGGCCAGCATCGGAGACAGTCTACACTGACAGCTAAGGAGACAGCAGGAGATATCTTCATTGCGGTGTAATGGATCGCGTTCCGAAGCCTCCGGAAGAGGCGTGGAAAACGCTTCTGCGACGTGACGCCGCCTCGCGGCGGCAACAAGAACGCTGAGAACATCCCGCATGATTTCTGTATTTTATGTCTTTGTGCCTGACAACCTTTGTAAAACACAGTTTTACTTAGAATAAGGGCGCAGAAAAGAGTGTCTACGTTTTCTTGTACGCAGACGACCTTTGTGTCGGCTTTCCGAACGTCCTGCTCAGCCGCCATCTTTTTTGGACAGGACAGTATTGGCTTCGATGCTGTCTTCGCGAAGCTGTCTTCTTTGACTTCTTCGTGAGAATTGGGGTGAGAGTTAATATTTCCGCTGTCCGCTTAACCGTCTACTTTGCCGTCTGGGGCGAGTATTGAAGAACAGTAACGCGTAGAGCATCTGGCCGCAGACACGAGAAAGCCAAGTGGATGCCCCCTTGTGTACCGCTTAACCGACCCGGCAGTGGAGTGGTGACAGCGTTCTGCCTCCCACTGGTGTCATGAGTGTTGTGCGCGCACAGGCGCTAGCGGTCCGGCTGAGTAGCTATGAGCACATCCTGCACCATGGTGAATAAAACCGTCCGCACAGAAGGGACACACTTCAAGCTATAAGGAAAAGATGAAGACTAAGAAATCTGAGCAAGTGTAGCTTCTTGTCTTGCTGCGATAGTTTTGTTATATTGGAGGCTTAACAGTGCTTCTTGGAGGAAAGGTCGTCTGAGGCGATGACAGAGAGCCCGACATCACTTGCGTCTAGCAAGCCTCTTCGCACTGCGTCCTGCAGAAGTATAGTCTAAGGCTTGCCATGAGGACGTTGACATGTCCGGTTCCTGTTTCTGCAACAGCAACCCGATGGAATCGGGTCGCTTCTACGACTACGCCGTCGTGGAAGGCAAGCGACTGAAGAGAAGATACCGCGAGAAAACCAAAGACGTGAGTGAGCAGGGCCGCACTCCGATTTGCAGGATTACTTTTGGGCCTCTCGACGTCTCGAAGAATTTAAACTCTGTACACCGACCAATCCTCAACATCTCCCTCGGTAATATGGTTCCGAAAGGATTTAACGAATTGCGTTTCAACACCAATAAAACGTAGTCACAACGGAAGTAGCTACGTAGGCCGCTCTAAAAAAATTGAAAACCTTGCGCATATTCGGACACACAGAAGTCTGGTCGCTCCTCGTGCACAGTGGTTGCACTCGGGCAGGTGTTCTTCCCGATGTGATGATTGACATCCGAGACGAAGAGCTACGAAGCTTTCTGTGTTCAGCAGTGAAGGTCGTCGATTTTCACCGCTTCAGTTGCTCGACGAGCGTCGAGCTTCTTTTCGAGAGAGACACGCTACCTGATCATGTCAAGGTGTGCTTGTGAGGCACCCGGTGCGTCCTTATGTGCTCTGATGACTGCAATGTCAAAAGTGCCTAAAGCTGAGCCATGTCAGTGCTTTCTGCACAGACCGGACGGCATGCCTCCGCTATGCCGGCAGCTATTGCGTATCTCCATGCACAGTAAGAGAAACGAAGTTCTCGAATTGCGATGGACCCCACGAGGTCAATTCCAAGGATTGACCTAAACAGAAAAAGGAGATCAAAATACTGAACCAAATGAGCAAGACAAGTATGCCCCAGAAGTAGGTGGCAGTGTCAGTGCAACACCGGAGGAGACAAACGCGTCGTCGACGGGGACAAGCTGTCGGTCCAAACGAGAGCTCCCTGGCTCCAATTGCGCAGGTCCAGCAGAATATAGTTGAATTGGCATTGATCTCTCCAAACCATTGATCCAAGCCAGCCGCGCAAACCCGTAATCGAATGTATGGCCACGCTTGCCACCACGCACACGGCCCTTAGACTGTCAGCGGGAGCAAGGACTGTGCACTCAGATATCACCATCGGACTCTGTCATGAAAGCTATGCTGCGACAAATAATCGACTCCCCGCAGCTGCTACTGTCTGGTTTATATACGCCAGTGGCGCTAACAGCGGCAAAAATTATAAAAGCTATAAACAGTCTCCTAGCTACAAAGCAGTAACTTATCCCTCTGCCCGCGAAGAACTGTGCTGTGCTGTAAAGCGTACACGTACGCGTTGCACTGGAACAATATGTTGCGCGGTCCTCATTATATTCACCATACCACCACCCTCCTTCCTATTCACATCCTATCTCTAATATTGCCCTAAATTCCTTCCCCAGCGTGGAGCAGCAGGCTAAAGGCACTTAGGCCGACCTCTGCACCTTTCTGCCAGTAAATAACCTATGTTTCCTTCAAGCTACAAATGATGACGCTTTTGCTGTGTATTCCGGCCGCACAATACTGAAGATGTAGAACGCCGGTCTCAGTGCCCGCATAGAGGGAGCCTTCATAAGCACAACTGCTCCCTGCGCTTGAGATCGATACGCATGAGGGCTCGATACGCTGGCGTCGTGAGGCGCCTAATGGAGCCCAGGTCATTGCTTCTGCGGCGCAGCAGCACTTACCTCGCGCTCTTTGCTTCGCGCCAACTTGTCTCCCCATAGCGTTCTTCGATTACTGTGTTAGGAGGTGTCAGGAGGTTCGGCGCGACGCTCAACCTTGCTATCGCTTTCGATGCTGATCCGTTCGGGTGAAACTGACCAATTTTCCTTTTCCTGTTTCGCGGGTGCTTCCACCCTGGTGTAAAAATACACGAAGAGACTCTCTCTCCTCTGGGAGTTGTGTGAGTATGCGTAAGCAGTGTGTCACTTGCTCATATCCATGCCACCCGGTTTCATTATCGATGTTGTGAAACATGATCCGACCACTATAAAGCTTATCAACCTTCAGCAGTTGTTATAAACCTTATCGGAGCATATCCGACCCTCACCAAACCTTATCGGTTGTTATCAATCTTATCGGACTCGATCCGATATTTTATCAACCTTTATCTGTCCTTATCAACATTATAGAGATGATACGGCCCTTATCAGCCGTTTTCAGTGCTTATTACCATTATCAGAATTGATCCGACCATTATAAGCCACTATCCCTCTTTAGAATCTTACCCATACACGTCACACCATTGTCAAACGCTATGAGGCCCATATAACGCCTCATCACTCCTTATCATCCTTATCAAGTAGTTAACTCTTTATCTGTGTTGCGCAACGCCAAGAGCATGAACCCTAATAAATCGGTGGCATTTCGATCGGTGAAGGAACGCGCCAACGGAAGGCACATCTGCCAACCAACGAAACGCAACGTGGATGTGTCTTTGGCATTAAATTTTCACAAAATCGAAATTTTCCTGTTGTCTACTATGCACCAAGTCGGCTCTACATGCGACTCTAGAAATGGCTTTTATTCCACCTTTTTCAGTATTCCAAATCTTTCCAAATCCATTATTCCAGATCTTTCAATAAAGCATTCATAGAAACTGGTTTTATACAGCGCTTTCTTCATAGCGGTTCGTCGTATACATGACGTACAGGTTTCCTCGTTGTGTAGGCATAGAAATGTTTAAGCATTTAGAAAGGAAATACGCTCGATGTGTACCTTGCTGTAATACCACATATTCATTTTAAAGCGAAGCTTTGTTTGCCTCTCTCTTTCATTTTCCCACTGCTTCTGCTGCCCACTGCTTCTGCTGTGACTGCGGCGGTCTGGCACACCGCGTCAGGGGGTGGTTAAGAAAGTGGGTATACACTACAAGAGCGAGTCAGACAGGAAAGGTGACTTGAGAAACTCGTTTGGACCCCGCCGCGTCGAATGTGCCCAATGCCCTCTAGAGCTCCCTGGATGTCGTCACATTAGCCTCTTGACAGCTGCAATTATCCATGACTCCCCTCAAAAGCGTTGCAGAAACTTCAGCGCGTTCCTATTAACGAACGTGCGAATCCAGAGGGGACGTGGGTAGGAAGGAGGAGAAGAGGCAGTTGCCGTAAAAGGGGAAGGGGGGGAGGTGATGCGAGAAGGCAAGGAAACCATGCTATTATATATACGACAGCAGTTGCAGGAAAACTGGATAAGTTTGTTTTCTAGGTAGGTTCAGTATGTTTCCGCTATTTCTGAAAAATAAGCAGCTAGCAAAATGTCAAGCGGACAAATTACGCATGGCGTGCAGAAGCAGAGCCGCATTAATTAAAGCACACAGCATTGTCCCGGCGACACTACGGAAACGGTCGACCGTCAAATGAACACTTCACAAATGAAGACGTAGCATTGCGGTTACGGCGTTGCTAGAGGTCGAGGATTTGATCGCGACTGCGGCAGCCGCATTTCGACGGGGCGCAACAGAAAACGCACCTGCACTTCGATTTTGGGGCACGTTAAAGAACATCGCGGTGCCAAATTATTGCTGAGTGCGCCACTACGGCGTGCCTCATAATATGATTGTGGTATTGGAACGCACAGCCCCATAATCCAATCGAAGTTTAATACTTCTGCCACGACGCGATGGGCCATGTGAGGAAATGACAATGCTGAACCCTCTCCGAGGTTATGAAGTATGCAGTACAACGCCTCGAGCGAACACCTCTCTCTGTGTGTTTTGTGCACTACACAGAAAACAGCAGCGCCGTACGCGCCGTAACGTTTAAAATCAACTCAACACTCGGGTTAGACTAAACGTTGATGAAATTAAGCTTTCGCCGTCAACATCACCGCTACTTATCGTCAAACCAACCAGCACAGAAAGCTTCACTTACATGGATTTCCTCACTGCCTGGGATCTACATAATGTTTCCTTACAATTTTCTACAGCCATATAATTCAAGGTTTTGAGGACTAGGACCACAATTTTTCTTTAATTATGGGGTTTTACGTGCCAAAACCACTTTCTGATTATGAGGCACGCCATAGTGGATGACTCCGGAAATTTTGACCGCCTCGGGTTCTTTAACGTGCACCTAAATCTAAGTACAGGGGTGTTTTCGCATTTCGCCCCCATCGAAATGTGGCCGCCGTGGCCGGGATTCGATCCCGGGACCTCGTGCGCAGCAGCCCAACACCATAGCCACTGAGCAACCACGGCGGGTAATAGGACCACAAATTCGTGCTTAGTTATCCACTTTTAAGTAATTGGACCTGAGGGACTGCAAGAAGCTTTGGCAACTTCTCACTAGAGCTCCAAATAGCATACACTTGCTGTTATTCGTTAGAATCCGTCTTCGTTTAATGCCTGCGGTATGACAGCCGGGACTTTCTGTATTGAAAACAGAAATACGTGCCAAATATACAGCACCTTGGTATATTCTGGGGTATTTCTTGAATGAGCGAACATTACTTGTTCGACAGATGACGTTGTCCTGTCCTAGGAAGACAATTTATTATTAATTTAATTCAATTTCAATTTATTTCTTGTTACATATATTTAATTCTTTCATTACAGAAATAATACGTAATTAATTTAGGTTTGATGTTTATGAAGAAGGAAGTGTTTTCCAGGATTGTGAGTGGGAAGCTTGTTAATATGTGCATGTATATATAATTACATATACATGTGCACACAAATAACCAGAAGGTTCCTCCATCACAACCCTAAAGTAGTCCTCCTCCTGCGTAAACATCAAACATCAATGTATCTATGTGCATGACTGTAAATATGTTAGTATGTGTATATATTCCGATGCTTATACAAATGCCAGCGTAAAGATGCAGATAAACAGCCGTAGATAACAATAGAAATATATTAGTGTAAAAAGGGCGTAAGTCGAATAAAAGAATAAACTAGTGGCAGATCGTTCCTAAGGTCAATGGGTAATGTATTTCGTAATAACTTTGGTGCGATATTCGCAGCCCATTTACAGTGTTTGTTCTTGGTTTAGGAGTCAACAAGTAATGTGTGTATCCAATCTTGCAGCGACATATATGGAGTGACTTTGGGTAATCAGTGGTATTGGACGCTTTTTATTGTAGAATTGGTGGATTACCTAAAGAGCAATGGTTTAATTTACCAACTGGAAGTGTGGTATAAGCGTAAGGCACGGCGGAAGCATTTGTTGTGGTCCCGTGAGGATAGATGGATGGATGAATGACTTTATTGAGGTCCCTCGGTGCTCGCGACTAGTACACTAGTCGCGAGCACCGCGGGACCTCAATAAAGTCATAAAGCCATGGCCTCTCAGCCACATGGCGGGCCCGATGGACAGCCCTGAGCTGTGATTCCAGGTCCGAGCTGCGTAGAGGTCGGTGCCACTCTTCCTTGGTGGTCCTGGCCCCGGGCGCCAGGGGCCAACCCCAGAGCATGCGAGCAAGGCTAGCCATATCCTGACAGTAGCGACACGCATGTGAGGGTGCGCGCCCGGAATATATTTTGAGCAGGAAGGCCGGGCATGGGCAGGTGCTCGTCTGACGCCGCCTGTACGTGACGTCTTGTGCTTTATTGAGTGCTGTGTGCGGTAGCGGCATGATACACAATAAAATGTGTAGGAATGGGCGTATAACGATTTATTCACGGAGTTGTAAGATTAGGATATGCCATGAATTTGAGCAGTATCCCGATCCCACGAGCTGATTTATTCAGTATTGGCGCTATATAAGTAAAGTTCACGTGCGCATCCGCTTTTTACCTATGAAAGTGCTATTGTAATTAGGAAATAATGTTACCTGGGAGGAGAAGATAAAAGCGCATTGCACAGTAATATCGTTCCATTTCACTAACACCACTTCGTCATAATGCTGGCTTCTGTATCAATTATGGATAACAGTGGCGTATATATTTAACCGCAGTCAGTGTGGTAGTGTCGCGAGCATCCCCTCGTCGTGTGTGAAGTCAGAAACGAGAGATGTGGCATGGCTGATGCGCCGACTTGTACGCAATAATACACTCGCCTCTCAATCATTCGCTTCTGAGCCACCATGTAAATACGTGCTTGATCGCCTTTTTAAAATCGTCAAATATGCTTAAGTACATGAACTGGGACATATCGGCAAGTTCTGCATATAGGAGGAATAAGAAATATATAAAAATAGAGCATTTCGGCATACCTATTTATGTTAATTTAGGTAATGACGATATATATATATATATATATATATATATATATATATATATATATATATATATATATATATATATATATATATATATATATATATAGTTTTTTATTACATAATCTGCTGCATTGTAAAGTTAAACCTCGGCCGGCTACTCTAATGGATGGTAGTTTCTAAAACAATACGAATAACGAAAGGAATAATTTCACAGCCCAATCACCAGCTTACAACCCAGCCTTAATGTATCTGACAAGTATAATCTTTATAGCTCATTCGAATACATTAATTGAAAGCCAAACAAATTTTAAGCAAGAAAAAGAAGCTAGAAACAAACACTTAAGCAAGTTTTAGACGTTCGCATAAGGTATATATTACGATCGCGGCATTCAAGTATCAGGCGTAGTCTTCGTTCTTCGTTGCTTTCAGTCTTGCCATCGTAGCTGAAATCCCCCTTTAGACGTACTTTTCTGTGCATACACCTGACATCGAGATTCTGGTTATAAACATCCGCGATATAGAATCAACAAAGAGAGGTAAGAATGCGATGTCATTTCTGTGAATGAACAAAACTGAATTTCAGGTTTTACAAATAAAATTGGCGAAAAAATGTGTGATGACGTGCATTATTGATATATTGAACATAAGTTCAAGATTTGCACGTGCTGGCTGTGTCTGATTATTCGGGCAGCAAAGTAGTCTGTAAGGGTACGGCTACTAGTACAGCCATTGAAGAAGTTGACATTTGGCTGGGCTACAATAATCAGCGGTCACAAATCGGAAAATGTTGCCGCTAGTGTTCTATATGTTTTATGCAGTCGCACTGATCAAGTCTTGAATACCTCTGCTGACTATCCTAGAGTCAGGTGCATTTTCAGGTGCTCTTAGCTTAATGCAGTTTTTGGAATGACTACAGATAATGCAAAGGAAGGTGCGCATAGACGTATTTTCAATTTATCCAGGAAGGCGTCGTTGGACCTAAGCTGAAGATCAGGCCAATTGAAGCAAGCGAGCGTTCCGAATATGGCCCTGAAGCTCACCTCGTTGACACTATTGAAGACTCGGATTCTGACAACGTTTATGGTATGTATGTTGATTGTTTCAACTGGTTAAAATTTCCCGTACTACTTAAATGAATCTTTCGTGACTGCTTGCCGCTAGTTTAACTACGATTAAGATAAATATGCATTAACCATCGTGAAAGCAATATAGGACATATAGCAAAATGATGTGAACGACGCTGTGGCACGCATGATATTTGCTTTTGGCTTATATTGCACACGCACTGTGTTGTCAGGGTTTCTTGTGAGCCATGCTTAAAAATATATGTGGAGTTTTACTTGCCAAAATCACCATCTTATTTATCACGCATGCTGTAGCGCGCTACTCTAGATTAATTTCTACCGCCTGGGGTCTTAACCATGCACCCACTTTACGGTACACGAGCGATTTTGGAGTTCGCCCTCGATCGGAATGCAGCCCGCCGCGGCCAATATTTCACACCACAACCTCTTTCTTAGCAGGGCAACGCCAAAGCCACTAAGCAAGCAGGGTGGAACTGCTAGGCTCCCGAAGATAAACCTACCTCCGATACAAAACAGCAAATGTATTCGGTAGGTTTTAAAATGTAATCTCTGGTTAACCAGATATTACGTGTTACAAAATCCTGATATAACCAGGGGGCCCGAATTGTGACATTATCCTATTCGGAAACCCCCGAAGGCAAATTCAGCTGCCGGCAAAATTCATTTCTCTGGCACCTGCCCGCTAATGGATACGCATAGCTCAGACTGCCTTAACTTGAAAGCTGTTTCTGTTTCGATGCAATATAATCAGAGCGCATGCTAATTAATTATTTGTATACGGATATCATAGGATGATTGCTGCCATTAAGGGAGAAAGATCACAGTTCTTATGCCGTATTTTGCCATTTTAGGGAAACTTGTGGACGAGAAAACGATGATATCTGAGCGTGCTAGAAACGATCGCTATGGTTTTGACCCATGTAAGTAACGTAATGCTGGAACCGAATTCCCCCTTTGCTTAATTATGGTAATTAATTTTTTAGCCGCATACAGCGTAGAAACTATCTTTCCGGAGGTGCTTATTACGTGTGACTCAGTATTTCACCGTGAATTTAGGAGCACAAAGAAAATGTTAAAATACGTGATGGTCACGTTTCAAGTGGTGAGTAACATTTCAAATACTTACAAATACCTCGAGCTATTGTCAAATCTTTAAACCGTTCTGATTTTTTTTCTTGGTGTTCAGGTTGTCATACGCTATCTTGGGGTTAGAAACCCTAGAGTTCGACCCATACTACGGGGCATCGAATTGACAAATGTAAGTTCTCTAACATTACATTGCTAAGAACCTCGGAAATTCGTGCTGCTAGCTTAAAGAATGAACAGTATGGCGTTATTTGGAGGTTTCAAAGGCAGCAAATGTGTTTTTGCTGGCTAATTTGCTTCAAAGTGACGAGGAAATTGTGTGGCCAACCAAAGTTAAAACAAAGAAGAGTTTACTTTTGGCTAGTTTTTTTTTATTTGTAAATAGAATGCTTTTCTAGGCTTTTATTCTGGGCTGTTTCCAGTAGCGCAAAGCATTGCCATTATGGTCCCATGATACTTAAAACTCATAAATATGTTGGTAGGGGCGTTCATTTTAATCTAGACATCCTGGAAATGGGGAAAAATGTTGCTACGGGCCACTACCATTGGAGACGAAAATGCGGGTCGTGTTGAGATGATGACGACGATTGCTGAGCTAGCGCTGGCCGTAGCCTTTAGGCCAATGTGGCGTATCTGCTTGCAAATATGCTTAGGTTGTGGAGTTTAGCCAGATTTTTGTCTGCGTTCTTCCACGTACCAGTTTTAGTGGAGCTTGGGCGTTGGCTCACCTCATCACGGAGTGCTACAGTGAGCGCTTCGGCAAGCTTATCGCTATGGTGCCAAAAGACACCTCGCCCACACCGGCTTTATTATCTGCTGCCCAAGACTTACCCAAGACTTGCATTGCTCTCCGATCGCCGTAATCCTTGCGTCTTCTCTGCGATCGATGATGAAGACGTCGAGGACTGGATCAACCTGTACGAATGCATCAGAATCAATAACTAGAGGGACGCTACTCTTATGGTAGCAAACGTAAACTTTTACCTCAGTGGCGCACCTCGTGTACGGTATCATCCACATGTTGGGTTACGTTAAAGAAAAAGCTCGCAGTCACGCCTAAAAGACGAAGCCTTGATTGGGATAGCAAATGATTGTATACGAACTAAGATTCGTAGTTTTATTCGTCGTGGAAATAGCAGAAAACATTCGCTTGCTATATAAATAGACAAATATGGTTAAATAAATGGAGAAATATACCGAGCCTCCCGCACTTTGCGCACGAACTCTTGCGGCCATGGTAAATTGTTCTCCGCAAGAGACCATCGAGGCGCACGACGCACAAGTGTGCATCGCAAAGGTAAGCAAGAGGCCACACCAGACGCGGAAAAGACCAGATTCGAAAGAGGCCACAAGTTTAAAAACAAACCACCCGCATTTCACCTTCGGACAAGGAAGACTTATCAGCAGTCAACATTTTGACGAGCTTGGCCGAATCTAGCGCATCTGCAAGCCTTGATCAAACAGCAACAACACTGCGAAGATACACGTGACGGCTGAGAAGAGCGGCTCTTCAATGCACAGCATGTTGGGCCGTACGTTGCGAACCCCGACGCGGTAACCACGAGGGAGACTAGCGACCAGAGCGGCAAAAGCCAGTGCCACCAACCAGAAAAGCTGGTTGCACGCTTCAATGGCTCGCAGACGACGACCTCATTTCCTGGACTAGTCTACTCTTCATGATAGGTTCCGTGGTTGCAAGCCACGCCGGAAACGTGTAGTTTGGCCGAGTGAAAAGAGCGAGTGTACTTGGGCTCAGGCGCCCGCACGACGGGCGTTCGAGAGGTGCCGAAGAACAAGTAAAGCTATTGCTTGGGCTAGTTGGTTCATGCATGAATGCGTAAAGGCAGCTCGAAGAACAAGAACGAAGAACAAGAACAGCAGCAGACGTTCTGGCCGTCAGGCAGCTGTCGGATTGTTTACAATATATGTATACCCTCTGATATATATATCTAACATGCACATCAAACCTGCAGCATGTAAGAACGATGAAGATCATGCGCGGCTAAAAGAGAAGACGAGGCCCACGGCGCATCGCTCAAGCGTGTATAATTAAAGTGCCTTTCCATGTTTTCTCGGTTCCTGCAGTCTGAATCCCGACACTAGTAGAGGCGTCGGGGTAGGTTTTCTGGACACCGCTTAACAGACCATCTGCCCGTCCAAACACCTGTTTGCCGCAGGAGTGGCCACCTAATAAGGTGTAGCCCCGAGTTACGTCCCTTACCACAAAGGAGGAGGGGAGCGCTGGGCTGTGATCGCGACCAGGACATCCCAACACATGGCGAACTCAATGCTGAGACAGGTGACTAATATAAGTTCTCGATCTCCCTTGAGCTTGTGCGTCAACGCGAGAAAAATTACAGAAACGGGCGAAATCACAGCACATGACGAAGACAAAGCCTTTATATTAATTGAGGGCACGACAACTACTGCCTGTCGGTAGCGGAAAGAAACGGCATTAATTTGTCTTGTTGATTTTTGAAGCCGCCGCACTACGAGCGTGTCCCCAACATTAGCAAGAAGCTTGCCTTCATTAGGCTCGTGCAGTGATGTTCTCAACAGAAGAAAAACCTTTATTCCTGCGGAAATAACCGCCTACTTGCCGTCCCGACCTTGATCCGTCATGAGTTCTTGCAAGGCTGTCCCAATAATCGAGGTCCCGTTGCCTCGGCTGCAAGCCAGCATTTGCCCGAGTCAAACAGAAATAATACTGGCCAAGACTTATAGTCGTTGTGAAACGTCACGTGTGCGCGTGCCTCAAATGTCAACGACACAAACTAGCCAGGCTATCACAATCAGGCCAGCCGCCCACAAAGCCATTTGCGCAAACTGTGATGAACTTTCTCGAATCGTCCCAGACTTCCCATACCGATAATGACTTCGTAAGTGACCACTGATTATGTCGCACGCTATGTAGAGAACAAGGGTCTTCAAGCAGCGCCACGGTCGAAGTAACGAGATTCTTTAGTGAAAATGTGCCTCTGAGGTACGGTGCGTCAGCGGACGTAGTAGCAAACCGAGGAACTGCTTTCACGGCTACAATTTCAAAGAGAGCACTAAGTCTCAGCTATAAGGCTCAGTGACCACAGCCTACCACACGTTAACAAATACCCTAACAGAGAGCTTGATGAAGTATGTTGGGCATATGCTGAGTAAATACGCAGAGCCGCAAGACAAAACTGGTATTACATTTTACCGTACATCACATCCGCTTATAAGACAGCGCAGCAAGAAATTCCGCCCCAGATCACAATGCGAATGCGCAATGTTGCGCCCAGCAAATAACAGGCCTATTAGTTATATCACTGCCTGGGCGCGAGCTTTGAATTTCGGTTGGGCCCGAAGCATGGAGATCTTGTTCCACTGTGCTTTTTGTGGTAGGGCCCTGGAAAGTAGCCAGATGTATAGGCAAGACCGAGGGTGGCGCACGTAAGCCTTTGCAATGAGAGAGACAGGTCTATGGTCTGGTTCTTAATTCAGAGTGCCATGAGCTGTCATGCTGCTCCCTCGCTTACAGGGATTCGGTGGGTGTCGAAAGACGTGAATATTTGGAGACGGTTTTAACGGCCTATGCTCTCCACATTGAGCCTACCCGCCGCAGCGGTTGTACTGTGCCACAAACACGGGCATTCCTCCAAGACTTCTATGATGAATATCGCTAAGCTTCTACATGTTCGTGTCACTGCAAAACAATTACATTAAAGCGGACTATACCACGAAGGCAGCGGTGAATTGCCGACGAACGTAGTGTGACAAGTGGCTAGACTGATCACAAATATCGCCGTGGTCTTCCCAACCAAGTGGGGATGTTCGGTACCGGCACAGCAAGACGTTTTCCATCTCCCGACGTTGTTTACGTCAACACTTCGACCCCGAAAAAACGTGGTGTTGTCATCATGCAAAACGCGCCGCTTCACTGCAAAGCAAGGTTTTATCCGCCGTTTCGAAACCCTTCTACATGCGTGAGGTTAAACGAGATTTCCCGCTGTAGACAAGATTGGTATTCACACGCTTATAATTAATGTAATCAACGCTTGCAGTGCCATGTGCAGCGCATGGCCTAGGCGCCGTATGTTTATTTATGTCTTGATTTAGATCTTCATATTCATATTCAGGACTCAATGGTAAAGGTATAGTTTGTCAAGTGTATTGCCTACTTGCTTGGTACACGTCAGTGTGATTGAGCTTTTGCCAAATCTACATTATACACGAGCTTGTCTTCTATTTTCCATGGCTTCGTATACCATGGTCTGAGAAATTAATATTTTTATTTCTGGCAGTACACACAGGAGCATATATATTACACATACCTCCCAGGAGGCGGCATAGACGCATTGAAGTCGCTATACAGTATTAAAGATTATGTGGCAAGGAAAACTACTTTGTACGCCAATTTTGATTTGCTCTACTTTATTACTGGGTAAGTAGCAAATGCTGTCTTCTTCAACGTAAACGATAATGAATTGGACGTGCTGTGATACATACGAGAAGAGATGTCCTTTCTTGATGTATTATAATGTGCAAGAAAATATGTACTCCTTTATTTGAGTTGTAATGTAATTGGTAAAAGCGATATGAACTTGCTATCGTGTGTTTTTTAGAGGCCTGAATTATAAGCATCACCACGTACGAATTATTTTTTCACCGGGATAAATTTCGCAAAATGAACGCCAATTATGAAATCGTTTTGTGCGTTGCCGCCCGAGTCTTTGTACAAGTACTTTTTATTCGGTAATTAAGAAGAAGCGTTGGCTCGGGAACATTTGTGTAAATACATGCGAACGTATAAATCGTTTTTCTGGGGAACTAATGCACCAATTTTGAGGTGCCTCGTTGCATTTAAAAGAAAAAGGAGAAATGTAAAAACAATATCAAGTAAATTCCAACTTAAGCAGCCAATTTCGAAAAATATGTTTGGGAACTTGCAGAAAGATGTATGTATGAAGTTCACAACTACGTCATCCAGTATCAAAAATGGTCACTCATATTTATAAGCTAGACGTAATAATACACCCGAACCAAACTAAAATAAACTTTGCGCAGGCTGGTTTTCGGGTGATAAATATTTTTTTGGAAATAGTAGGGGTAAATATATTTATTATAAGGGTTCTCTGCCATTGACCGGTCACTTCATGAATCGTATTCTTGCGCGAACGAAGAAATATGTGTACTGAAGACTAGTTAAAAAATATATTGAAACGCACCGGCAGCGTTGACGAAAGCAGCTGGCAGCTCGCGCCAGGCGGTCACTTCGTCGGGTGATAATATTCATCCTCTAAGAGGGGAACGCCCCTAGCATTCCTACCGGCGGCAGAAGCACCATCCCAGCGTCTCTAGAGATCTATGACAATGACGGAGTGGTGAGTTTGAGACATGCCGCATACTCAACGTCACAGGACTATGGTGCAAATGAGGTAGTGGAAGCGGTGGTGAACCACATCATATATGAGGGAAATCACGGTCCAAAGTATGCAGAATGCGCCCGTGTGCCGATAGCATTTCGGTGAGCCCAACCTGACGAGACAGGGACCAGATCATTACAAATGAACTGGGCGAAAAATGTGATCATTTTTATCGTCAATCCTGCCAACGCAGCTGCTTCTCGGGGGAGTTCAAGAGGCGTGTTGTGGACAATGGGCCGATCTTGCGCAAAGATGGTGAGGGTGTCTTGCGCTTGTTCACGGGTCGGTGCTACTAGGGATGAAAGGAATGCGTCTAGCGCTAATGCGGTGTCTCGATCAAATTACACAAAAAACGAGGCACAACCAGCCACGTAGTGAAGCGAACAATTGTTTGCGAATTGGCTGGAACATTGCCCTACGAACGATTGTATTGCAAATACGTTTAATGAATATGAGCCCAGCTGCTACATTAAAAAAGAAAATCCAGGAAGATATCGGAGCTTTCGCGTCTAGAGGCCTTAAGTTCGAGATTATTTTCTAGTTTTACCAACGAACTAAAACAATGCCCTTCTTTTTGAGACGAACGTTGTTTCCAAACAAGGCAAATGACTTACAGTAAAGAAAAGTAATGCTCTTATATTATTGTAATGCAAATACTACTACTACTACTACTACTACTACTACTACTACTACTACTACTACTACTACTACTACTACTACTACTACTAATAATAATAATAATAATAATAAAGTAACACTAATGCAAATAGCCATGTTTCGCAAGATGTGTGATGCTTTTCCTCATCTTGGAAGCCCTTATTGCAGTACATTATCCTATGCATTTTCAGCATGCCTATGTCTGTTGGACCTTTCGCGTTTGTCTGCTGTTGACCTGCGCTACTATCTGTTGTGCGTATGTGCTTAGTAGAAATTTATTGGAATATTGACTAGCCGCATAAGCCAACCAATTTACGTAACACAGTTGGATAAACGCATTCTCAACGTCTCAGCTACCGTTTGCGACGCAGATCAGCGTCAGTGCTACGTTCGCTTCCGGCACCACATTACCACGATTTAAATGTATACACGTGTGGAAGATTTTACGCAATATGCTGTCGCTCTATCGAAGCAAACGCGGCTACTATGAACAACAAACCTTTGATTATTAAAAGCCGACAGCGGCTGTGACCAATATTGATGCCGGTTTTCACATGAGTGTTAGGCGAAAATGTGAGATATACCAAGTTGTCAATGTATATTATCATTACGGTGTGGAAAATGGGTAAACCTAGCAGACGCTTTATATACAACAACTATTTACACATTGGAAAACCCAAGATGGAAGCTGCTCGCAACATATGATCTCATCACCGGACAGATCGCTGTCTCGGTGTGCATTATTCAGACACTGAGGTGGTTGAAAAGTTCGCTTCGAGATGGGAGAAGTGGAAAGCATCATTGTATGGGCAGGGGAGACGGTGAGCCACCGTCCAGCCATACACTTTTATAGCTCATGTCAGTAACTTGGCGTAAAATTTTGTAAGGTCATGTGTAGTGCCACAGAAGTTTTTCAGAGAGGCCGTAACGCAGATAAGGAGTTCGGAGAAGAGCAAAAGGCCCGCAATAGAAACGGACGAGCGGGTGTCGATGGTCGTAGCGGACCTTCTCAGGGAACAGACTGGGAAAGGGAAGTCGCGTCTCTGTGGTCTGACCAGCCGGGTGAGCCCAAGCTGCAGCGTCGAGGGCATAATCTGTATTGATTGCATGTATTGCATGCCGTGATGGCATGTAGGATGGAGTGGAAAAGTAAAGTTGGGTGTGGCTTTGCAATAGGTAAAATGTTGAGTAACCGGCGATGTCGTGGCGGTATGAATTCTAGGCAAAGGTGCCGTATGGAAAGGTTATATTCTAGACCTGGTGACCGTCCAAGAGGTACATCGCCCGCCAGTCAATGTGCAATTCAACTGCTCTGGGAGTCCGTTTGTCTGCGGGTGGTAAGCAGTTGCGAGACTTGTGTTCTGAAGAGCAGCAACGCAACATTCCTTCTACGGCTTGTGAGAGAAAGCAAGAAAGCAGCGGCCGCAATCTCTGTGCAGTTGCCTAGGCACACCATGATGCAAAATGGCCACATGAAAAAACAAGTCGGTGCCATCAGTGGTACAACTAGTCTGTAGGGCTCCTGTGATGGCATACCAAGTCGATCGCAATAGTGATCCATCTGTTTCCCGAGTGGAACTTGGCATATGGGCCGAGTAGACCAAGACCGATGCGGGAAGGGGCTTCTTATTTATGTCGATGGAGTGAAGGAGGCCAGGAGGCAGTAGAGAAGGCCGTTTGTTGCCGCTGGTGAAAGTCACACACTACAAACGTAGCGTTGACCTGAACGATAGGACCGAGCCAGAAAAACTGACGCTACACGTGGAGGTATGTTCTGGACACTCCAAGGTGGACAGCGATTGGTGGGTTGTGAAGCTCTTTGACAACAGCGCCACAACGGTGCTTTGCGATGAAGAGTAGAAGTCCACCCCGTTGGTGGATCGATTGCTGCGGAAAAAATAACTTCGCATAGCTCGAACAGAAGGAATGAAGGGTCAGCATGATGCGATCGTAGGCGATGGACGATATACCTTATTGTGGCACCACTTTGCTGTTCATGACGTATGTTAAAGTGGTTAGCGATAACCAGGACTGCGACGTAGGCATGCCGGAAGGGTCTGTAGGATAACGTGATGAACATCATAAGGTGCCCTGATGCGTCCGACCGGACTTGTGTACGGCGTAAATGGTGTTTCCCTCCAACTACAACACTCAATGATGAAGCCTGATGACAGAGAATATGGTGGCCGATGATGACGCAAAGTGCGAGTCCCTATATGAGCAGGCGGAATTTCGCGGCAGGTACCACTAAAGCGCGGCATTCGCGCTCAGTGATAGAAAAGTTCCGCCATAATCACGAAGGAAGGACTGGTAGCGCAATGGCATATTCTTGTCCATTTTAGTGGTGGGTACCTACTCCATGACCACTAGCATTTGTATGAACCCCGGTAGCTGCAGAAGGGTTCAAACACATCAAAGTGGGTGGTGTTGTAAGCAAGGTAATCAGGGTGGTGAAGCCAACAGTTAGCTCTTCACGCCATAAAAAGGCGGTGTCCTTTTTAATTAAGCCAGCAACTAGCTGGGCCACGTCATTGAAATTATGGGAGGAGCGAGAGAAGCAGAAATGTAAGTCGACAAAACTCCAAAATTATTTAGCTGAGTGGGGAAGAGCAGCATCTTTTACGGCACGCACATTGTCGGGTCAGGATGGACGCCACTAGCACTAACAAGAAAACCACAAACGACGATGTGGAGTAGAGTAAACAGGTTCCTGGATGAGTTCAACGTAAGTCTGGCTCTCCAGAACACTCCAAGAATTACTAACAGGCGAGTGAAGTAGCTCTCCAAGGTAGGGCACAAGCCGATAACATCGTTCATATTGCGTAAACAAGGAGGAGGAAAGAACTTTATTGTGTGCCCTGCGAGTTGGTGGGGAGGGCCAAAGGCCTCGCCTAGGTGACGGCCAGGAGTTCGTGGGTCCTGGTGGCATGCTCGGCCCGCTGGACGGCCCATAGTTGATCCTCGAGGGCGGGGCTGAGCAGCACGGCTTCCCAGCGCGTGCGAAGGCTGCTGCGTAAACAATAGACAAATTATAGCCTCTACGGAGAGAATCCGTCATCTGCTCATAGGTTGCCGGGGCGTCTCACTAACTGAAATACATAACCTTGAGCTGGTAGAGTCTATTTGTTGGGACGAACACCGTCTTCTCGCGGCCCATGACTTTGACATGGATCTTCAAGTAGTAGATCCATGGACGAAAAAAGAAAGGGTCAACCGAATCTCCACGCTGAAGAGGACAAGGTCGATGCACATGGTGGTTCAAGATTTGATATTCAGCAGGAGGAGCTCATGAATTAGTCGGAACATCAAGGAGTTGTCAAAATGAGGGATCCTTGCATTGCTATGAATAATATTGTCGACAGGAAGTGGGGTCGACCTAGCAACAGGATGTGTTCGAGAAGCTGCGTTAGGTAGTTGAGAGGGCGATAGCGCGTCAGCTAGAGACTGCTTTTATTCGAATAGGAACGTGATGCGAATGTGGTATTACTGCAGCCGAAGTGGCCCAACGAACGATGCGACCTGATCGATCTTTCAGCGCCGAGAGGCAGCACAGAGCATGATGCTAGGTGACCTTGTCGAAGCAGCTTCATAAAGACAGGTGCATTATGGCTCTAGAACTTTTGCTTGCGTTTCTTCTTGTGCATACTTGCATCGCTATAGCCATGGCCAGTGACCGTACAACGCCACGTTAAAAAGAAAATATATCGCCTCTTCTCGCTGTCTTTACCTGTAGCATGGTAAAAGATATTGAACAAGATTTGTTTTCTGAATTGAGAGTACATGTTATATAGGCAACTTGAATAAAAGGTAGAGTGAAAGTGTTTTGACTTTAGTAAATGAGCTTTTAGGTTTTTGTCTGCTCAAGAACAGTCATTGTGAAATACCGTTACTGAATTCGACTTCAAAAATTTTATTTTTCTAGCCATGACATGATTGCGCTACAAGGAAGCAGAAGGGAGTCAGCTCTTTCAGGTAAGTTGGCGCACACCTGCCTGATCCTTTTTAGGTTGTGTAAATTGGAACGTGTGTGACACCCATTTTGTGTGAAATTTTTTTAGCCAAATTTGACAGTTTGATTCAGCAAGAATTCAACCAGCACATTGTTCTTAAAGTTTATAGTTATGTGGACGATTTGCTTGTCTATTTATTTGTTCCACATAATGACATTAGTAGGGCAGTAAATGAGCGTGTGTTTCAAACAATGCTCGCTCTCGTTATCTTTCACAATGGAACTTCCTGAGAATAGCACAATCCGGTTTTTAGATTTAGTGCTCTATTGTAACTGGCACGAACATCTTTGTTCAGAACATTTGCCGCGTTCTAAGAAGGCCATTTTACCATTTGACTCCTCTCACTGTAACTGGTAGAACGGGGTATAGTTTCATCGTCCCTCAATTCATCCAGGACCAAATCTTTTGCTGACAGGGTTTTTCGCATAGCTTCAACCTACAAGTGTCACGTCTGAAAGCCTAGGGATCGCCTTCGAGTGTGCTAGCCCCAGTGGGTTCAACGAGGCTCCACCCAATGCTATGCCGCGCTCAAGGCCAAATAAGTTTGTCGCGATGCCATATTGCCTCACGATTTCACTGAAACTAAAAAGGATGTGGCAAAGAGATGGCCTCGACCTCATCTTTCCAGATCCTCTCAAGCTTTCTCGGTTGTGCGCCCTTGCAAGCGGTCATAAGAAGAACAGGACTTGTGAAAAGAAGCATACGAAACCCCTCACGTTCTGTGGCACCGAAGTGGTATATAAGATAGCTCTCGTCTGTAGGATTGTTTACATTGGGCAGACAGGGCGCTGTCTAAATGACAGGCTGAGAGAACATTCTTCATCTTTAAAGGCCCTGAGCAACTCCGCGCACCTTCCTTCGCACTGCAGGGATGGTGGCTGTAAACCCATTTTCGACAAAACCGAAATTATAAGCAGATCTAATGGCAGACTCGAAAGAGAAATTCTCGAGGCTAGTCAGATTCGCGCTCATGCTACCCTCTGTATTAGGGCCCCGTCAGTGCATCTGATGTATAAGGAATTTACGTTCCTCGCGCTTGGCAGAAGTTTATACGCCCCCTCATCCGTGCCCCTCCCCCAGAAGTTTATTTTGGAATGACTTCTGTCAGGCCACTTGCACGGGCCATTGTTGCTATCACCTACACTATGCTGTCATAATTGATGTAGTGATGCATGCCTCGTTGTTAGACGAATTTTATATAAAAAAATCAAAACATTTTTTTCAACAATTCTCGATGGCAGCGCATGCGCAATTACGTTCCTGGTGGTTTGTCTCTGGAGACATGCTTAGTTGCAAGTGAGCGTCTCTCCTGTCGACGTCTCCTTTCTTGCGCAACGCTTCTGCGCTCCCCTTTTCAAAAACCTTTCTCCTTTTATTCCCTTTATCCCTTTCCCCAGCACAGGGTAGCCAGCCGGTACTAACACTGGCTAACCTCCCTGCCTTTCCTCTCCTTTGTCTCCTCTCCTTTGCAAAAACCGCTCAGACCAATGCTTTACACAGCTCCGCTATGAATGCACTCAGTATGTGCCGCTATTTAATGAGCCGCTTACAAACGTGGGTAGCTGAGCTTGTGCCACTGAATGTGCAGCAAGGAAAACAGCAATCCTTAGCGTTAGCAGGCACCGGCACGCCGTGATCCTCCTGTCGGAGCCAACGCACAGACTTCTGAGCCGCGTTACTAGATGGCGCAGCATATGCATAAAGAATCGCAGAAAGGATCCCAGTTGCCACATGACGCGTTTCTGCGTGTTCGCAAGGACCGACACGCCATGCGTTACGGAGGCGACACGCAGGTTTCGCGACAGTGGCGCCCGATGGCGTCGGGTGTTAAGGAAGGGCGCAAGAGTAGTCCCAAACTGCAGTATACGCCTCCGAACACGTTTGACTGTGGCAATACGCTGTGTCGCCATATTGATTTATTGCCAACGCGTTACCGTAGACAGTCGTCGTGAGATGAGTTCCGCCTCCATTTACCGAGATTGAGGCAGTCTGCTCGAATTCAAAATATGCATGCGAAAACTTGCAGCCCTTGGTTCATTGCGAAATAGGGATACTTTCACGGTAGCTTGTAGCGAAGCCCTAGGTCATTTTATTGGCTGCATTGAAGATTTGGGAGGAGAGCTTGAAGGGGTATTGAAATATTTTACGCCTTTCTGGAGGAGAATACATTTATTCGACGGGTCGTAACGAAGTGACATCCTCCAGCGTTCTACTGTACAAGCGCTGAAATGGCATGTAGAAGAAGAGAACCACACTGGATGGAGGGCCTGAAAAGCAGAGTAAATTGAGGAACATACTGATTCGAATCGCGAGCCGAGACAAGCGCTTGACGTGTGGCTCTAGAATACGAGAGTTTGGTCGATTAGTAGCCCGCTTTTGCTGAGCGACCGATTCCCTAGTATGTGCTAAAAACAGCCGTAGCCTGCATTTGGCATGTACTTAGCGAGACAAAATCACGCCGCGCCTTATTTTGCGTTTAACTAACATCATGGACTGGAGATTCCACAAGTACAAGTCGGAGCGCATGTATTTTTAGGTACCATGCGTCGTCATCATTACTAAAGTATGCCAGGTTGGATACCAGGCGGCATCCAGACAGACAAAGAACCATGCGGCGATTTTATTGTCTACGGCGACTGATAGTAGTAACTGGTGTCTTCTTTGAGTGTGCGATAATTTAATGCGTTTCTTTCAGCTTTACCTAAAGGTCATTCTTAGAGACTACGCAGTGTCTAGGTAATAATTAGGGCGGAATTTTGTGGCATTGTACTGCAGCAAAAGCGACTAACTCCTCAAAACTTACCTGTAGTTAGGTATGTTCTGAGGCGTACCTTATGCTGCTGTATTCATAGCCTCGGATATTTTGTTATCCAAGCTGATGATTTATGAACGGGTAACTACGACCACAACACAGAGAAATGAAGCTATGGAGAGTTCGTCTAAACGCGTACTGTTTCCGCTCATGAATGTGTGGCTGGTAGCAAGTCCTTTGAGGGATGGCGTCGGCACCCTTGATAATTTGCTTATTCGCAGAATTAGAAAGTGTCACAAGAGATTTTGTCATCAGCCAAACTGGCATGCCGGGAAAATGGGGAGGAGCAAGATAACGGGACTCGCTATTCCTGAAATCGGGCGGCTGTTCAGAAGACGTTGGTTTGTATTGGACAAACTTTAATAAAGGTCCTGCAGGACTCACGTCAGCGCGCAGTGACTGTCTGCTCAGAAGACGTTACGTGCGCGCTCGTACTGAAGAGAGAAAATAGGACGATGTCAGCGTTGAGTGACAGCACATTGAAATACGAAGAATCTGTGATGCGTGTGGACTCAGTAGAAATAACGTGGCGTTTCTGTCAACAGGGATTTAAGTTGGAGTGCAGCGTAATACGTCTCACCAAATATGATGTAGATGCGCTTGTATTGTTTCCATTATACGTACGAAAGAACGGTTCATGTCCGATAATTGGGATTACCATGTAAAGCGCAAGAGTACAGCCTGTTAAAGAAGGAGCATAGAGTCTTCGGGCATCCTTCCTTCCTCTTTCTGCGAATTGAAGAGCCGGAGCACAGTTACTATGTCACAACGAAAGCTAGGGGACGCGTTGACCCGGATGAGTTACGGTCGAAGGCAGCGCGTAGATAGCGTCAACGTGTCACTTTTTACCGTCACTAGAAATTGGGTAGGAGTGCACGAACTATCGTGTGAATGCGATGACAGCCCAATTTTCTGCAGCCCACTTCGGTCCCTCATGATCTATGTGCTGTTGATACAGCTCGCAGAATACTTGTACGCACTTGCAGCTGCGTGCTAATTTTATCATTCTAGAATATGATCAAGAGTGGCCGAATACGCCAATTTCAAGACAAGTGTGGACTTTTTGACGTGGTTTTATCAGTGCGAAAACTCTTTAACTGTGTTCATACAACTCACGTGCCCCCATCCAAATTGGGTATCGATATAAGTAGGCGCATAACATCGATGAGGGCTTGGTTCTCACAGTCGAAATGTTCAAAAGCGTTATTGTTGATTGTCAAAAGACGGCGCGAGAGAGGTGTTTGAGGCTTCATTCATAAACTAATGTCGACAAGAAATGGACAAGAACCTGTCTGTGATAGCAGGTGCTCCCAATCGAGCTTATTTTGTATGAAAATCAAACAACAAAAGAGAACGGCGTTAGACAGTTGCAATACCAGGAATTAAGAAATGAGAACCTTATTAACGCATACTAACGCATAGTAATACATGTGAAGCGAGGCTTTATAGATTTAGTTTGATGATTTAACCCTGATGGTGATGCCTACAATTTTGTCTACTTTCATACCATGTAAAGTGTAGTCTCTTTCAGGGTTTCATGTTTATGCTACTGCAAACATCACAACGTTTTTGTCATGTAATTTTTTTGTTTGTTCACGGCCTCTTGCACAAACAATGCCGAAATACAAATTCTATATGAGGCCGCTGCACAGTGGGAAACGTTTAAGCAGTTATGTCACAAGGATGAAGGCAATGTATCATGCTTGTAGAGGGAAGAATCTGTTGAAAGCTGTATGCGCAGAAAATTACGACGCGTATCAAACGAAATTTAAGGATTCTGTACCCTTGCTGTAACAGTGATAAGCCATCCTGGGGTATTGGTTTACCCCAGCGTCAAATAGGGAATGCCTAAGTAAAAATTAAGTAAACCAAAGAATCCTTTAAATATGATTCACTCTAAAAATGCCGATTCGGTGTGTTTTAGAGATCACTGCGAGCCGATATTGTATATTGCGGCTTTATGTAAACCTTTATTTTTATTTGTCCCGCCATGCGAAAATGCTTCGTCAGAGTACAAGGGTCATACTGCCCATTCGCTAGTGCTTTCATCTGGCACACATATAACTTGTGTATGCGCAAACATATCCGCCGAGATAGTGACCACCTCACCATACCCAGCAGCCAGGTAGCAACACACAACCTGGGGTAGTAGGCAAGAAAGCGTTGATCTAGCACTTTTTTAGAATGTTTCCGTGAAACCACGCGGTATTGAAGAATCCTTAACAATTTTCAGTACTCCTCTATCACACAAATTTTTCTGCATCCCTGAACCATGGCAGTGCAGACTTAAATCACAGGTGGGCGTAGTTTTTGTAATAACCACAATCACTAATTACCGAACATTTGTGGACACGCGATAGAGCAAACGGCTATTTATTTTCAAGTGTAATGAGCCGATATTACGACGTTGCCAGATATAGCCTGATGTACAAATGCTGCATCTGTCGGCGACCGTTCTCTAGCGGCAAGGCCTAAAATGCACTATCCTTTCAACAGGATATCATCAACAGTACTTTGTGGTCAGAGTCTGCTTTCAAACAATATCGAGTTTGCTGAACAATCGCTGTTATTGTAGTGAATATTCTTACTGCGGTATTCATTTCTAATGGTTTGCTGTAAATGCAAAACTGAGCACTAAGACAAGAGATGAAGGAAGACCTGCACTACGCAAGCTTTGTGCAAGGATGTTCGCCTGCAGGTTATTTTTGTATTGCCATAACCACTCAGTTCCACTTGAATTTTCTTATTATATTTTGATTGATAAGTTGTTCATTTCTAGCTTTGTTGTTTGAAATATTACATATTGCGGGAGCAAGAAACATTGAATTCAATATTACGTGCACTTGTAATAAGGAGGATCAGAATACGAATTTTTCAAGTAGAGTTTTCAGATAAGGTCATTTGCCACTAATGTTGTAAGCTTTCGAGCCAAAGAAGGCAGCTAGAAACAAAGTACAATATTTACACTCGTCATGCTGAGAGGCTTTTTGTGTGCGTGACTGCATAACAGATTTGGCTTCTGTCACAATTATTTTGGCGAAATTTAATGCCCTGCTGCTTTGACTTCTATGGAGAGATTTGCTTATCGAGAGGAGCCTGCACACAGCTTACGGGGGCTTGCCGGAGGGTAGCGATGCCTGCTAGGACAATTTAGTTGGCCTGTTGAGATTGTAGAAGGTGCACATGCGGGAATATAGTCGATATCTGACCGAAAAATGTTGGTGTGTTGCTTACAGGCTTCGCCTTTGTTGGGTCTGCCTGCTTAGCCTCACGACAGCAGCTTGGTGAAGACACTGCGTACAGTTACCGAGGAATTCGAATAATGGCGCACGAGATTGCGCACACGTAAGCTGCTTGCCTTACTCTACCACGATAATTGCATATTTCGCTCCTACAAGTGAGCAGTGCTTAAGCATTATGATTGGAAACGTGTGAAAAAAAATGCGGATATCCCGTACTCCGGGAATTGGTGTAAGCGAAACTTCCTGTAGTGCTTGCGTTAACTGACGATAATTGGCGGTTATCTTGATGGTTAATGCCCAAGTTATTGAGCACATTGAACAATACAAGAGTGGTGAGGTGATGGTGTCCTTAAGGGCACCACATGTGTTTTTCTACGTCGCACAAAGAACAGGCAGCCACACATGTTTCCTAGATGCGTTGTTGTAGGCCGTTGTTCACTGCCTGCGAGACCATTAGTGCTGTCATTGCCTCGCACAGCGCATCTCATTGTGACAGAATTGCTAAACTTTAAATAAGTCATGGTTCCTTGCGTGCGAAAACCAAAATCAGGCACGCCGTGGTGGGCGACAGCCTCATAATTTTGCCCTCCCTATAGGAGTTCATCAACGTGCACCAAACTCTAAGTAAACGAGCGTTTTTGCATTTATTTCCCGTCGAATTGTGGCCGCCGCAGTTGGGATCAAAATCGTGTTCTCTAGCAATGCCACAACCATTAAGCTACCGCATCGGGCACACAAGTGTTGATATGCTGGGAGGCCGCTTGCGTAGCATAGCCTTGACGCTGGGGTGCTTTAACGCGGCTTTAGGTCTGCGCACCCTGTGTTAATTCTATGGCGGGGCACATTTGAACAACCTTTATTTTATAGAAATAGCAGAAACGTATCGTACCGTACCATTAAAATGCATCTAATTAGTCCTCGACTGATGCCGCAACTAATAGTAGCTTTTCTTTTTAAAAATAAAGCTCGAACGACGCATGCTATACACAGGTCACATTATCACTCGCCCTCACCGAGTAGGTTAGTTGCCACGAGCGAACAGTCGTGATGTTGCTGTTAGCTTGTTTCATGACTTCGTCGGTGAGGGAACCGGTAGGAAATTCGATTGTACCCATTCCCTGCCTCCTCTTTTCACTCCCTCTCCGGGCTGTTGAGCGTGAACAAAAAGAGAAGCATTGCCGCTATTGCAATGTTACCCGCCGTGGTTGCTCAGTGGCTATGGTGTTGGGCTGCTGAGTACGAGGTCGCGGGATCGAATCCCGGCCACGGCGGCCGCATTTCGATGGGGGCGAAATGCGAAAACACCCGTGTGCTTAGATTTAGGTGCACGTTAAAGAACCCCAGGTGGTCAAAATTTCCGGAGTCCTCCACTACGGCGTGCCTCATAATCAGAAAGTGGTTTTGGCACGTAAAACCCCAAATATTATTATTATTGCAATGTTTTTGCTGGGAGAGAGCATTGTGGCAAACACCCAAGGAGTTCCAGAGGGCAATGTCGCCACGATCCCCCTGAAGATGAGGCATGCTGTCGGACGTCGCTAGCTCTGCTCCCGCACTCCTGCCGTGTGGTCCCGACGTGATCCTGGAGCTGTCTGCAAGACGATGACTGCAGTACCAGCAACAGCAACAGCAGTGAAAACGTAGAAGGAAGAGGCAAAGAAAGCTTCGCTTAAAAATAACGGCCAGTAGAGAGAAGATTGTAAACGATCACACGCACACAGCACGAGCGCTAACGACTGTATTTCATGACTCTTGCCTGTTTGCTTTGTTACGGGCTTGGTGCATGCATGAAACCTTGCCGATTCGCATAGCTTTGCTCATTACCAAGGTTTGCCGCCAGTATTGAACTTCAAGATATCGTTCATTTCGAAAAAGCTTATTTCGATTGTTGCCTTGGCTAATATGTATTTTCTCCCAAAATTGGCCCAATTGTTCTACCATGTGAAGTTCATTTATGCGGATGGTGTTTTAGAGCGCAGTTCTTAGGCGCCATTTCCTGCGTGGAGCGTCAGCGTCGGCGGCGGTGGCGTAACCGCGCGAACGAGCACAGCAAAAGATAAAAGCGAACGCCGAGCGCCGCGGCGGATACAAGACGCGACGATGAAACCAGAGAGGAGGCTGCAGCGGAACCACGAGACGGAAGGGCAGGAGGGTACGGGGAAAGCGTAAGCAAAGCGTAGTGCGGCGACGATGGCTACGAGATTGGGTCAGAGTAGCGCGCGGCGGCTGCTGTGAAACGCGCCCGTGTGTCACCCACGCGCTGGCTCTCGCGATCTCCACATTAGCGAAACAGTTGCACCGCACTTCGCTCCGTTTGCTACATGTGGCACCAGGCAGATTGTCTGTGCCAGCCAATATATCGCGAAGCGATACACGTACAGAGCAGCGCTCAAATTTCGCATTAGGGAGTATCGTAATCGTCGGTGACTTCTTGGAGTTGTGAAACCAGCTACGCTCATGATATGCAGTGTCATGTCATCAGGACTTCATCACACTTCCCCAGAAGGCCCAACGAAGTATTATTTACCAAAAGCTAAGGAAAAAGCTCAGTGTCCTTGCATTCTGGGAAGAAAGATGACCAGCGAAGCTGTGTATGTGGGCCCATTAAGAGCCAACTGCACCTCCGCCGCGGGTCGACCCGACATTTCACTATCATCGGTATAGCCCACGTATGGGGAGTGCTTAACACCTGCTTCACCTCTATCATGGGTCGGCCCGGTGTAGCGCTATACGCGGGATCGGTCCACATGTGGGGAGTGCCTAAGACCTACTTCACCTCCGCCGCGGGTCAGCCCGGCATTGCACTATCTTCGAGATGTTTTTCTACACGCGGACACGATAGTGGGGAAAGAAGCCCTTAACAGCTTCGCTGTAAAAAAAGACAATCTATACCAGCTGATCAGGCGCTGTACTGTGACTTGTATTTATAGAAAAGATGGTGCTTCAAATATGTGGACACGGACTCAGTGGACACGGCAACCCTGTCGTGACGATGACACCTAATGTGCCGCTCTTCGTGCAGATTGCCGCTGGATGCCTCGTTCTCGCTTCGGCCTCGGGAACAACGATTTCGACAAGTGACGGATGCTGCTGGCGTGGCGCTGAATTGGGAACTCCGGTGACGGTTCGTTTCGACAACGCTTTTGGTACCTTTTCTACGCCCTCAACAATCTCAGCTGCTGCGCATGCACATGATGCCCACGGAGGACCGCGCAAAGCTACGATGACGTCACTCACTGATAAGTGGATCGCCTCAGGGCCACCAGCGCCTGCATTCTTCAGTGGACACGGCTACCCTGTCGTGACGATGACACCTAATGTGCCGCTCTTCGTGCAGATTGCCGCTGGATGCCTCGTTCTCGCTTCGGCCTCGGGAACAACGATTTCGACAAGTGACGGATGCTGCTGGCGTGGCGCTGAATTGGGAACTCCGGTGACGGTTCGTTTTGACAACGCTTTCGGTACCTTTTCTACGCCGCCAACAATCTCAGCTGCTGCGCATGCACATGATGCCCACGGAGGACCGCGCAAAGCTACGATGACGTCACTCACTGATAAGTGGATCGCCTCGCCGTTGGGTTTAAAAGGGCCACCAGCGCCTGCATTCTTCAGTGGACACGGCAACCCTGTCGTGACGATGACACCTAATGTGCCGCTCTTCGTGCAGGTTGGTGGTCGAAAAACAGGCTTTTCTAGCAATTCCTTATGCCTTATTGTGTTGCCGTGTCCACAAATAGTGCTGGATTGTTTGAAGGATGTGTTTTCAATGGCAAGCCTGTTACTTATGCTTTCCGGAGATGTAGAAGAAAACCCTGGGCCTCCGATGGAGGATATGGTTAAAGAAATGCTTCAGAACCAAAAAGAAATTTTGTCAAAAATTAACGAAATTCAACAAGAACAAGTATCATCGGAATTAAACATAACGCAATTTCAAAGTAAACTTGTCGATATCGAAAAGAAGTTACAGAGCATGGATCAAATTGAGAACAGGCTTACCAAAGTGGAAAGTTACGTTGAGACACTAGATGTGCACGTGGCTGCCTTGAGAAGACAAACTGAGGACTTGGATAACCGCTCTAGGCGAAATAATCTTGTTATAAGAGGAGTAGAGGAGGAAGACTCCGAAACAGATGAAATTTTGATGAGAAAGGTGAACGAGGAAATCATTGGATGTATACTAAAACAAAAACTAAACTCGATCGAACGAATACATAGGTTAGGAAAGAAAATCCCTAGTCAAATTCGTCCGATTATTCTTAGAGTTACGGACTTCAGGGATAAAGTTAGAATTCTGAGCAACCGCAGGAAACTCCGAGGTACACAATTTAGCATTAATGAAGACTTTTCCAAGCGAGTCTTTGAAATCCGCAAGAAACTTTGGAAATCATCGGAAGAAGAAAGAATTAAGGGTGCCAAGGTTAAATTATTTTTTGACAAGCTCCGAGTTGATAAAACTATGTACACTTGGAATGATGTAACAAACGAGCGGAGCAAGTGGCACGCCTCTCCCGATAAAACTACGGCATGAACTCGTAACCCGGAATCCTCTGCTTTTAAAATCATAAATTTAAATGCCAGAAGCCTGGTGAATAAGACCGACGCTTTGGAATGTGCTGTTTTGGAACATGACCCAGACATCCTGGTCATAACAGAAACATGGTTACACACGGACATATGTGATGCAGAAATAACACCTTTCGGGTATATAGTAATAAGAAAAGATCGAGAGAGAAGGGGTGGTGGTGTTGCCATTATGATTAAAAGCAACATTTAATTCACGATTCTGCCAGTTGAGAGTGATATTGAAACTGTATGGATCAAAACTAACTTAGGCAGTCGTACAGTTTTGATAGGTGGCGTGTACCGTCCCCCCGGTTGCCCCATAGATGCGTTGTTTCAACTCAGGACCTTTATGGATTCGAATCTGCACCAAGGGGATCATATTCTGATCCTAGGTGACTTTAACTTACCAGGGATTGATTGGCTATCCCAATCCCCTGGACAGGTAGAAGTCGCCAGTTGTGAACAACTACTAGAGCGTGAGTTTTGCTACGAGCTAACCCAGGTTGTAACGGATTACACACGAGTATGCGGAACGACGTCCTCAATTCTTGATTTGGTTTTTGTATCGCAAGGCTTGATGTCTTCTCTTGTCTGCTGTGAAGTTGCTGAGGGTCTATCCGACCATAATATGGTTTTATTATCATTAACCGTTACTGCAGACATGCTGAGTACTCATTCGAAGAAGTTCAACCTAGACTTTCAAGCTGCTGATGACGTCGGTGCACTTGACTTCTTAGAACAGTCCCTCGACATTTTTTTAATGCATTATCGTTCCGGAGCCAGTACGGACCTGCTGTGGAAGACTTTTTCAAACATTGTACGACAGTGCATCGAAAGTTTTGTCCCCAAACGCCACAAAATTGTCAGGAAGAAAACTCCTTGGATGACGAGGGAAATTATACATATTAAAAGGAAACTGAAAAGGAAACGAAAAGCCCGTTTGCAAAACTCCACCTGACACTATAAGGAACGCATTCGACAACTAAGTAAACAGTTAAAACAACTTGTTCGGGAGAGCAAGGACAGGTTTTATAGCATCACACTTAAAAAATTTCTTGCACAAGACCCAGGAAAATTTTGGCGCTACAATAATCTTAAGGATAAGTGACCACACGTGGATGCTAGCCAAAATAACGATAAACAGGTTGACAGCTTTAGTGATATTTTCTCGTCTGTTTTTACACGAGATAACTGTATGGTGCCGCACTTTGTAGACACCTCAGATAGGCTCCCAATAGAGGATATAGTAATTAGTGAAGAAGGAATTCTTAACTTGCTCCTCAACATTAATATAAAGAAATCGCCTGGACCAGATGAAATACCCAACGAATTTTTATACAGGTATGCAGCATGGGTTTCAAAATATCTTGCCATTATATTTCGCTCATCTATTACTACCGGCTGTTTCCCCAGTCCTTGGAAGCGTGCCAAAATTGTGCCCATACACAAAGGCGGCGCAACAGCAGACGTCAACAACTACCGCCCAATTTCCCATACCAGCGCATGTTAAAAATTACTGGAGCACATTGTATCAAAACACTTAATTAAATATCTGGATTACCATAACGTATTATACAGCCGTCAACATGGTTTCAGAAGAAAACTCTCCACGACAACTCAACTTATAGAAATTGTGCATGACCTCTCCCAAACCATTAATTCACGTGGCCAAACCGACATAGTGTACCTAGACTTTGCAAAGGCGTTTGATAAAGTTTCTCATCCTAAGTTATTACATAAAATAGACGTCATATTTAAGAATCCCGCAATCACGAAATGGTTCGTGTCTTACCTTCTTTGCAGAGAACAGTATGTTCAAATTGGAAACTGCCGGTCTGTACCCTCACTTGTAGAGTCTGGGGTACCTCAGGGCACGGTACTAGGACCACTCTTATTTCTCGTATTTATTAATGATATGCCTAATGAGATCACTGTACCGTTGCGCTTGTTTGCGGACGACTGCGTCATTTACAACAAAATTCAATCGAGACAAGACCAAGAAGAACTTAACTCAAATCTTCAAAAAAATTAAAAAATGGTGCGACGATTGGCAAATGGTCATAAACCCTCAAAAATCAGTGTCTATGTCTATTTCACGTAAGAAGTGTACCCTTAGTTACTCGTACTAGATTGATGACAACAAACTCGAGAACGTTGAAAAACACAAATATTTGGGTTTAACGTTTACATCAGATTTACGCTGGAATACACACACAGAAAATGTGTGCATCAAATCGCTTAGAGCCCTATGGTCGTTGAGGCGCAACCTCAATCGGGCAACCCCTGAAATTAAATGTCTTGCTTACAAAACTCTAGTTAGACCAATTATTGAATATGCCAAAATAGTTTGGGACCCACACACCATAACTAACTGTTCTAAACTTGACCGCATACAGAGGCTAGCCGCCCGGTTTATATTTAATAAATATTGTCGCATCCATTCTCCAACAGAGTTATGTCAATTAGCTGATCTAGCACCACTTGAGCTCAGAACTAAATACGACAGATTAAAATACCTCTTCGAAGTTATTCACAATCAAGTAGACATTAAACCAGATGATTATTTTGAGGTTCCTATGAACGCGTCAACGAGGCACCGTCATAGTATGTACATTTCTCCTCCACTCGCCCGCAATGATTGTTTCAAGTTCAGTTTCTTTCCTAGGGCTATAAGAGACTGGAATTTGTTACCCGACTCTCTTGTAACCTCAATGTCCTCAACTACCTTTTTGGAAAATCTTAAAAGCACCATTTTTTGTAATAACACATAGTGAATTACCCGATATGTATGCATTTACTTTTACATGTGTGACTCCTATTGTGTCTATGACGATGCGGTGCCAAATTCTGAATGGTTCTTTATTACTTTCCCTTGTATGTTGTAGTTCATACTTTTCCATTTTTAGACAAGCTTTGTGAGCCAAAGCTTGTTGCTCGGTCGCATTCTATGTATCTCTTTGTTGTTTTTATTCTCCATTCCTGTCATAGCCCGATGAGGGCTGACAGTATCAATAAATGAATGAATGAATGAAATGAATGTGTAAAGTTATGCCCCACCAGATAGTTTTGCAGCACCAACTTCCGGTAAAGGTTTTATTGTGAACGTAACCTGATCCTAGTAATTCGACCTCTTTAGCGTGTTTGCCATTCAAGAACCAGTTTCTTAATCGTACAGAAAGAACAGGATACCTTGTGCTTGCGAAGCAACAGGTTAAGCTGAATAGATCGTAACCAAACCAATGGGACTATGCAAAGAGTGGGTGTTTTATTCTTTACAATGCTTGTTTGTGCTACTACTTCGAACTGCACAGCGCTTTCTCATGCCTGGAGTATTCTGACACGTGAGCATCAAGCTATCCACAAAGTTCTATGAACAGTTCGAATTGCGGCAGAAGAGCTACGATTAGGATTGCGATTCCCGCCTGCGAGATCGCAATGTGTAACAATGTTTTAAGAAGCTAGGTGAACAATTTTTATCTTCTCATTTGTTTAATACCCCAGTGTTGTTGACGATGCGTGTGTATTGCTCTCTACCTGACCTGAATGGTTGATTTATTATATAATAACAATTTTCCACCTGTTCCCAGTCGAAAGGAAGCTGAAGCACTTTCTACTAACCTAGTTTGGAGATGATTGAAATCTTTAGGCTGCATAAATTTTATATCGCTAGAAAGCTTGTCTGCAGACACACAAGTTATAAATTAAGGAGTGGGGCTGATGCGGGTGATCTCCACAGTTCCTTCGTCTACTCTGCAGTTTCAGTGTATCTTGACCTCGTTGTGGGAGTGTGTGTTGACTGTCATGACACGAGGCTGCTTACTAAAAAAAAAAAGAGAATTACAGGGCTTGATGACATCAGGAAACTTGCTGACATATACGGTAGAGTTCGCGCACGCAAGACAGGGGAAATATATCTTTGGAAGAGAGATGCTTTCGCCCTGTAATGAACAGAAATAAGTCGCTATTTCGCCAAGGCTAATTATTGAGAGCGATAGCAGTTAGAGAACTACACGTCCTACGTAAGAGTTGCTATTATATACAAGCAAACTTTTTCAATGAGGCACGGTTGCCCAAACAACAATACCTTAGTTGAAATATCAGTGACCCATCAGTGAAGACTTGATCATTACTGAAAAGTGGCCACCGGGGAAATTATAATTTTATTGCTGTTTTTGTGTTGACATCACATCTAGTACTCATGGAACATATTATTTATAATTTTTAGATAGACCTTACAGGCCTACGAAGAGGCTAGGGGGAGGAGGGTTGGTACAATTTATAACTAAATGCAATCAGTAAAAAGATATCAATGTGCACAAGGATTCAAAATTTCGCAGGAAACTAAGAAGTTTGCATACTACTGAAACCAGACAGATCTTAAAAAGAGAAAAAGAGAAGTACATATCATCGTAAAAAGATCAATATTTTGCATAACTAAGGCAGCATTGCATAGCAGCAAACAGCAGTAAATAAAAACACTTACTTTGCGTTGGGACGTTGTGCATTTACATTGCTTACTGTAAAAAAAGGATCTGCGGGCAGTGAGGAGAAAGAATTTCCAGGCAGTTCCAGAGACAGATAGTGCGAGTCAGTGGTAAAAAATAAAATGCTTGCGTCACGCCATATACGCGGGCGTAGCTGTAATCTACGCGGTGCGAAGACGTGGGAGGGGGGGGTGTTTTAAGCATCGTAGGAATGATCTGTCAAAGTAAATGAATTTATGGAATAATGACAGCAATGCAATATCACGGCGAGCACTGAACGACTGCAAAGATAGTTCGGTTTTGATCTGCGTTATGCTGGACTGGGTACTGTAATTGTGAGTATTGGAACGACTTGCCCAATTCTGACTTATTTTCAACGCTTAAATTGGGTATGTCTATGATGTGGTGACCACATGAGCAACGTGTACTCAAGCTGGATGTCGCACGAGCGTTAAATAAACAAGTTTGCGCAAGGCAGATGGAACACTGCGCAAGTTCCGGCACAGAAATCCTGATGATTTGGATGCATTGTATCCATATGATCACCAAAGGGTAATAAATTTCTCAAACTTGTATAGTTCGTGACAGGACTTGCTCTAGAATAACGCATTCAAGCCCTATGCTTTGATTATATTTATACCTTCTGCTTGAAGTGTATTGAACTTGTGGATCAGACAAGCTGGAATGTCCCATCACATCTGCCTGCGATATAGAAGTAGCGAAAATAATTAGGTGCATTAAATTTTAAAGGAACGCCGCCGTTTGACTTGCGAAAACCACGTTGTGATTGTGAGGCACGCCGTCATGACAGGCTCCGGAATAATTTTGTCCACCTAGGGTACTTTAACGTGTATTAGATGTACCATACACGAGCGTTTTTCGCATTCCGCCTTGATCGGAATGAGACACCTGCTAAAAAGTGTAAACCCACCACGTTGAGCTGAACAGCATAACGCCACAGCCACAGAGCTACTGGGATGGGCAGAATTAGATGCTATTTTACCTGTTGCCTTGTAATTTATACAATCAAATGCTGGTTCTGCCACAGACCATATATTTACACAACAGAAAAATCATTGTCGCTGCATGTTAGTGAAATTTGGACATCGCATGAACACAGACAAGATACTTCCGGAAGCAGTCACAGATCATTTTACTCTACCATATCACAATCTACCATGTAACAAGAACTTAAACATTGTATTCTGCAATAACAACTCTGTTTGCCCAGACACGTGATATAATCGAATATTATGCTGCACAAGGTAAATTCACTCCAACCAACCGGTATGATTGTTTCAAATGCAGTACTTGAGTCCACTTGTTATACTAATGAAAAAGTACAGCAGCGTAAAGCTAAGCCAATACGGATGAAAGAACTACGGATGAAAGTGAAGGCTATAGGCACTGAGCCGCATGAAAATGCGGGAGTGCCAGAGCGGGGGCGTTAGTGCGGTAGGACAGTTCGTGGTGTAGCCAGCAATTTTCTCTGAGGCGGAAGAAGGGGCTTGTGAGAAAACAAACGCTCCCTGTAACAACTATGTCGCTGTGAAGAACGCTCGCAGAGTGTAGTGACCGCTTCGTGCTGCATATCGCTTGAACGCGTTTCCAAAACTTGACATTTCGTGACCTCCAGCCAGTAAGCGCGCGGGACAACACACGCGAAGTCGCTACTCTTCTGGGCTCACTTTCGCACGCTTCTCTGCTTACCCTCACACCATAGCATACGGCGCGCGGCGCGACAAGGTGTCGTCGCACTTAGATTTTACGCGAAACATCACGGCGACGGCGACGGGAATGACAACCGAAAAAAATGTACCTGAGATGTCCCTATAATTGCCGTTGAAATATTAGGGCAAATATGAATTCAACAAAACTGGCCAGTGTGCTTAACAACGCGAGTTTTAATGTATTTAGGATAACACTGAACGACAAGGAAGTAGTGTATACAACAGTACTTGAAAGTTAAGTTACGAAAATTGGCAAGAACAGTGTGCAGGTAATTTTTTGCACCGAGTGACCTGGAAAATTATTTTGCACGAATTGCAGGCTGGGTTGCTCGCACGACGGAACGGCTGTAGATGGCCACTTGAGAGGATTCAAAGCGGACTCCTCGAGATGTCCATGGAGTGATGGTTACATCATGAGCTATATTGAAGAGGACGTCAGGAGCATGAAATTTTCAACGTGCTGCGACTACGATATTTCCCAGTATTCCTGGTACGTGGCAGCACCGAAAACTTTAAAGTTATTGAACATTTACGCAATTTGATACCATGAGTGTGTGTTTGGAATGTAGCCACAGGCGCCCTAAGGTCATTTCACGCGAATCGAGTATTCTATCAAGGCGGCGGGGAGGTGATTTTGTATGAAAAGCTGTGCTTGCCTTGCAGTCATTCACAGTCTCCCTTGTTAGCTTAATGCAAAGGCAGCCTTCTTCCCGGCTAAACAGGTGCACATATGAAATAGGCTACTATATCTGAAAATTCAGAAAGGAAGATTCCTAACGCTTGCATACTTGAGCAACAGCTATGCTAGTCTTTTGCTTGAACTCGTTGGTCATACTGGTACAAGTATTAGGGCACAAAAAAAAAACAAGAAAAGAGCAACACAAAACAACACAAAGCGCGCCCGTAATACGTGCTGTTGTTTTTATCTAGCCATAATACCTATAGCAGCTACGCATTCCCTACAATCTTCCACACATTATGAATATGAGCTTAAACATAAGTTTTCTTATGCAACGCGACATTTCCTTTTCAGGATGTATGGAGCTGATTGTCTGCGTCGGAACTCAACTAAAAAGATTTCAAAGAGGTGGAGAAAAGTATTTAAATTACCCGGCGAAGTTCTGAGCAGAAATGAACAGTGCAAACTTACGTACCCAGACCTGAAAAGGACATATTATATGGAGGTACGATTTATTTATTTTCACTTCCTAAGGCAATTAATTATGCAAAAAAATTCACCACAGCCTGATTTGTACTGATTTTGTTTCTTTCTCATTGCAGGCTAAGGGCATCAAGGAATGCCGGGTATATTGCTTTGTTCCAGGAGATCAGTTCGGAGGAGCCGATTACTACTGGCCCATGTACCTGATAGACGGCAGTACTTGTAGGAACGAACCGAAACAGGTAGGAAAAGAGACTTGATTACTATTTTCACATTAGCTGCATCATCACGAATTTAAGAAACAAAGAGTTTCGGCTTATTAAGAATGGTGCTACAAAGAGAATAATTATATTAGCTGAGAAGCTTGCCACGTGTAGTGTAATTTAGGCGCATACGGCTTTCAGTTTCTTCCAGATAGGCACCCGCCGTGGTGGCATAGTGGCCTTGGTGTTGCTGCGCTGCTAAGCCCGATGTTGCGGGATCGAATCTCGGCCGCGGCGGCCGCATTTCGATGAGGGGCGAAATGCAAGAGCACCCGTGTACCGTGCAATGGGCGCGCATCAAAGAACCCCAGGTGGTCAGAATTAAGCCGGAGCTTCCCAGTGCTTTATAATCACGCCCTGGTGTTGGCACGTAAAACCCGTGAATTTAATTAAATTTTATCATTAAGGCAGCACACCTATTTGTGAAACGAGGCCCAGCAGAATAATCTGTAAGCTTGCACTGGAAAAATAGAGAAATATATAGATTTAGACAGATACAGACAGATTTCAATATTGGAGCTAAATCTTCGCGTTGTCGCATCATCGAGGCATCATCTATAAAGGACAATACTTAGCAGGTTAGCGATAAAAACAATTAAATGCGCTAAACCGACCAATTGCTCAACTGCTTGGTTTATGAGTATTAGGAACCTTGTTAACAAATGACATAGAAATTAAAAAAAATCTATTATACAAAGCACTATTCTTGGGCTTCCCGCGGTACAGCTTACCTGTACTAGAAAACGCTTGCTCTTCAAATATCCGCAGAGTTCAGAGAGTGCAAGCCTAAGCACTCAGAACTTGTCTTGGTATCCCAAAAACTAAGTCATTGAATGTGACAGTGGCCATTGCCAGACACGCTCCTTTGACAGTCTACGTTGGTCAAGATGTCCTGAGAGCACACATCCGAGACCTGACTCATATTCGCTCACACCATCTTGCTTGCTCGCCAGCGAAGAGGCCACATTAAACATTTGGGAAAAGTGTTGTAAGACATAAGTCCTACTTGGCAGCACAATTTACGGCTGCTACACGATTATCAGACCCATTTTGGTGCCTGCAGCGGCCGCAAGAGAAATTGACAATTCTGCAAATCAAAGAAAGCTGGAACGCCGTCGCACGCTTTGAAGAAAATAACTTTGGAGCCCATTCATAACGGGCACACATTTCTGGGACATGTCTACACAGATGGTTCAATAAAACTGAACAGCTCTGCTGCTGAAGTCTTCATCCCGGAAAAACTTGAAGAAATCGAATTAAAAACTTAATGTGTAACCACATCGATGGGTGAAGGACTTGCGGCACTGCACTTGATTTCATTAATCAGGAACCATCGCAACAACGAACAGTCTTTAGTGACTCCAAGGCAGCCCGTCAGTGCATACAAAGCACAATGCGCCACGGACCTAATGAACAACTGGCGCCAGAACTTCCACAGATATATCATCGCACCCATGACAAGAGACACAACCTAATCTTTCAGTCGCTTCCAGGACATTGCAGCGTGTCAATATATTAAAGTCAAAGTATGCTAGATAACATTAGTAAGTGCCTTACGGAATTCATCGGTGTTAGTAACGCAGACTAGTGTATCCGGTAGGTGATTCCATTCCTGGCATGTTTTTGGATGACACGAGGTACCATAGGTAGACGTTCTGTGGGATAGGATGTTCACTTTATGACGATGGTTGAAGCGCGTAGCCGTAAAATAGACTGGTTCGATATAGCGCGTTTTAAGCGTGGGAATTGAATGGTATATTTTATGGAATAAACGAAGGCGTTGCTCAAATAAACAAGCATTGCTCGCCATTGTAGTAACCATACTGTCTCCTCTCCTCTGCGAACGCCATTCACCAGTTATCGCCTAGAACAGAGCGAGCATCGTTACCAGCATCAATTGGCGCCGAAACAGCCAAACAATGACGCTCGTGTTCTTTGGAACAAACCCTCGTCGCCATTCCGACGCCACCAGTCCCGTTCGCGGCCAGTGCGTCGACCAACGTCCCTATCGCCGCAGGCTCGTTGCCGCCGTCCCCGATGCAGCCCCGACACCCGTCTCCAGAAAACTAAGCGATGCAGCTCCCAGAGGTCGCGTTGCATTGACGACTGGACCGCAAAACCCTCTGATTACTTGGCCGAAAAAACAGAACTTGATGGACGTTTGAGTCGATGATGTGAGTGTCCCAGCACTCATTGACACTGAGGCCCACGTATCCATAATGATTGCCCAATTGCCCCGACGCATGAACCAAGTTCTCACAGCCGCTGCATCTCGCACACCCCGCGTCGCCAATTGAGGAACGCCTACCATGCTTAGTATGCGCACCATTCGCAATGGCAGTGCGGGCCCCGAACGACTGTTTTGTTGGCCGTTTTTGAACAATGCCCTTACGCCGCGCCTTGGCTAAGAATTTTTATCGTCCCATTCAGCCCTTTTTGATTGCGCGTCTAGTGTCATTCAGCTTGAAGTGCCCCACAGCTACTATAGTCTACCAGTCGCACAAGCACGGTTATGCTTTCCCGAAGACATCCGCCTGTCGGCTCAAGCCACTACGTATGTCTCTCTACTGTCGGTCCCATCTGTTCCTGGCGGCGTCTATGTACCGTTTCCCACCGCTGACATACTGCTTGAAAGGAATTTGACTGTTCCCCATACTGTGCTCACTGTAACAGGCAATCAGACTTCGCTGCCTCTTCTTAATTTTAAGTGCTCAACTCAAATTGCTCCGAGATGCATGTTTTTGGGTGATATCTCGCCTGTGAAAGATTGCGAGATATCGGCTCCTAACGCCCAATTTCCGCCGCTCTCTGCAGGAACTTCGGGTTCACCGACTCTCACACACGAACTTAGTGAGATGATTGCACCTGAGCTTCCTTCAGCACAAGCTTTTCACCTCGACCGTCTCTTGGATACTTACGTGCGGCCCCGGTGTTTATCACTGGGTTAATCCAGGCGGTTCATTAAACGATGGCTTGGTAGTCTGCCGGATCCTCGGTACGGCAGACATTGTCAGCTCCTCACTGGAAGCTTAACATTATCACTGAAAAGGAACGTGTACAATCAGTCCATTTTACCAGTCCTGGCATATGGGGCAGAGACTTCGAGACTGACAAAGAAGCTTGGGAACAACTTAAGGACCGCGCAAAGACCGATGGAAAGAAGATTGGTGGGCATAACGTTAAGAGACAAAGAAAACTGTTTGGATCATAGATCAAACGGGTATTGACGATATACTGATTGACATCAAGAGAAAAAATGGAGCTGCGCAGGTCATGTAATGTGCCGGTTGGACAATTAGGCTGACAGAATGGGCACCAAGAGAAGGGAACCGCAATGGAAGATGGCAGAAGACTAGGTGGGGCGATGACATTAGGAGGAAATTCGCGGGCGCTAGGTGGAATCGGTTGGCGCAGGACAGGGGTAATTGGATATTGCAGGGAGAGACCTTCGTCCTGCAGTGAACATAAAACAAGCTTCTGATGATGATGATTCTTTCAAGGTGTAAATTCTTGCAGCAAGAACTAACAATCATTATAGGAGATGAATCATAACTCTAATTAAATTTACGGGTAGGTAGCTACCTTCTTAGGAGTAGAGTGTGAACGAATGGTTTATTCCTGTCCTTCTCAAGGCATGGTAACGAATCGAGCTGAAAATCCTTCAAAGGGAAGTTTTGATCAGAGTACGTTTGGAGAAATTAGTGATTTTCGTTGTATGTCTACCAATAATTTTACCACAACGCTTCAGCATCACAAACAGCCTCAAAATAACAAAATGATTGGTCAGAAAAAACAACGTTCTCGTTATTGTTCTAATTGGAGGTTTTTGAATGAGCACTTCGTCCTAGATGAATTACGGAAAATTGTATGATGGCTTAACGCCATTCCAAGCCAGGTCTCCGAGAAATTGCTTCCGTGCCTCGTTTATGAACTTGCATGATTTTTTTGTTTTTGTTTTTGTCCTCTCTCGACCATGGTTATTGAGCAAACTATCAGTGTCTGCGTGTAATCGCTCGTCTCCGCGTGGTTTCTAAAAACTGCTCCGCAATTAATGTCGAGCATGCAATCTGATAATACGATGTTTGACGAGCACGTACAGAACAAATAGAAGGAGCGATAACATTCGCATAAGTTCCAAATCATGCAGGCGAGTCTTGCGCTTAGCGATAACGTTTAACATTTATTTCATTTCATTTCATTTATTATGACCTTGAAGGCCCGAAGGCATTACATTATCCAGTGAACAGCGGTCACCGGAGAAAGATAAAAAAGTACACGTATCATTATGAATAAATTTGGGATTTTCTTCATATTAGTCCATATTACAAAGGCGATTGCCGTGTGCATACAAATTTTTTGTATAAGTCATCAAAAAAAAAATGCGGAGCTTCATCTCCAGTATGACGTTATGGCGGACTAATAGTTTCATATCTTTAGACGTTTCTTTTAACCGCGTGAAAAATACGAGGACACAAGAAAGAAACACACGCCCCAGAACAAGCACAATGTGTGTTTCTTTCGTGTGTCCTCGTTTGTTTCGCGAGGTTAAAAGAAATACCTAAACAGTCTGTTCGGAAAGACATGCTGAAAACATTTTAGCGGAAACATTGTAGAAGCCTTAGGGGTACTGCGCTTTAGTAAATTTCCTTATCGCTTTCACGCTTCTCTGCAAGATGTGAGTCTTGCGAGTTGATATTTTAAGGTTCATGACTTTAGTTTTCATTATTAACATGAAGTGTGTGTTGTAGCATCGTAAAACATATTGAATTGAGCCCATTGTTCTAACTTTAATCGCACAGACCGACAGTAAATACACTTGTGGCCTGGCGCAATTCTAGAAATTATGAAGTGATATTAAAACGAATATTTTTATTCTTTATGCCGTACATTATTCCAAAACCATATTGTCGAACGCAGAAGTCCTGACCTTCCTTTGAAAATCTGGGACACCAAGAATGTAACTGCTAAACAGCACATAATGTCAGTTTCATTAATAGCTGCTTTCGATCTACAGAACATGTTTGTGTAAATATAAATATAAAATCTATGTTCTCTTTGAAATTACTGGTTTGTCAAATGTAAATGTAGTCCTTTTATACCAATTGTGGTCAGTGCCATCCACGTGTTAGTGATTACAAAAATCGCTAGGCAATTTGAGAGTACCTACCACTTCAATTCAGTCGTCCTCTCAAAGGCAATGATTCACAAAAATAGTTTTTTTTCCGCCGGTAAAAATACAATGTCTAGTCCTCACATATTTATAAAACTTTCCGAGACACTGAGAAGCCAACAAATAGGCGAAGCGTATAAACTTTATTTACTTCTTGGCCGACTTGGTACTAGTTAGTCGGTAGCCCAATAACCAAAGCTTTTGTGGACAGTTTTGATATTACATGGTGTATTGTTTAATAATATAGATGGCGGATTTTTTCAGATATGCATTAATGGGCAATGCATGCAAGACCGGAGGAAGAGGAAGCGGCGCAAGAAGAATCGGAAAGTTAAATCTAGTGATGAGTGCTAAGATTTCCGACGTTCATCTTTACGTGTTCTGCAAAACAAATACATTCAATGGCTACTTCCAGGCGCACTTGTGCATTTATTTACACAGTTTAACACTGGAAGGCCCAAATTCACTTCGAACAGGCAGTACGGCTAGGCTCCAAACAAGGTGTTCGAATTTCATGACCGTTTGGTACCTGTTGCATAATAGAGCCGTCGTGGACTTTTCAACAGACTCACGCCGCTGCTCGCTGATTCCTTGGTGTACATAGGCATATGCACAGAGGCGCACGTACTGGCAATTTTAGACACATGTACGCACAGACAACCACCCCGACACACATATCAGTACCATCAAAACCTTATCAGAATACGATAAACCATTGCCAATATTAAGCACCAAAAACTTTAATATCCTACGGCACCACTAAATCGTACATACCTGCACCTGGGCTTCACTTGTACTCAAGAACACTCAGCCATCATAAAGTTTGTAAGAAACGAGGAGGGGCCTTACGGGAGAATACGTTTACTTCAATTAACATTCGCGCAACAGCTACGAGCATTAAGCATCGTGTGATATTCTAACAGGTTGCTATTGCCACGATTGTTTATGGCGATACTGGGATATTCGTTTACAAGAAAGCCACCGTCACTTACCGTGCGACATATTTGACTTCTGTGTGATTATGACGGCTTGCGACCCGCCGTGGTTGCTCAGTGGCTATGGTGATGGGCTGCTGAGCCCGAGGTCGCGGGATCTAATCCCGGCCACGGCAGCCGCATTTCGAGGGGGGCGAAATGCGAAAACACCCGTGTACATGGATTTAGGTGTATGTTAAACAACCCCACGTGGTCGAAATTTCCGGAGTCCTCCACTACGACGTGCCTCATAATCAGAAAGTGGTTTTGGCACGCAAAACCCCATGATTTTATGACGCCTTGCTACAACATGTGCGGAAAGCGTCCATTCTACGCCGCACACTGGAATACTAATGTGAAACTTGCACGAATTTATAGATAGTTCATCTAAACGCCTGACTGAATGGGTCATTACACAGCAAGAAATAGTTGTAAACGGGGTGGATAGCGGTTGGCTGCGCGTCCTCCCCTCGCGCACAGAGAGAAACCGGCTGTCTCACGTAGCCGACGGAATTCGCCGCCTTCCCGGTTACGAGTAGCGTGCGGATGGCGCGCTGACGAAGGCTACTACACGTGCTACAAGAGCCGGAAAACTTTTTCCCGCATGTAAACCGTCTGTGTAGATTGCCGGCAGCTTTGGGGCAGCGCACAAATGCCGATCATCGCATCCCTCCTTACGTTCCACGAGAAGGCATGCAGGAACATAGCAATACAGTTGTTTGCCGGAAAACGAATTCACTGGATCGCTGAATACAGCTTTGCAAAAAACATGATCACCAAGGAACATTTTCAACACGAGGAGATGCTAACACTTCGTTTTCGCTTGCGTAGAAAGTACTGCTTGCTACCCGCATCTTTTGCTTCTTGGAGAGGCCGACTACGCATACATGTAGGGAGCAACGCCGAACTCCTCAGAGAAACGCAAGCTCTCGAAATTTACCATTACGGTCTCACCACACCACAGCGCCAAACCACCTTGCACCGTGCTTCATGTGTGGCGGCAGCGGCCGGTCCGGACGAACACCAATGTTGACGTCACGAGGCACCCGACCAATCACAGGCGGGAATGAGGCGCGCGAGCTGACTGAGTCTGCTGCTGCACTTTTCGTCAAAATAAAATCTGTTTGCGCTTTCTTTAGCTCAATATCGATACGATATTCGAATTCGGAGGGTTATTAAACCATTACGCACAGCTCTTCATTCATTTTTTTATGAAAAACTCTTCAGCTTCCCTTTAATGGCTCAATGATAAAAGCACGAAAAGCACGTAGTAAAGACATGGTTCCGAGTGGAAGTAAAGACATGGTTCTCGTACATGGTTCCGAGTGGAATTCCCATTTCATTGTAATTCCGCTCCTGCTTGGGCCACGTTGGACTGCAGTATTGTGAAATAAAAACATAAATAATAAATAAATAAAATAAAGCGTGTTTACAATGCGAAACTATTCAACATGACTGGAACTACCTCAAAGGCTGATTTTCTTAACACTTAAGCGTCCCCAAGCAACTTTTTTCAATCAATCGAAGAAGCTTAACGAATTTTTCGCAAGTGCATTTTTAATTCAGCACTTTTTATTCGTCAAAATTTTGCCAAATATTGAATACAGGAATCAATAAAAGACATTCGACAGGTACAAGAAACACGGTGCACATAAAATGTCACAGAGAATTGTCGGCAGTTTGTGTTGTCATTTGCCATGCTTCGTCGTACACTGCACTTTCTCATAGCAAACTCTAATCTGTGCATTTGTACGTGGAGATCGTGACATCCTGTATTAAACCTTAAAGTTTATATAGGTCACCTGCAGCGACGTTTTCGCAACATTTAGAAGCAAATGGTCATGGTAATTCAAAGAAAGGCTGCCTTTTCCACAGCCTTTTGAAGAAGCATTGACCTAAGTGCACCCAAGGAAAGCTCGTCCAATGTTTCGTTAGTCCCGCCTTATTGATGATATTAAGCATTCTCACATAGTGGACAAAGTCCCCATGTAGACCTCAATAGCTGTGTGCATGGTGTTTGTTCCTTCAGTATGTTTTGTTAAACTATTAGAGCAATTCACAGGGTTCTATGCAGTTTGAATTTTCAAGTGTTCTTGCATAAAATTATTTTCAACGTTACCAAAATAGTATTTTTTCCTAATAGTGACAAGTTGAGAACAAATACGAAGCTTTGTTTTACCATTTGGTCTGTGCTATCCTTGTTTCTTTGCTTTAGGAAAGGTATTAGGGGGAAACGTGACGGCTCTACCTAACGACTTTACGAAATGATGTGTCATCCTTGATATAGCCTTACGGACTAATTAAACAATACCAATTACAAATGTGCGCAACGGCTCTTTCAAAAGCGATCGCTGCGTTCTGCTGCATAACTTACGGAAGAAACAGAAATGTCCACTCTTATTGAAATGCCTGTTCAGAGTTGCTGAGCCCTTCGGGGGGAACTTAATGTGCGATAAGGTTCTGTTCGACAGCGCTTAAAATGTTTAAATTCACAGCACTGCTTTCTTCAGGGCGGCACATATTTATTGCAAGGCTGTTGAAGTTATATGCGTGTCATGTGTAAATAAGCTGCCTAGAAATACTTTGCAACAAGCTTCACTCATCTACATCAAGTCGGCTGTTAAGAAAAAGAGGGTCGTATTTGTTCCACTCACACTAAATGTTCTTTCCAAAATATTGGACGCATTAGTCTCACTGACCCTGTAGGTCTCGATTAAAACTTATTTCTCCCAACTTTCTTGCTTGAAACAAAACTCTTGAAGTTTGAATTTATTTCCAGTGCATACAAAGGGCCTTGCATTCCTACGAAAATTGGGACGCACTCGTCTCACTTACACTCAGCGGCATTTTTGGAAAGTGGGACTCATATGCCTCCCTAAAGTTCCAAGCTGTCAAAAAAAAAAGAATGTCTGTAATAAACTCCCTCATAAAACTGGCAGAAACACGCAGGACAAAGCGGAAAAGCTGAGGTCGTACGCAAAAAAGTTTGTGTGCACTTCTCAACCATGCGCCGAATACTAGCAACATCAGCGCGTTTCTGCACGTAAATATATTTACACATGCATTCAGGAGGTCGAGTTTGGCTCACTAGGTATGGCCTCAATGTAGAAAAAATGGGTGCTGATTCGTAGTTAAAGGCGTGAATATAAATGCAGAAAACAGTAACAACCTATCAGGAATCTTGAGAAGTTTTCGCACCAAAGTATGGGCCAAATTTGGGAAGTGTTAAATAATGAAAAATTTTCTCGCTCATGCATTCTCGTCACTAGCTCATGCTAGTAGTGATAAGATATCGACCGCATGAGGTGAGTCTTCCCCGCGAGACTCAAGAGACAACAAGGAAGGCGGGCATCGTGATGATGGAAAAAAGGAAGAATATATTCGCTTTAGTGGTACATGGTTCCGACTCTATCCGGGTCACAAGTGGTTCTGCCTAATACGGAAGACAGGACGGTCCCCTGCAATGTGCAATGTCCCCTTTAATAACCCCTCGCGTACATCCCTTGCATTTGTTGGAGAGGTCTGCAGCGGAAGGGCCATTTACTTCTCGTGGCCTTGCGGTAGTCGAAGTCTGCACGTGGTTGCGCCACGTGAAGACTTGTGTCAAGTTCAGAAGTCGACGACCTCCTCCTACAGTGGCTCTGGTTAACCGTGTCAGCTCAACACATGACAGGAGCCATGCGATCACGCTTTCTCGGGTATGAGGGTAATCACCTGGACACGGGAAAATGACTTTGAATGTTTGCCACACTTGAGGGGTCGAATTTCCAGGCCGATCATAGCAGTACCCACTCACGAAATCTTTCTCGCAGGAATTGCTGACATATTTAGATAAAAGGCAGCCCCAAACAAACGCCATAGAAATGGCATTTTGCCGCCAACATCCATTTCTGCGCACATGATGAAGTGGGACGTACATGTCCCTCAGTCCTGCAAAGGTTTAGCCTGACGGCCATCATGTCACTTGATTAACATTTCGGGCATTGAAACCTACAAGCAAGAGGTGGGAGCGAAAGATGGTTATTTCATGCTTACGAGAAACACCCCGAGACACCGGCAACCGTTTTGGAGGATAGTTATTATAAGCTTCTTTGACATTTGCGATCTGATCAAATATTACGCAACCAATTACCACACTGAGGTTAGTAGTATCGCTCAAATAGTCACTACACGCTAAGGATTTCCCCCGTATGCATGAAGGATGGTTAAAACTGCCCAGAGAAGCGAAGACAAGAGCAAGGAACTCGCAATACACCACGAGCGCTCCTTCCTCTTGTCCTCGTTTTTTTCCTGCAGTTTTAAGCTTCCTTCAGGTATGAAGCCAGCAAGAACCTCCCTATGTGCGTCCCTGAATTTTTCGTTTGATAATCAAGCTGACTCAAACCAAAGTTTCTGCTAAAAAGTCATTATTGTGAGTTAGGTAATAGTTTACGACTCTGGAGGAGGGTGGTTCGAGAGGTAAATAATGTAATACATGTTCAAGACAATGTGAGTTGTTCCTTTGTCATGCACTGCAGAGCGCAGCTGCGTGAAACATTGTTTTCATTAGAACATTTAGCGAGCACGCTCTGGAGCCTTTCACACACGTCGGCGATGCAGGCAACGTTTGCTGCCAGTTGTCGCAGAATTGAAAAGCGAAGTAGAAATGCGAATAAGCACTTTCGAGACAGAGAGTGAGCTACTGAGCTCTGTTCACCAGTTATCTTTATCAGCACGACATCTGAATAGATCCCTTATCACAACTGGCATCTGACAAACAAAGTACGGTTTGGATATTATTTTAGAATGGTACGTATGCATAACAGTTTGTTTTCCAGTGCTGAGAAAAACATGTGGCAGTTTTCTCGAAAGCTGCACTTTCAACAACCAATACACTTGATAAATATATCTAACGATGGTATTGAATATATCTGTGACATTTGCTATTGCAAAGTTAAGATCTCTTCGGTGTTCATGTGCTGAAATAACGCGAATAGGTCGCACAGAAGAGCCTTGGCAGAAGCGTTCCGTTATCCCGCTCGGAAAAGTCAACACCACCTTCAGTTACGCGGCTTTTAATTTTTATTGTTATCATAAGTGAGTTCCATCGTGTCAACGTCTCTTGACATAAAGTCGCTCATACAACGTCCCATCTGTATAACATTAAGTTGGTTATGTATGTAGGACAAGGCGCTTCCCTACTTTTTATTACCAGGAGAAAAATACTCGTTAAAAATACAACGTGCACTGTTGTTTGCTCGCAGTTAATGCTTCGCTTGGACGTTGGATGGTCACTCATGCTTTAAGGACTCTTTCCGCCGAACTCGGAACTTCACACTGATCCCTTAAATTCGGCGAGTGTGGGTACGCCTATTCACCGACATGAGGATTATAGACTTTGCTAGCGTCCCGCAGCTAGTGTGTTTGTTCCTATGTTGCCACAGCGCTAAATGTGAGTAATAGTGCGTATAACTTCACTTTTAATAAACCATTCATCAGTAGTATGCTAGACATGCCGCCAGCTAAGCCTCTCTGGAATTCATCAAATAGCCTCTCTCTGTTTTCTTTGCACCTAACATTGCCGTATGTCTTCTTGTAGACATACACAATATGAAAAGGTAATCGAACAGGAGCGGAAAAACTCATAAAGTTTATCTAGGACGTATTCTACAGTTATTCCTGCAGGTTCGATATGGCTACGCGACACTATTTTTCAAAGAGTCGCCAGTCGATTCCTAAGGTACAGCTCGCGCGGTTTGTGAAAACATATCCCAGAAAGGCTACAGAAATAAACGGTGGCCAATAGAAGTGACAGAGTATGTTACGAGCGGAGTTTCTTTTTTAACTCGCAGTTGCAGAAAGACATATAGGAATGGATGTTGCTATTGATATTGATAGTGCTTTGACATCAGTTAAATTGGGTGTGTGTCAGCGTGCCAATGGATGAAAAGTGAAGCCCAACATACTTATAGTGCATTTTGTTTTGTGGCTACGCATATGGGCATAACCAACACCCAAATAGGCACAACACTTCTTACGCTCAGGATGGTTCAAACCAAGTGACTTCTGACTGATCAACATTTTTTTTCAGTGCCAAAATATCAAGCTATTGTTTATCCCGAGGTATTTGATGCACGTGACGATGAAGACACTACAGTTCTTAGAATAAATGATGATATAACTCTCAACCTAAAGCCAAGCTCTGTCCTACACCCGGAGTTCTTTTTGAGGACCTATCGTCAAGGAGTTCCACAGCACACCTATGTAAGAACACCCTATCAATATACAATACGTTTTCAGTCATCGTGAATACACTTACTTTTTAAATATCGAAACCATGTCTTCCTGAAGGATCCTGTGAATATTATGTAATATTGATGGGAGAAAACAGCGCAAAATAAACACGGACAAGGGAGGAACACAGGACCGCGCGGGTCCTCTGTTCCACCCTTGTCCGTGTTTATTTTGCGCTGTTTTCACCCATGGACTCGTACCTACTAGCTCGCATTCATACCCTTCTAAGTAATAATGGTTACAATGTAGAACATTTCCATCTTCATTAGATATTTAATATCAGAAGGTAAATCCATTATCAGCCGAAACTGGGCAGGGCTAACTAAAAAATGATGGGATTGATTTTTAAGGCGAAAGCCTTAATTGGCTCATGCCACCGATGGCCTTGAAAAACAATGCTTCGCCCGGTCCAATGGCGCAAGAACTATCATCATCAGCAATCGCCCATACACCCTCTAAGCAAGCAAAATGCAATAGCTCATCCCTCTCGTAATGCAGAGGTTATAAGCACTCAGCAAAGTGAATCGTATAGTGCATAGATTCATTGGAATCACGTGTACAACGCACAGAAATGTTGCGTCTGTTCGAGTGGTGGAAAAAAAAAGAACCGCGTGACCTTCTCGATGGCTCATACAGTTGCAAGCAAGCAAGAAATGCAATAGCTCGTATTCCCTTAAGGGAGATGCTGCAAGCGCTCAGCAAAGTGAATCGAGCAGTGCATACATTCATTGATATCACCCATGAAACACAAAGAACAGCACACGTTTCAATCCCTTGCTGTGAGGGTGCAATGTAAAGTCGAAGAGAAATGTTGTTGGTGCGAGTCTGGCCCCGCTATGCCAGCGCGCGCAGCTGCAGATAAGCGTCGAAAACGAGCCAAAGAAGCCGAACTGTGAAAGCAGGAACGCGACGATGCGAGACGGCGCATTACCCAGGGTGCAGCAGGCTTCCGCCTTCACGTGTTCGAGGAGTGTAGCATGATGCCGCACTTTTTTGGTACAGTGAACATAATTCGTCATTGGTGTGATTAGCAGGTATCTATAATAGTGCGGTCGTATAGCACTGGTTAAACAAGGATTCTTATATTTTACCTTCGTCAATCATCCACGCCGTAATTCATTTCGCGAAGGATGCATTGGTTTGCATACAGCCACCATTTCTTATTCCCGTGCTAGATGTTAATGTTTGCCGTCGCAAACATATACGGTGTATTTATATTTTCGGCCTACTGATGTTGTACATGGAGGGATGGCTATCGTAGCTTTATTTAAAGAGGCACATATCTACAATTCATCTCATGTGCACTAACGGACTTGTTTTTTGTTTCAGTTTAACGTCGAATTTCTTGAGCGAAATTTGTACGACGATGAAAAACGTTTTGCAGCAGTTATAATGACAGAAGAAGATGGCGCTTTGCAATTGGTGAGATGTGGAACGTAAATTTTATCAAAGATCATTCTGCAATAGATGGGCTGCGTTGTCAATGCTGAATATCGCTTTAATCAGGCGCCCAGAGCTTATGTCAGCTCAACGCTAGGCAGGTTCGCTGATCCCGCCTGTAGTGACCAAAGCCACTTAAATGACCTTGCCCTGCAGCATCCTACATATAGATACACAAAGGCAGTCCTTCCGTAATCCTGCACCTAATTGAGTCCTACGGTGAACGCTGCAGCATATTGGAAGGTTTTTTTTACAGCAATCATTTACATATAAGCCGTTCGCCATAACCGTACAAGCACTGAGTGCATTAAAAAGGGCATAAATAACGTACCAAAGCCACATTTTATTTGTACAACAGCTTTTGACTCATACCACCAACGGCCTCTGAGGATGTTTGAATAAACTAATTTGATTTGATTTGATTGTATAAGCACCTTCCTCTTGCATATTACCAGAGAATAATCGTTATGTTCTAAAAGACCAATAAACTACTAGAAACGAAAGACCCCCCCTCGCAATCAGGATTATTAACATCTCACATGCACGCGATTGAAGGACGGTGCCAGCCTGCGCAATCGCATTTGCGCACTGAACTGAGTCCAGATTGCAGTGAAAATAAAATTGTCAAAAAGCACTCTTGTTAATATTTCAAACGAAAAAAAATATCTTAGGTGCTTATCATTACCGCAGACGCACTACGGACGAAAATGTCTTGTTTCTCTCTGATGTAATATTGCTCTGTCAACTCATGGGCAGAAGCTATGTTTGTTTCTGCCGTGTAGACACGTTGGAAATTTAAATAATTGAGCTTCGAGCGCCCGCAGTAATATCTTATTATGAGGCAAACCGTGGTGGCTAATCCGAAATAGTTATGACCATCTGGGGTTCTTTAGCTTGCACCCAAGTTTCAGTTGACAAACTTTTTGAACTTTGCCGGCAGTGAACTATCGTCTCCGGAGCTGGGATCGAACACAGGACTTCGAGCTCAGCGGCGCAATGCCATAGCCTGTGGGTAATCCCGGTGGGTTCGGTAGATATTATAGTAGGCTCACATGCTACATGCAGGAACCATAGTGCATGAGCAGTTTGCAATGGTCTTAATGTTGATAGAAAGCTCGCACTCCCTTCCATATTCGACATCGAGTAAAGCGACAATGTCATTGCGGAACAGAAACAAGCAATGATACTCCTGTTGCCCCGCGCAACAGTGAACGTGAAATCCGCGATTGTATGGTATAATAAGCATGTATTTTTGGTCATCTCATTTCATTGTCTGCCTGGTACGATTTCGGTGAGCAGATTCTCTTTTGTACGCTGGCTACATTTTCCAGTTTTTTTACGCTGCCCTACTATGTACCCGAAAAGTAGGACCGCCAACCACGCTTTGGGGTGTGGCATGCAGATTTAGGTAAATTAAACGAATGATCGCATGCCACGTATTGAGGTTTTTGTATCAAAACTGAGACAGAAGCCCGTAGCTCAATTTCATGACGATCATTTCCAACTTTCCATATAGTTGCCGTACAGTGACGTAATGTATTTATTTTGATAATTATTGCACGGACCGTTTGGGTGTGTCTTGCAAACGAAGTACGCCTGTTAAGGTAATTAATCTGTAGCGACGTGATTAGGACTAACTATGATCTTCAAGTAAAATGTGTACATTCAGAAACGATCAGGACATCACTATGTGTAGTTCGACCGTAATTGACGGTAACTGCTTTAACGAACAGTTAGCCGCGCAAGAAAACAGATCCACGAAGCGTGTGCGCTCGACCAATACTATTTCGCGCATCGCTAACCTGCGCGAATGAATATTTCGTGGCCACGTAGCTCAGGTCTGTAAAACCCGCCGTGGTTGCTCAGTGGCTATGGTGTTAGGCAGCTACGCGCAAGGTCGCGGGATCGAATTCCGGCCACGGCGGCCGCATTCATATCGGGGCGAAATACGAAAACACCAGTGTGCTTAGATTTAGGTGCACGTTAAAGAACCCCAGGTGGTCGAAATTTCCGGAGTGCCCCATTGCGGCGTGCCTCAAAATCAGAAAGTCGTTTTGGCACGTTAAACCCCATAATTTAATTAAATTAAGTCTTTACCAGATGTCTCACTAGGTCAGATGATTATCGAATAAGAAACATTTTGACATTTGAGGGAGTGACCACCCCGGACGGCTTAAATTAAACGGTTACAAATTGTGCCTCATCGGTGTAAGAGAGCGGGAACACATGGACTGAGGATAACAGAACAGCGCTTTGTTTCTACTGAGTACTGAAAGCGGAACTTTTTGTGATTTCCCTATGACGACGGATCATGAGAGGAAAATCAGCATGTACTACACGTTAGAAGGAAGGACGCATAATAAGTAATCCACTTAGAACAAATTTCTGGTTTTCAATTCTTGGTGAGAGTGTCGAGATAAGGTTCTCCTATGCCGCTATTTGAAGATGTGCTCCTTGTCGCTGCGGGGTCCTGATGCACTAGTTAACGTTGCGCAAGTGACTTGATTTCTGCGCCGGGAATATTGATTTCTACGAGCTCAGAATATATTCTAATCGCTTGAACAAGTTTCGGAAGTGATTAAGCCGATGGTAATTTTCATTATTGTGGGCTCATCCCTGACATAGTGGTGACAACGCACGCGGTACATGGGCGGATAGGTAGAACTTGCCAGTTAGGTGAATTGTTAGTCTTTTATAGGCTTTAGTTTGACCCACTGTGTTGCCATGTTCTTGAACTCTTGAGAGGGTTCACCACCATAACCCATTTTAGTACTGCGATCTAAAATGCACATACATTCTTCACGATCAGTAATCTTTCCGCATTATTTGATACAACGTTTAAAGATGCGGTCTTAAAACGTCTATGCTGCTGTTTATTTTAGCATGAAAGTGCAACACAAATTGAATGGGGGGTATTAAGGCGCTTGCTATTAAGCCATGACTGAAATATTTGCCTCGTCCAATGGCTGATGGAAGTTTTTTTTTAGGTAAGATACATGTTATATTCCTTTGGCTGTAGCACAGGTGGCTTGACTGACGGTTGGGAGGTGGAAATTATATCTGCTCGCTTAAGCAAGTGACCCTTTTGCAGAAAGGCGTCGTTGGTCCAAATTTGAAAATTATGCCTGCTGTGGGCATGGAACGATCAGAAAGTGGACATCATCCCCATATCCTTGAATCTATTCATGACACCGACGACGACTATGTTTATGGTGTGTATGATCGCTTTCTTACTTAATAAATTTATATTTTTGCGAGTTCAAGCAGTTACAGCCCACCTACGTTCGGACAACGGTTTCAGTGCTTCAATACACTACCGGCGCTTACACAGCGCGGAAATTCAATGTTTTAGCACAGATTCAGGAAGCGTCCATACCGGCGCTGAGACTCTCTACGCCAACTTCGCAGTTATCACTGTTCAAAATCAGCTAGGATGTGCTCCGCTAATTGGAGGCAAAGCTACTGCAGCTGAAACCTAATTTGCAATTTATAGCCTCCTATCTTTTCTCTTGGTTGCTATACCAATGATCATGTTTTCTGTGAGGTAATTTAGGTTATTCTTCGATTTGCAGGTAAACTTCCAGAGGAAAGACAAAGCCAGCTTTCTGCCCGCTCCTTGAAGTTAGATTCAAGTAAGTAAATAAATACTCAAGGTTGTGTAAGTTGACTGCAGTCGCTCTTTTCAGAGGCTTACAACATCGAAATTGTGTACCCCGAAGTATTTGTGGTTGTTGACTCCGAGTTTTATCGAGAATTCAGAAGCAATGAAGACATGCTATTCTACTTGATGGTCGAATTCAGAGTTGTGAGTACAGGTTTACAAAGTGCGGGAATTTCATTGCCCTTGGTCCGAATCGTTATTTACTTTTTCAGGTGAACCTCCGTTATAGGACAGTGTCGAATCCTAAAATTCAACTCGTCTTTCGTGGCATTGAAATCACCACCGTGAGTACTTGATCACTATTACTTGTGGCTCCGCACTTGCCAGCATTTTTTTTTCTAGTCGACTCTTCGTGCATGCCCAACTCTTAGTCGCCATTATAACTGGCTGACAATATTTTGGTGGGGCCGAGATAGAGCAGAAGCAGAAGGGTAATATTTCTCAATGTGTTTTATATTACGTAATTTCTTAATTGGGGTACTCAAGTCTAAGTTGCTCGTAACGTATGGCGTCTTGGCGCTGCACATAGGCTGAATGCAAACAGCTTTCTTGAATTTTGTGTAAACAATCATGATCGTGCTCATGGAAGCGACGGCTCCAGCCTGGTACCAACTCCGCTCTGATCTTTCTGCGACTTGCAGTGTCCATGACAACAAAATGCCGACAAACGCTGTCGCGTTCACTCAGCTCAGACAGACGACAAAGATTGGGCATTAGATGATCGCTGTTTTTGAGTAAGGTTTGCCGGTCGGGACCTGGTAGCAAGGCGGGATATTTTAAGCTGGCGTACCCTGTTTTGGAATGCTTTAGCTGATGACGGCCGCTGCTTTACGTTCCTTGCGAGAAGAAAAAGAAGGTAACTGTGGTGGTAAGCATCCCCCAGGAATCTTATTACCCTCGGCGCTGCTTGCTTGGCAATTATTACTTGGAACAGTAGCCGTGTCACTAACGCGACGGACACAACAAATGTTGCAAGACGAACACTAGACAGACGTAGCTGTATTTATTGCGCCCTACGATGCTGCATTGGTTATCGCTTTATTTATAAGCCGAATATTCCGAGAAAAAATATTGACCCCTAACCTACAGATTGATACTCGTAAGAGATCACCCATCGTACTGATTTACTATATTAATTCTCAGGGAGCACCACGTCAAGCCCTGCCCTTTTCTCAGGCACTACTTTCTCAAACTCTAACATAGTGTGGAGAGTAATTATTGCACTGCTGAATTGGTTGGAGGCACTGGCGTCGCGTGTCGCTGGCTGGCACACCCAGAGCTACATCTAGTACACATAAAATACCCAAGATAGTGTCTGGAATGATGGCCGTTGCGATAGCACAACTTGTAGCGAAGCGCACGTGTAATGCGGAGATTGTGAGCCAGAACTACGCCAACAGCAATTTATCTCTTCGTCCATCTTTAAGGGTTCTTCACTAATTTCTACATCTTAATTTCGGCCTGCTCTAAGTTCCCCTATAATTTCCTTGGTTGGCTCCATAGTCTTATGACTTTGTATGATCCTGATTTAAAAATATCTAGCCCCTTGGTTAACCACTTCTTGTGGACTGAATTATGAACTCGAAATGCTCACCGAGTGCCGGCGTATGCGTTTTACCTTTTGTTTAATGTTAAACCTGCTTACCCAGTCTAAAGGAGGGAACACCGCAAAACAGCATGAACTCACTAATTTTTTGCTTTTGAAACAAAGACAGATGGCGCCGTAATTGCAACTTATTATATTGACAACTAGCGTGGTGGGGCAGCTGCTCCGACATTTGCAACAATGGAATGCATGTGGAGAAATCAACGTACATGCACGTACGGGTTCATCGGACACTTAAAAGGAAAAAGAGTGAACACAAACAGGTACATGAAAGATATTTTCTTAGTACATGCAATTACAGGCAACGATATGAAATACTGTTGCAGAGGAATAAAGAATAACAATACTAATGGGACTTCATCGAAAAAAAATCGAAAAACATCGAAAAAACGCAACTTCTTGCCACAGGTGATGGTCATGTGGCCTACAGCAAAATTATTATAGTTTCCTTAGTTGGGAAATGATAATTTTGCACTTGACAGAGACTGGCGCGATTCTAATAACAGTACGTGTACAGGGCAACATGTTTTGATGAATGCCTGTTTATACGGGCAACAAGGCGTGGTTGCTACTCAAGACAGAGGCATAGGTGATTTCAATCTCTAATGAATATCTACCACGTTGCTTTGAAAATTGCGATGCAAAAGGCGATAATGTTGCTTTGCAGTTACAATTTTCATTTTAGTTGATACCCAAACTTGCATGAGCAGTTGTCAATGAGGCTGCGTGGTACCGATGCTTTACTAGCTTAGTGCAGCCACTCAGGTTGCAATAAATTCAACGCTGACTAATAATGTTACGCGAAGGATGAGTCGGTAAGACGAGCCACTATTTACAGGTTATATTTACAACAGCTGTTGCAGCGCTGACAGGTTAGATTCACAGCGCGAGCCCAGTTCATTCTTCCTCCTCGTTACTCGAGTGATGGTGCCCACGCGCCTCGTTCAAACAATCAGATACCACACGCGTGTAGCATAATCCCCCGGCGGCAGAAGCGACGTCCCGGAGCCTCTAAATGTCATAACTGGGAGGGTGATACTGCTTCAGTCGGGTAACGTGCTCGATATCACTGGACTGGTAAGCACATGGGCCGTCAGGGGTGATTTCGTAGGTGACGGGAGTCACGGCATAAAGCACTCGGTATGGGCCTGTGTAACTAGACAGCAGTTTTTGTGACAGGCCGACCTGACGCGACGGAGACCATAGAAGCACCAAAGAATCAGGCCGGAAGTGCACATCTCGGTGTCGCCGGTCGCACAAACGCCTTTGACTCTTGGGATTTCAGAAGGCGCTTACGGGCAATTTCTCTTACGTGGGCACTGTGGGCGATGGCATCAAGTGCTTATTCACTGGTCGGTGCCGCGTGAACAGGGACGGTTGTGTCGAAGGGCAGTGCTGGTTCTCACGCGAACAGAAGGAAAAATGGAGAATAACCGGCCGTCTCGTGGCGCGAGGAATTACAAGCAAATTTGGCAAATGGCAGAGTGAGGTCCCAGTAAGTATGGTCTGAAAAGACATATTTCGCGAACATGTCTGTGAGAGTGCGATTGAGACGCTCCACGAGGTCATTTGTTTGCGGATGGTATGACGTGGATAGCTCTTGCCTCGTGGCACAGGACTGCAGGATGTCCTAGATAAATTTTGATAGGAATGTCCGGCCATGGTCTGTGAGAAGTTGTCGCGGAGCCCCATGTAATAAAATCACGTCGCGTAAGAGAAAATCAGCGACATATGAGGCGCAGCTTGTAGGAAGCGCTCAGGTGATGGCGTAGCGCGTGGCGTAATCCGTGGCAGCAGCGATTCATCTGCTTCCAGAGGCAGAAATAGAAAAAGGGCCTAGTAAGTTCCAAACCAACCCGAAAGAATGGTAACGCGGGAATGTCGAGTGGTTGAAAGTGCCCAGCAGGTAGCGTCGATGGTGTCTTGCGTCGCTTGAATTTCCCGCACGCAGCTACGTATCTTCGAACGGAGTGAGCAAGCCCTGGCCAAACGAAGCGTCCGCGGATCCGGTCGTAGGTATGTGACACACCCAGTTGACCGGCAGTGGGGAGGTCGTGAAGTTCGTGGAGAACAGCCGAGCGAAGGTGTTTAGGGATCACAGGGAGTAATGCAGGGCCGTCGGGTGAACGTTGTGGTGGTAGAGTACGCCATCTTGAAGTGTGGATAAGGGAAGGGAACTGTCGACAAGTGCCGATTCCAGGCGGTCAATGATAATACGACAGGACGAGTCACGGCGCTGCTCGTCGGCGACATGGAGCAGTGGAAAAACAGAGAGAACACAGGCGTCGGTGTCACTATCAGACGTAGAGGTCGCGTCTTCGACTGGGTAGCGAGATAGGAAATCTGCGTCCTGGCGTTGGCGTCCCGACTTGTCAGTCACTGTGTAGGGATATTCTTGTACCCGGAGGGCCCAACGACCGAGCCTACCAGTAAGATCCTTGAGCGACGAAAGCCAACAGAGTGCACGATGGTCTGAGATTACTGAGAAGGGCTAGTCATATAGATATGGGCGGAACATTGAAACAGCCCAGACGAGATCAGTACATTCAGGTTCGGTAATTGAATAGTTGCGCTCTGCAGTTGTCAGGAGCCGGCTAGCGTAGGCTATAACGCGGTCGTGTCCGTGCTGGCGTTGCGATAAAACGACGCCGATCCCATAACCACTGGCATCGGTTCGGAAGGCTGTAGGTGCGGACGAGTAAAAGTGGGCTAAAACGGGTGGATTGGTGAGAATCGTGATAAGGCGCGAAAATGCGGCAGCCTGAGGGGAACCCTACGTAATAGGCACGTCTTTCTTCAGAAGTTGAGTGAATGGTCGAGCGATCGCTGCGAAACCTTTCACGAACCATCGGAAATAAGAACAGTGTCCCACAAAACTCTGAATGTCTTTGACAGACTGAGGCACAGGAAAAGCCGTTACTGCTAGAACCTTCTCCGGGTCGGGTTGTACTCCGGAAGCATCTACGAGATGACCAAGCACTGTAATCTGTCGGCGGCCGAAGTGGCACTTCGATGAGCTTAATTGGCGCCAAACCTTGCGGAAGACGTCAAGGATAGCTGCGACGCGCTCATGCAGCGCCTCAAATGTAGGATAAAACACAAGAACGTCGTTGAGCTAACAAAGGCAAGTTGACCATTTGAAACCTTGAAACAGAAAATCGATCACCCGTTCGAACGTGGCGGGGGAATTGCATAAACCGAACGGCATAACGTTGAATTGGTAGACGCCATCTGGAGTGACTATAGTGGTCTTCTTGTGGTCTTGCTCATAGACGGAAATCTGCCAATAACCAGATCGAACGTCTATGGACGAAAAGTATTCGGCACTGGGAAGACAATCAAGAGCATCGTCGATTCGTGGTAAAGGGAAACGTCCTTTTTAGTAATTCAGTTTAGGTGGCGGTAATCAACGCAGAAACACCACGTGTCATCTTTCTTTTTGATGAGCTCGACTGGCGACGCCCATGGACTCGACGACGGCTCAACAATGCCTCTGGCGAGCGTCTTGTTTACTTCCTGCTGAATAACTTGCCGCTCTGCCATGGACACGCGATACGGTCGGCGGTGAATGGGAACACCATCACCAGTGTATATCCGACGCTTAACAAGGGATGTCTGACCAAGTGGTCGATTGTCAGTGTCAAATATGTCGAGGTAGGAAAGCAAAAGGCGATATAGGGCGGCTGCTTGGTCAGGTGCGCGGACCGGAGCGATCATGGGACGCAGTGGACGTCGAGGTTCAAGGCATTCTGCTGGTAATCAGACGCGTCGGCTGCAAAAGCAGTGACGTGGTCGTCTATCACTGACCGGAGCGTGGCTAGCGCTATGTCTTCAGGTAACACTTGCTTCGTCAAGCCAAAATTGATAACGAGGAGGCACATCCGATTAACGACAAGCGTTACGACGTAGTGTGGCACAGAGATGTCGCGCGCCAGAAGAACATCACGAAAAGGTGCGACGACATAGTCGCCATCAGGCGCGGCTGCCGTTGATGCCAATTCGATAAAAGTTAGGGCTTTTGGAGGTAAGGGAGCAAACGATGTAGCGCAGAGGGTGTTCGGTTGTCCGGGCGAACGTCTGAAAGAAGAGGAAGATAGAGGCACAGCGTACCGCTGGAACAGTCGATGAGGGCAGAATGCGTCGTCAGAAAGTCGAGCCCCAAGATTAGGTCATGAGGGCAATTGGTCAGCACGGTGAAGAGGACTGGAACTTGGCGGCCCGCCACTCCTATGCGAGCAGTGCACATACCCCTGACGGCAACAGTGGTGCCATTGGCGGCGGGTACGGCTCGAGTGATGGCAGGCGTAAGAACTTTTTTGAAGCGACGACATAGGTTAGCACTCATTATGTACACTTGTGCTCCAGTATCAATTAATGTCGCCAACGGAACACCATCTACGTCTACTTCAATTAGATTCTTGTTGGCGAGGAGCGTCAACGGAGGCTTTGGACAGGACGAACGTGATGCAGCAATACCTCCAAGAGCTGCATGGCCTAGTTTTCTGTCCGTCGGTTTGGCGAGCAAAAGCGGTGAGGTTGGCGTGAGGGGGAGCGACGGCGTTGAGGCGATGGCGATCGCACGGAGCAGCGGCTGTCAGACGCATCAGAAGTAGGGTACAGACGGCGAGCGTCGGCGCATGGGCGAGAAGCAGGGTATGAGCTTCAGTACGGCGGCATCCAGGTGGTGCGGCATTGGCGGGATACATGACCAACGCGGTGGCAGCGGAAGCAGATCGGTTTGCCGTCTGGAGTTCACCGTTCAGCAAGATTGCGTGGTGTGGGAACGAAATACTGGTCATTACAGGTTGTGGACATGGGAATGGGTGCCGAATCAGGCCGGGAGACAGAGCAGGCGGTAGGTAATCCAAGGTTTGCAATTTCTTGCCGCACAACTGCTTGAATAACGGAAATAGTGGGAGCCGCTTGGTCAAAGGTACCGTCACGGGGTCGTGGATGAATGGCGCCCGGACTCGTCGCTTCAATCTCACGATGAACGATGCGTGTGACGTTCTCTTCAAATGGTTGTGTGGCGGTAAGAGTTGAGCAAGAGGATGTTACAGGGGCGTTTGGGAGCCGGAAAAACTGTAGGACGACGCGGCGTCTTTTGGCTACCTCGAAGCGGCGGCATTCTTTGACGATGGCGTCGATGGTAGAAACATCGTTATTGACGAGGAAATTTAAGGCGTCGTCCACGATGCTTTTTAGGATATGATATATAAAAAGGCAATCAGAAATAGAATCAGGTACACCTTAGACTTCTGTCAACCAAAAGACCAAGCAGGATTTCATAAAGGCTACTCAAAAATAGACCATATTCAGGCTATCAATCAGGTGAAATGAGCGGAATATAACCAACCCTTATATATAGCTTTCATTGATTACGAGAAAGCGTTTGATTCAGTCGAAACCACAGCAGTCATAGAGGCATTACGGAATCGGGGTGTAGACGAGCCGTATATAAAAATACTGAAACATGTCCATAGCGGCTCCACAGCAACCGTAGTCCTCCATAAAGAAAGAAATAAAATCACAATAAAGAAAGGCGTCAGGCAGGGAGATTCGATCTCTCCAATGCTGTTCACAGCGTGTTTACAGGAGGTATTCCGAAACCAGGATTGGGAAGAATTGGGGATAAGAGTTAATGGTGAATACATTAGTAACTTGCGATTCCCTGATGATATTGCCTTGCTTAGTAACTCAGAGGACCGAATGCAATGCATGCTCACCGACCGAGCTGGAGTGGCAAAGCAGAAGGGTGGGTCTAAAATTAATCTGCAGAAAAATAAAGTAATGTGTAACAGTCTCGGAACAGAACAGCAGTTTACGATAGGTGGCGAGGCAATGGAAGTGGTAAGGGAATACGTCTACTTAGGGCAGGTAGTGACTGCGGATCCGGATCATGAGACTTAAATAATCAGAAGAATAAGAATGAGCTGGGGTGCGTTTGGCAGGCATTCTCAGATCATGTACAGCAGGTTCCCATTATCCCTCAAGAGAAAAGTGTATAACAGCTGTGTCGTACCAGTACTCACCTACGGGGCAAGATACTGGAGGCTTAAGAAAAGGGATCTGCTTAAATTTAGGACGACGCAATGAGCTATGGAAAGAAGAATGATGAGTGTAACGTTAAGGGATAAGAACAGATTGGGTGAGGGAACAAACACGAGTTAATGGGCATGGAAATGGGCATGGATGGGCATGTAATGAGGAGTGAAGATAACCGATAGCCATTAAGGGTTGCGGACTGGATTCCAAGAGAAGGCAACAGTAGCAGGGGGCTGCAGAAAGTTAGGTAGGCGGATGAGATTAAGGAGTTTGCGGGGACAAGAAGGCCACAACTAGCACATGACCGGGGTAGCTGGAGAAGTATGGGACAGGCCTTTGCCTTGCAGTAGGCGTGGCCAGGCTGGTGATATATCAACACTGCGGCTGAAAGCATGTGCAGGCAAAACGAAAAAGAAATGCGGCGGATAGTCGAAAATAAATTATGATTGAAAATGGAATACTTGAAGTGTAATGAAAATTTATTTGTACACAATGTGCTTGCCCTAATAAGATCACTGTAATTTGGTGGACTTGATGGGCACATCGTGCTCTTTGAAGTGTTATATCAGCCGATGTTGCTTTTTCCAATGTTCCGCCAAATGGTTCAGAAACGTTCGCAAGACATTGAAAGAAGCTTTGCACTTGTTACGGGTAATTGCGTCAAAGAGCCACGGATCTCGTGCCGACATGGCTCGACAACTAGTCGAGTCGACAAACAGCGCATTAAACGGCAAGCGCAGTCCCATCGCTTGCAACAAGGCAATGGTCGAAACTCATTGTAGTAAAGGAGGATAGGAGCATTAGTGATGCTGCCAAATCTGACCCTAATTCCAGCAATTCAAGAGCACGTATATTCTACTACTACCTCGGAGCCTATTTAAGGCGACTCTTTATTCAATGTCATCGCATTTTCCCTTCTCAACCAAGTTCAACGATCATCTGCCATGGCGTTACCTTACTATCAAGGCTAAAGCATCGTCAAAACTCCGATCACCACAAATGAATCTCTCTCGCGGGTACTGTGTAATGAAAAGCCGCAGCTGCTGACTCAGAAGAATGCCGCGTTTGCCTTCGTCGGTCGAAAAAATCCTGGAAATTAAGGTACTCGACCATAAAGGACAGAAGACGCACAAGTCTTAGTAATTACACCGCAGGCCAAGAATAACGCAGTCAAAGCAAATAATACGCCGAGTAGCATCAGTGCGGTTGGCATCCACACTAACCCGCTCAGTGCCTCAAAAAAGTTCTCAAAAAGCCAGGCATTTTCTAAAAGAAATAATACCTTCCAGCTATTTCCCATTATTCGTCAACGCATACTGAATGCAGGCTTCTGATGCATTTGGTCACGAGTGACACTGCGTTCCGACACACCGAAATGCACCGGATACCTTTACTCCGAACGTCTGGCCTACCTTCTTAGTCCAAAAATAACTTCTTAATCAGGAATACGCGCCTCAATCCGCCTGTGTTTGTTTGCTTCTCCCTTTTTATCTTTCTCGTCGGGGGGAATTTTCTGTTCGGAACTTGCGAGTTACGAGCTGCGGAGCCCCAGATCACCTCGTGTCAGCAGGGACTGGTGTCCAGTGCCTGAAAGTCACGTGAGCTGTCTAATGTGCGCCGCTCCCGCATTCGCAGCGGACCTTCAACGCCTTTTGTGGCTTTTCCCAGGAGCGAGGAATATTCGAGAAATGATTTTAAGATCTACTAAGCTTAACAGATTGGACAGACTGTTATAGTCGTTGTCTCAAGGGCGCTAATCTCGCTAAGCCACTAGCGCCATTTCTGTATGAGATGAGCGTCCAAGTTTTTATTTAACTACACCTTCACGCAGTAAATAAGCCTGCCGGAAACAAAAGTGTTGCACTAATACCCCTATAGGAACGCCTTATATGAGTCGCTTAGAACATGTGACATTGGCACAGTCCGATATCGAGGAAAGCTAAGATAGAGGTAAACAGGTAAAGCCGGAGTGCACTATTTTGTGTTCTTTGTTCAACATTTTCTTAGCCCGGCCCCACATATATGTATAAAATAAGGAAAGAGGCAATCTCACTATAGCAATGAGCAGTTGATTAAAGCACAAAGCCGTATAATTCCGACGTGAGAAAGAGAGAGCAAATGATAAATGAAAGCTAGGGAGGTTAACAAGGACTGAGCCTGGTAGGCTACCCTACTGTGGGGAAAGGGAAAAGGGGAAAATAATAAAAGAAGAGAAAGTCCACTGGGGATATCGCCTGGTCACTCAGTCTGGATCACAGACGCTGACTCAATCAGGTAGCTTTCAAATATCGCCGCAGCGCTTTTGGGGCCTTTTGTAGCTGCGATATGCGAGGCCATCGTCCCAAGACCTTGTTCAAGACGAACGTTTGAGTTTAAAGTGAACTGACTGAGAGCTGTGCAGAGGTCATGTCTTTTATTTTTAAAAGAGGGGCAGTAGCACAGTAGATGTTCCATAGTTTCCTCGACACCGCAGGCATTGCACTCGGCGCAATCAGGCATTCCAATCAAAAACGTATATGCATTGGTGAATGCGACGCCCAAGCGTAAGCGGCACGGCATTGATTCCTCATTAAGCGGAAGCCGTTGTAACCGCCGCAGTTGCATAGATGCATCAAGGGAATACAATCGATGTTGGGTGAATTCAGGTGTGTGCGACTTCTCCAATGCCATACGTTGCGCTAGCTTGCTTAAGTGTTAGGCTGCGTCAGTTCGCGATGAAGGTACGGAAACTAGGGTTTCTCCTTCGTGTGCTTTCCTAGCAGCTTCGTCAGCGACGTCGTTGCTGGAGGTACCGCAATGGCCAAGCAGCCACTGAAACACAATGTGGTGCCCTTTCGCGATCATGTTATGGTGCATTTCTCGTATCTACGACAGGAGTTGTACACAGGACCCGAGACAAAGAGATGGCAGAAGACATTGTAAGGCCGCTTTCTAATCGCAGAATATTGCCGACCGATAATTCCGACGTAGTGCCAGTAGTGCCTACAGGGTGGCGAAAAGAGAGCGATATTTCAAACCTCCATGCAGAGATAATGATTGCTGAATCAATGACCATCATTTTGTTTTGATATGGAGGGGTGGACAGTTATGTGTCATATGTTTTTTTTTTATTGCAGTATCAACAAGAGGGCAAGTACTTCAAATATATAGGCGCGGGAATAGATGCCCTTAAATCCCTGTACGCCATCGTTGAATATGTGACGGAAAACAATCAAACCTACGGAAATTACGACCTGGTGTACTTCACAACAGGGTAAGAGCATACCTTCTATCGTTCGACCATTTAAGATGTGCATGTTTAGAAACGGTAATTCAACATTAAGAACAGAAATAGGTAGCGAGTAATATATTCTTTGTGGCTGCTTCCTTGTGAAAAAAATGGTTTCTCGCTGCCTTTGTGAAATGGTAGTAATGTGGGAGAGAAACTCAAACCAGGGACTATAGTTCAGTGACCTCTCCATATCAGCAAAAAATAACTACCCGGTAAATGCAACATACTCCTTGTCGTAAGAGAAATGTGGCGAGAATAAATCCATGCTTTTCACGCACTCTTCTGCTAGACCACAATAGCGAATGCGTCCTTGCGTAAAATGGTCTCAATGTGACCTATACACGGTGTTCGAAGTGTTGGATCTCTCCGTGCTATATTAAGATGTCAAAAAACTTATGCAGCATGGCTAATTTAAAAAGGTACTTCGCGTCCCGAAAGTCGACGAATATTAGCCGCACTAAATCAAAGGACACTACTTTGCTGGCGCCCAGATTTGTTTATTGGTGTACTGCAGTCTGAACATGTCAGTGTCAGCTTTATAGTTGCGTTCCAGACACTTGCCTACATTTATCACCAATATGTTGAGATACTGCAACAATGTCTTTCAGGAGAGACATGATTGCCATACAAGGATCGAGGCAGGAAAGCGTGCTTCAAGGTGAGCCGTATGTCTTAAGATCTCTTGTTTTACTAAGGTTATCCTAATTTATCGAAAAAATTAAAAAAGGGGTTTTACAAAAAAAAATAAGCTTTACACACGATAGGACTAATTTTTTTTAGATGACTTCTGTAATTGTTCCCAACTGCCACACAATTATCATGAAAAAATACTTATGCGATACCATATTTGTATCTCTGTTCATTGAAAGAATTCTGATAATTTCATGTGTGTCATTATACGTTTTCATTGACGCAGTTTTTGCTTCCCCTGAAGGGGGGGGACTTTTCAAGCCACCACTGAGGTACATGTGCTTGTTACTTCGTAGTTGTTTTGTTTGTCATTCGCTGTCCTTTAGACCGCAGAATCTATGACTCTACTTAGGCTCAATTTGTTCACCTCTTGTATTTATACACCCCTCTTTCCTTACTGTAATACCCCAGGAAGAAGTTAGGTATCTAAAGAAATATCTCGCTGTCATTAATAATTGTAAGTTTTCAAGATAGGGCCCGATTACAGTTGATATTGACACGCTTCCTGCAGTGGAAATATATTGCTGAACGCGCAGCGGCTGAGTGAGCAGGTCGCCTTAGTGTCACACGTGTTCTACCCACTGCGGCTCGTTATGTCTTGCAGCAATTCTCGATTGTGTAACGTAATGCATTGCCAATATGCCCTACAAAGAAGTCTAACACTGATTGTCTAACTTCATGGGTTACCAAATGTCCAGCAGGATATCGCCTTGTGTTGCAAGAGTGTAATACCTGCCGAACCTTTGTATACACGTGAGCGTAACTGGCCAGGTCTTCAAACCGGCGATGTTTGCCTGAGGCAGCCAAGCAAGCGAACGAGAAAGGAGCCTTGAGGTGAAGAAAATGGCGCCCCGGGGTTGGCACGAAGGAGCGTCCCAAGCGCGCAGTTAAGTACCGCCACCTAGAGGAAGGTGTAGGTAACGTTGAGCGAAGTGGAGATGTAGGAACGAGACCAGCGTCGGCGCAAGAGGAAGCCAGACGGTTGCGCGCTTGGTTGACCTCCTTTGGCAATTGCTACTGACTTCCTTTGCGATTCATACGTAGTGGGTTCGTCTCCATGGCAATACCGTCCTCACGCACCGCACGCTGTTTGTGCGAGTGAGAGTGTGCGATGGTGAGCCGACTCAATCACGCAAACCCAAGGCGAGGAAGAGCGCCGTATTCCGTATGACGCATTGCACCATCGCACCGGGCGAAGGGGGCGTTATACTTCGGCGGCGTGCGGTCGCGCGCCCTTTAGCTTGAAAACGATCTGCTTTGGGGGTCAAGTCTAGGTGGACCGACGGCTCGTAGCTTTGCTTGGTTCTCACCGCTGACTTTGCGTTGAAGCGATACGCTGCACGAAGGCCACTTCGCTCGCTGCTGCTGCCGCGAATCCTCATGACAGCATTTTGACAGCGAGTGTCCGCGGTCATGGAGTGTGGACACTTGCTGTTTGCCTTTGCGTGCAGACCTCGTGCTAAGCAGGTTAAACAGTAAGCAAATGTTTACAGCGGTGCGTTCTACTACGGCGGCTGCTGCGTGCGGCACGACCACGCGTGCCCTCTTTTCAATAGGATCAGTGGTGCGGACAGTGTAGGCGTCAAGGCGCACCGAGGGCTGATAGATTCCTGTGCGTATAGCACCCATGCACTTGCGCACCGCCCTCGTTCACGACGTGAAACGTCACTGTAATTTTTTTCGTCATATTATCCGTGACTCTGCCTGCGTTATGACAACTTTAGCTGACCTTCCCGGCAGCGGCCTTTCGGCATGGTCACCAGCACGCGACGATGCATTCACCACACTCCGCATCTTCATACGTCAGCTCGAATTCTTCGACATTTTGACCCGCCCTCGTCAACTGATATTCACACCAACGCAACCAAAGCTGACCTTGGCACTGTGTTCGCCCAGCGTAAACCTGGTTTTGAAAAGTACGCTATTGCTTACTGCAGGGAAAAAAGGAAGTCTAGCCATCATATGGGAAATAGGCCAGCTGCGCCTTCACGTTTTCGGACGCCAGTTCGGCGTGGTTACAGATCACCATGCGTTATGTTGAGTTGGGTCCTTGAAAGATCCATCTTGGCGGCTTAACCACTGGGTACCGCTGCTCCAACAGCATGACATTCGCGTCAGTTACTGGTCTGGACGTAAGCATTTTGATGCACATGCGTCATCCCACTCGCCTTTGACATTTGGCATTGTGAATATCTTTATTTGCACCTATGATTTGTCCTGATTCTCCGTCACCGACACGCTTCTGAAGCAACGGAATTGCCGCTGGGTTACTTCCCTCATGAACTTGTTGCGTCAAGCCACGTTGCGTCTCATTTCTCCCGAAATGCTCGCTCAAGCGCCTCACTTCTTTCATCGAGAAAGTCATCAATAGCACCGTAACTTTCACGCAGAAGGATGCAAACGCCTCTTGGTAATTCTGCGCCACCTGCGCTTATACAAAGCACATGGAGCAATTTTTGCGCCTGGTGCTATCTGATTTTGCGCACTCCGTTTTCGCAGCCAGTAGCTCATGGTGTGCGCAGGAGTAGCTCTCATCGCTTTTGCGTGTTTGAAGATATTCGAACCAGACCCGACAAGGGCTCAGCGTATAAGTGAAGAGGTTGATTTCTGAAATCCTTGCTTAACTCCACGTAATCGGAAGTGTTAGCGCTTATTCGTGCCTTTTTTATGCTTAAGAAGTGTAAGGCTTGCATATCGCGATTTAATATTTAAAAGAAAGTGCACGCCCCCTCCATTTGGAGGCTGCCGAGAATGCTGAGGCGAGTCTGTGTGTTGGCCACGTGTTATGCTTATGCTTTTTCTCCCATGTAGAGAGGAAAGAGTTTAAATGATGTGATTTGTTTTCTTTAAGGCTATGCGTTTGTGGCGTCTGCTTGCACCGACAAGCGTCAACAGCTAGGCGAAGACAAAGCCGACACTTATATTGGCATTCGCATCATGGCACATGAAATGGGGCATACGTAAGTACTATTGTAACGTAAAAAAATATGTTTGCATCTGTCTAGCTCAGCGATGATAATGTTGCCTGCTTAGTGCGACCTAATGAATATTAGCTCAGCTAGCTTTTTTAAGTGTTGTGCTTCGTAAAGTAGAAAGAAAGAATATTTAGACTTTCATATTCTACAAACCTGCTGCATTCGAGCCATGCAGGAACAAAAAGTTTAGCGAGCTTATTTTGCTTGAAAAAATCAACTGTTCAAATGACAAACTACGAATGACAAAATCAATATACCTCATGAATGCGTGAATAGCGCGCAATATTCACATTTACATGTTCTTTTCATTTAACGAAAGATCCACTTTTTCCGACCATTTACCCTGCTGGAAGAAAGCCAGCCGGATTTCTTTCCGCAATTTCATTTGCTCTGTACATCATTTACACAACGTCACAGACATAAATCATATAACAGCTCTCTTTTCAGTCTAAGGCGCCCACGACATCATAAAAAAACGGAAGCAGAAACTTCCTACTCTTTCACTGCTACTCAGTCCTGTCTCCAACACCGGCACATGCGTATCTGAGCGTGACGTCAGTCGTTTCAGAGTAGTTGGCGCCGGATAAGTGGCGAGTGCGACAAAAAGCCGTCAGCGAGTGCTCGCTCCTCCAACTTCACATGCTTTCAGTCTGCCCTTCCTCTATGAAAGATGTCCCCAGCACCTCCCAACCATGCAACACAGTAGCCAAAGAAAGCTATACACTCTAAATACTAGAGATTAGCTGAATATTACCGTTGTGGCACGTAATACTAATGATTTCGCGTTCCATATTGATGCTGATATGGTTGTAAATAGGCTCAGAGATCTTCTCACTATCAAAGTACTTAGCACTTCGATAGTTCGAAGTACTTCGCCACAGGAGCAATATACTGGCCAGGATACTGCAATGTCTTGATTAAATTGGTTCTGCTTGTGTTACTTCGTCAGTGGCTGGAGATGCGCTGCGCTTATGTTATCAGCGCATTGGCTGTCCGTGAGCAGCTGATCCTAAAAAAAGGAATAAAAGGGAACGGAAAAACCCTCAATGTATGCTGGCTCAGATGTGGTTTCACATTCGGACGCGAATTCTTAAGCAGAGGTCCTTAACGAACATTCTCGAACTTCGATTACCATGGCAGCGGTTTCCTGTAGCTAAGCTCATGGAAAGAATGGCACGGATAACGAAGCGGCGTATCTATCTATCTATCTATCTATCTATCTATCTATCTATCTATCTATCTATCTATCTATCTATCTATCTATCTATATATATATATATATATATATATATATATATATATATATATATATATATATATATCCACGTGATCCCTGCAACCATGGGTTGTAGTGGGTTGGAGATTTACGAAGACGTGATTATGCAATCTTCGAGATAGGCTCAGCTAACCTTTGTGCCATCTCCTGGATTGATTGAATTTGCTACGCGGGAAACGTACGAATCGCCGAGGAGTAACGGCAGTAGGGAGGCTATATATATATATATATATATATATATATATATATATATATATATATATATATATATATATATGTATATATATATATATATATATAGCCTCCCTATATATATATATATATATATATATATATATATATATATATATATATATATATATATATATATATATAGCCTCCCTACTGCCGTTACTCCTCGGCGATTCGTACGTTTCCCGCGTAGCAAATTCAATCAATCCAGGAGATGGCACAAAGGTTAGCTGAGCCTATCTCGAAGATTGCATAATCACGTCTTCGTAAATCTCCAACCCACTACAACCCATGGTTGCAGGGATCACGTGGATCGCATGGTGCGTGTCTAGGCGTTCTGTCGTATTGCCGGACCCTCACTTAATCGCTGCACCGGTGAAAAACACGGTGCGAAAGATTAACAGTGTTTTAGCCCACAAAAAATCCAACATGTGCGCACCAGCTGTACAACGTTCTTTATTTTAGGGCGCCCTAATGTTCCAATTGGCAGACTTAGAACTTGAAAAGTATTACCTTTGCTGGCAAAGTTGCAGCAGGTACACTTCGAAAGCGTTTTTACTCCCTCCAATCTAATAAGATCTTGGCCTAATATACACACTCAGTTACAGCGTTGCGCACTAATTAGAGGTCGGCAACAATTTTGTCGCCAACTAGCGCTCGCCGACGAGTATCCCCGCTCTTTCACTTACGGAGCTGGATTAAAAACTCAATTTTTATTACCGGAGTGTTCTGCAATGGGGATTCACTTCTAAGTTCACCTTCATCCTGCAGTCTTCTAATACTGGGTACGTTGGGCTTTCAGCCAATTTTCACCTACAATCACGTGCCAATTGACCCACATTTTGACCCGGCGTACCTGAAAGCTGAAGTTCTACAATTTCTATAGTTGCAAATATTCTTTGAGCACCATGTTCTGCTATATGTCCGATAGCTAGGTACTTAAGTCATGTTCTCCACCAGTGGTTCTGACCTGAAAGCCAACTGTCCACACATTAGGAAGGTAGGAGAGCGCTAAGGTACCAAGCAGACACATTTCCGTTACTGCAAAGGATTGGGTTTCGAAAGCCATGTACACACTTGTAATATGAGTACAAGATGGCTAAGAAATAATGTGTTTCTAATTTTTTGCTCTTTCTCGTCAATACTAAGGAGGTAAATGATGTACTGGCTTGGACAGAAGTTAAGGCAAGGATAATTCGGGAAGCTAATGTGGGCTTCATCCATCAACTGCCGCACATCTGACGACAAATCCGACATCTAACGACTTGTAACGCCACCTGCGATGTCTCCTGCCCTCCCCCCTCCTTATTTTCATTTTTTGGTGATGCGCTGTATATGTCTGATAAAAGAATTTGTTTATTTCTTTATCAGTGGACCTTGCGTACTTCTTTAGGCTTGTGCTTCGAAGTTAGGTAAACGTCTGTGCTGTCTGTCATTGTTATGATCTGTTGTTTAGTTAAGTGTTTTTTCGATCACATTGTTTCATACAGTACTGTGCATAAAACTCTAAACCGCAAAGCAGTCTACTGTTGGCGCAATGTTGACGTCTCTGCCTGCAACAAATTGCACGCAATTGTTGTTCAACCAGCCGTGGTGAGTCAGTGGCTCTTTAGCTGTTTAGCAGGGTGTCACGGTTTCAATCCCGGCTGGACTTTGATGAAGGGGGATTGTAAAAACGCTCTTATACCGTGCACTGGATGCACTTCAAAGAACTGCGGATGGTAAAAATCATTTAGAGCGTCTACACTCGGACGTCTCTCATAACCCAATTTGCTGTTTGGGGCAATAAAACAAAAACAAAGATATGCAAAAATATACAAAAGTATAGTACTTCCTAATAATAATAAACGCTGTAGCGGTGAGTGCGCGGTGCATCAACTTTTCCTTAGTCATACGTTCAGATACATAATTTTGTGCGTGACTGAGTCATATTCCCGACATATTGCCGAAAGAAGTGAGTCTGACGCTAATAAATATGTATAGTTAGAAAACAACAATTTAGAATTGCATCTGAGACAAGTATTTGGCACTGAAAACCTCAAGTGCGCCATTGTTTGCAAGCATTTGTCGAATTCCTTAGGCGAATACTAACTTGCTGACTTCGTTTCACATTGCTTCCCGTATTTGAAATAAAAGCCCTTAGGCACAAGCAATGTTACATGAATTCTTTTTCAAGCATGTAATATCGGAACATTGTATTGTGCATCACTTTCAGATTGGGCTGCTCACACGATGGCACAAATGTCGACGGCATAATTCGGTCATTCAAATCGGACTCCACGAATTGCCCCTGGGAAGATGGCTATATTATGAGCTATATTGAAGAGGACAGTAGAAGCTATCAGTTCTCTTCTTGCTGTAACTATATGATGTCCTTAGTTTCGTGGTACGTGACCTGAAAAAATTTCTCGTTTCTTTTATGAAGCATTCACTGGGACGTTCACATAAGTTGTGGGCCTAGCTTGCATTTCCAAAAGCAACAAGCTTGCCGGATCTTGATAACAATCAGAACACTGAGAAATTTCAGTGCCCTGTAACTTTCTAAGAAGCAATCTCGTAAGTTAAAGGCTGTCTTTGTGTATAGGGTAAACGCTTGAAATGAGTGCGATCTGGGCATTTTGTTTGTCAGGTTGTTTTCCTTCTAGCTACAGGGCTGTTTCAGGACACTGAATGATTCTATTGCAGACGCTTTCTGTAAAGCTTAAAATTGACCCGATGCAAGTGTAACCCAAAATTGTAATCTGAGAAGTTGGAAATTAGCTTTTCTAGATGCACAATTAGAATAGAAAATACTGTGTGACACACTCCTGACACAGAACAGTGGCCTACAATATTCGTTTAATGGCGCCATATTTTAGCTCATTCGCATTCTTAAAACATTCGCACGATTTACCTGTGTCTCACAAAATAGTGACACATCAGACGGCAATTTACGAGGGCACTGGTTCTGGGCACCTTACGGCATAATTTAGACGCGCTAGTTGCCAAGTTGTGATACGTATGTCAAAGTTTCACTTTGCATCATCTATCCGGAAACGGATCTTTTTTGTTCAGGTCAGTTGAAGCTTCCTGTCTGCGGAACAATGAGACAAGCACGCAAATAACAAAAATAAAGAAGACAATTTATTTGCCCGGACAAATGCTAGATAAAGACACGCAATGCAGGATGACATATCCCACATTGAAACGGACATATTTCATGAAGGTACGTCTGCCACGAAAATTGCCACGTTCAAGAGAGCTATTTTTTCTGTGCACACTTGCCCACTTTCTCACTCTATGCTTCTTGTTCTGCAGAACCTGGGTATCCGGCACTGCATAGCACAGTGTTTTGTCAACGGCATAGAATTCCAAGCATCTGACTCTCACTGGCCGATGCTTCTCATCGATGGCAGCGTGTGCGATGAGAGGAACAATATGGTATGTTTGTGAAAAGTTGACTGCAGCTTAAGAGGAAGCTTTAGCTCGGCCCCAACTGCAACGCGGCCTATTCAGATGCACGTAAAACGCAGAGATAACCCCTGGGCCGATTTTGGTGAAAGTTCTCGCCTTTTAGAGCAAAATTTAAAGTTCTAGTGACTGCTTGAATCAAAATTTTTGTTTGAACCTAATTGTCTTTACAATAATATAAAAAAAAATGTAAGCGAACAAAAATGGGAAGCCCGAAATTCAGAAGTTTGTGCCTCTACATGAAAAAGATATCGCCATTATACAAGATGCCTCCGATGGAATATCTAAAGCGCACAAATTTGATACATAAGTGTACAGCTTACGTGAATTTATTAGATTGTGTACGAGCGTTTTGAAAAAGTCCTATTCACATATTAGTTGTATATGTGAGAGCCATGTGCAACAGAAAAAATTTTACCTGCTTTGGATGTACTGTGAGATGCAATTTACAGAATTGGGATATAATTTTTCCCTGCTGAGTTAGAGTTGTAAACTTGATAGTTCCGTTTCTTTAAAATTTGCGATTTGTAGCAATTTTTATTAGGACATGCATCGCCTAAATAAAAAAGTTGATACCAGCCGTCACTAGATTTAAAATTTCTTTTCAGATGCACCAGACCTAATGAAATTTGATGAACAGTCATTAAGCACGTTTGAGCGTTAAGCAAACTAGCCAAGGAGACACTCGAAAAATAAAAAAACGGGAAGCTCGACTCGAGAAAGCATGCGCCGAAAATTGCTATTGGGATAACAATTTATGGACATTCCAGGAGCATTTCTGCCGTCGCTGTCGGCGTCACGGTCGCCATCACCATGAGGTTCCGTATAAAGTCCAAGGACAATGTAATCGTTGCCGCGGGCTGTACGCTGTATGTGAGAGTGAACGTGTACGACGGGGAGCTGGCGAACGCGGCTCAATCTCGCGTGCGCAAGCGGAGAAGGCGGGGCGGAAGCGCGCCCGTTCTCTCGTGCGCGAGGCACGGGGTTGAGGCGAGGGAGAGAGGGGGTGGGCAGGTCTACGGCGGCTGTTGCTTACAGCGCGGCATGCGAACGCTCTGTATCTCGAAAGCGATCTGGGACGTGGGCCTCATCTCGCGCGGGCCTCATCTTCAAAGCGATCTGCGATGTTTGCAGCGTGTGTGTAGTGCCGGTAGTTTCATATGGGCTGTGCTTTCGACGCTTCGTTCGCGCTGAAACGAGAGATGTGCGAAGGTCAATTCGCCCGGCGCTGCTGCCGCAATCCCTCACTCCGCTGCTGCTGCCGCGATTTAGAAAGCGAATGTTTACAAGTTCGTATAACCGATAAAACTACTATCCTTACTTCATATATTTCCCTACTAATTTCCTATCGCAATCGGTGCTTCGCCTTTCGGCCGAAGCTGTGACTTTTTTTAATAGTTCGAATGAAGAAAAAAATTGAACTGAAGAAAAGAACCTTACAATCGCAAGGAACTGGATTTTCAGACATAAATAGAAACAAAAACGCATCCCGAGTTTTCCACAAATCGATGTTCCCAGAATCTATCGCACTATGAATGTCGTCATTAATGGGACTAGCATTGAACCAATGTTGCTGCACATCGTACGTTGCGGCCACCGCAGCAACGGTCTCTGCATAAGGCATATCCAGCCGTTATGCTCTGTCTCGCATGCCTTTGGAAATGTTGCGCCATGTAGCGACGCCACCGGGACGTCGCCGCGTGACACATTTCATTCATTCCGCCAAGTACTGGACATATTTTAAGAGACACTTTGATATTTAACAGCCACGCATACCCAGTGGCACATAAAGAGCGACCCAACGTAGTTTCAATGGGGTTCATAGAAAGACGACACAAACCGAGTGGCATATTCCCAGTTGGCAAGTTGGCGTCGAAGACGTTCATTGAAGAGTGGTGCATACCTTGTGTCACATACTAGTCGGCTGAAGTTGTTGAAATTGTTGGTTTGGAAAACGCTTCCCACCGCACTGCCGCCCGATGTTCTACCCATAACACCATGAACGGCCCAGTGACAGAAACCGGTGGAGAAACGCCTAGAGACATCGAAACACAAATGCAGAAAAGCGCGTGAAGTATCTTAAGAATGCCAATTGCATTGAAAACCAGAAATGCTGAACCCCATTTAATGCCACCTTCAACATGAACTGTCCTGTTGGTGGGTCGGTGTTGTAGTTTGTGGGATTACCGTTGTTAGGATATTAAATCCGAAGCATTTCTTGGCGTACATTTGCCACATTGACCGTATCTATCTGTGTATATGTCTAGCCACCTACGTCTTGGTGCTCTCATGGTCGTTTGGATAACTTGGCTTGTACCAAATAGTATGACAATAATGTATGACGAGAATAAAGGATAGATCATGACATGAATGTCATGACATGCTTGTCATGTATGTCATGAACCAGCCGCCTACGTCTTGGTGCTTTCATGGTCGTTTCGTTAACTTGGTAGGCTCGCAACTTCGGTTCCCACAGGGCGTGGGATTTGCTGGCTGTTATTTCACACGCTTACCATTAGAAAACTATCGGTGTCTCCAACCACCCTCCGAAGCACGTGCTCGCAGTATAAAGTGCCGGCCACGGCGGCCGCATTTCGATGGGGGCGAAATGCAAAAACACCCGTGTACTTAGATTTAGGTGCACGTTAAGGAACACCAGGTGGTCCAAAGATTTGCCCGGGTTTCTCACTTCAGCATGCCTCACAATCGGATCGTTGTTTTGGCACGTAAAGCCCCACAATTCTTTTTTGCCTCTAACCCTTTCTCCGCCATTTTCGATCAACACGTAATCTATTGTGTAATTGGTAGTGCATCACGCTGCTGTGCAGATGAACCCGGGCTCAATAACAACCGTCGGGCCAAGTTGACTAAACTGGGCTTATGTGTCACGGGGTATGTGCCACTGTTCAAAAAACGTCTTTGATGACAGCTTCGGGTGGTGTGTGTACCACTATGTATGCGCCGCTTTTCGGCGAGATTAAACTCCATAAAACGGTTCCAGCTGCTGGAGGCAATCGACCCCGCATCATTGTTTGCGACTATGTACATATTTACACAGGTGCTATGCGAAGGCTTTCCTGTGGAGCCGGTAGGTGGCACAGCTTGTCCCGAGGTAAGCGCGAGAGAGGAGTCAGGCTGCATACACGGCTCATAAATGACGTGTTTTGGCCGTGGCAATGTGATGTGTGGTTATATTCCTTCAATGCTAACAATATTATCGTCTAGATCCATCGTCATAGGAGGAACTAGTTGACAATACTCCCTACCAGTAAGCGCACCACGTGCCAGGCGAAGCTGAGCCATCCACGAGATGCAATGTCGCCCTGTAAAAGGGATGTTTGCAATTCAAAGAGCGCATTGCGGCCAGCAATGATAAGTCAGCAAAGATGCGTTCTTATCACAGCGACCACCACTAAGCGGTACAAAACGACAATGCAACACTTTTGACATGTCTACTGCGACCTTTGCATGTGATCACGGTGGTCGTATTTCGACCAACTTATTACGCAAAAGTGGGAATTCTTGTATTCGATGTATTTCCTCCCTTAAAGCAAAAGTACATGATGAAGCTCGTTGCCTCTATTAACTGTTATCTATGGTCACTGCATGTGATTACATTTATGCTACTAAATACATTTGCTTGCAGGTGTGTATAAACGGGAGATGTGTTCCGAACTTCCTTCCAACATATAAACCCAAGAAAAAGAAAAACAAGACAACAAAGACAAAGAAACCCACGAAAAAAGAAAAGAAGAAAAAAGGAAAGAAGAAAACTACCAAGAAACCTAAGACAAAACGCAATAAACCTGAAGAGACAACCACTCATCGTGCTGGGCCACTAACGACTGCCAGACGTACTGCTGAATAAACAAAACAAGAAATATTGTGCTGAACTACTAAGGAAGTGTTGTTCTTCTACAGGTATTTGAGTAAAGTATTGGCAAGACAGAGAAATACCTGCCACAATTGGGGCTACACCAAGCCGCTCCTCCTATCATATTTGGATCTATGGATCGTGCCATAGATCCCTGCAGGGCTTCATGGAACAAAACAAATTATACGTCTAAACTATAAAACGAGCATGCTTCATATGTTTCTGACCCCATGCGCAAGGAAAACCTTTGAATTTAGAACAAAGTATATAAATATCAAAAGTGCAGTATTGAAAATCGCATGGCCTAACGGGAACGGCGCAAACCACCGCTTGTAGATATAATAATCTCTGGCATTTTAGAAATTACTTTGACCTCAATTGTGCGGAAAATCGAGGCACTACAGTAGAGCCTTCAGCTAGTTGGTACAAGAAATTTGAATTAAAAAAAAATGGGCGACGATTGCGCTTCTTGGTAATGCGACCTCTCAGCGCAGCTGCTGCATTATTTCAACAACAGACAACCGCATACAGAAGTCGCTGTGCCGAACGGAGGCAGTTCTACGTTTCGGATTGGGCAGCACACACCGTGATCCGCCGCTATCGAGCCTGCGATGCGTGTGGGTCACCGCCGCAGAGAGGGGAGGGGGGCAGATTAGCAATTATTATTTAATGTTTCATCTGAGGTGGGAGTAGGAAACGGGTACAGAACAGGGACATTGAGTAGAGGTCACGCACTCATCCACTCACAGACAGGCCTCAACGTGGCTGCACAAGCTTGGGATAGCAAGTAGAAGTAAGGGGACGAAACGCTATAACTGTCTGTCGAGTCAGCGCAATGGCTCTGCGCCAGGTGAGGGGAGGTATAGGACAAGAGTGGAGGCCGAAGAAGGACAGTCAGGCGCAAGTATTGCGAGAGGCGACAAAATGCCACTGAGGAACGTGCACCGCAAACGCGGAAGCGATAGACACGGCCACTCCGTGGACACCGCTGAAAGCAGCACAGCCACACGGAGACGCGAAGACGGAGGAGCGGAGAGCCGTGAATCACGCGCGAGGCGGCAAAGAGGGCCGCCACTGGCACCGTGGCATTGCCGGGTCAGCGGGAGACAGGACGGTGAGGGCGCGGTAGATGGTAGCGGCGAGTGTGACCGCAACGGCGCTGATCATATTTTGACGATCGCCGACTGTGTTCGGCGTTGTCGCCGTTCTTTAAGAACAGTCTGTTTTTGCGGGCACAGGTTTGTCCAATAAAAATTACTTTCGTCTTTCACAGTATTGCTACTGTGTTCCTTATATGCCACTACCACGTGACAATAGCATACACCGTGCTCTATTTCAGGGCATTATACCGATGTAAGCCACACTGTCCCCGTGTACAACAATGCGCAATCTGCCTTTAACTCGGGCACAAGACTGATGTTTACCTGACGCCACAGCGTCGTTGCTGCCCCATCTCCGCTGTCGATGAGCAGTGCGCTATGGCCTCCAGCCATGTTCCCAGAACTACACCAACTGAAATGGCGCTTACTCTGCTACATATCCAGCTTGTCCAAACATACAGGCAGCAAACAAGGCGGCTTATCAAGTTACCCGACTCCACCGTGAACCACGTCCACCACCACCATAGTTTTCGCCGGCCGTGGACACTGCCAGAGCCAACACGCCTCAGCACCGTTCACCCAGCCACAATGGGGGCAGGAGTCCTGACTCACCTCGCAGACGATACAAATCGAGAACCAAGAGCAGCTGCAAGCCGCGCAGCAAGTGACAACTTCGACCCTCCAGTGCCAACCTTCCAATAATTGTGGGCCTGGGGCTGCTGCCGTTTAACCATCCTTCTTCCATCCCTTATGTACTGACAACGCCTAGCGTCTACTACTAGCACTCCAATATACCATTATTTTCGCCTAACCTCAGCCCTGTAACAACGATTTCATGGCCAGTCTCCATGAAGATACCAGAGCCTACTGAGACTGTTCCTTTGCCTAATTTATCGACGCACGTCACACGGCTAGGGCAGCGCCTTGACACTCTCACCACATTACTCGAGCAATGGACTGTGCATCCTACCTCTACGGAGGGTCGCCTTACACGCTTTGAAGTAGCACTTGCTAAACTGACAGACACTGTAGCCGAGCTCGTCGCACGCCGTCCGAAACAGACGTGCCGCTTTCTTTCTGAGGGATGCAGCTCAAATTCATCCCCTCAGCAAGCACAAGTCGCAGTGATGGCTAAATTCACTGGGGCAGTGGAATTGCAGCAGCCTCATACCGTGTCTTCATCACGCATTTCCCCACCTGACGTTGTATTTCTTTAGGAACCTAGCACTCTTCCTTGTCTTTCTGGAAATGTAGAATATGCTGAATACAATCATACCTATGACGACCACCTCGTGGCTACACTAGTCAGGGTGTACATGTGGTGGTCGACATTAGATTGGATAACCAAGACATTCAACATGTCACGCTTGGCCTTCTTCCCAGCAGCGCCCGCAACCACGAAACAGAACCATTGCGCCATCTTAATGTCTACAGCGACCCACTAACACCATGTACGTTTTGACACATTGTTTGAAGAAGCGCTGTGTAAGGGTAGAGCCACGCTCATTGAGGGTGATTTGAACGCCCGTCATACCACTAGGGGATATCCTCATGAAACACTCAAAGGCCGCAAGCTCCACACTTTAATACAGCAGCACCATCTTACCTTACTTATGGATCAATCGGCACCAACTCGTCTTGGCACAGGCATTCCTCGGGACACCTACCCAGATCTTTTCCTTTATCATGGCCATCACTCCTGCACCTGGTAGCACTTTGATGAGTACTTGGGTAGTGACCACTCAATCGCTGCTAGCCGAATTAATACAAAGGACTTTGTGGGGAGGCATGCCAGATGCGGTTAACGCACTGCCCAGACTTCCGCGCGTCCTCTTGCGCAATTTCCGCATGCGACACACTCATTCATCGGGTGCAGACACTGAAAGCCCTGCTAGACCTTCACACGCGCACCCTCACCACAACGTTGGATGCACCAAACATAGCTGTCTACATTGTCCAGTTATGGCAAGCGTATCGTAGCTTAACCAAACGGTGGCGCCGCCAGCTTCATAACATGCGCTTGAGGTTGCGTTTCACACAGCTATCTGCTGAGACAGTCCGCTACGCTGAAAACCTTACCAGTTAAAATTGGCTCTCGTTTTCTGATAGACGAAAAATAAATCTCAGTATCGCGCCTACCTGGTCTCTACTGCTTCACCTTATAGAGCCCGGCAAAAAAAAGTCAGATAAGTGAAGAAGCAACTTCCCCACACAACTAACATTCCAGACTAGGAATACCTTGCACAGTTACGACGGCGTTATCTCCGACCGCCACGCACGCCATGTTGCGTGGACTACACCAGTCTTCCCAACATAATGGCTTATCTTAGTGGGCTAACTGTCACCGAAATTCGAGCAGAGCTCACAGTGATTGGCCGTAACAGATCCTCTGGTCCCAACCGGATCCCGTATTCGCTACTCTATAACCTCTCTGATTCTCGCGTCAATCAACTTATGACTTGAATGAGGTGTGGTAATCCGGTACTTCACCAAAACAGTGGAAAGAGGCCACAGTCGTTTTGAATCCCAAGCCCGGAAAGCCCTTCTCCTTGGAGCATATGCACCCACTTTCTTTCACCTCGCGCCTTGGCATTCCAGAAAATTGTCCAGCTCCGTCTACACACTTTTTTTTCTGACACCTTCGCGCTTCCCGACGCTCTTTGCGGTTGTCGTGGTTGCGTGCGTAGACACGACATGATTCTCCGCTTGAAACACGATGCCACACACCTACAGAGTTCTGCACAATACTGCGTTGTGTTAACCACAGAAGTCAAGGTGGCGTTCGATAGCCTCGCCCACGATTTCATTCTTGAACAGTTAGCAGCAACTGGATGCGGCGCAAAGGTGTATAACTATATGCGAGACATTATTTGTGAGCGATCCGCCAGCCTAGTCAGTGGTCATCTCCACTCCTCTGCTGAACCTGTATCAAACCGCGGTACTCCGAAAGGCTCTTCCTGTCCTATTCAATCTTGCCTTGCGTGGTATCCCTCCCCTCCTCAATCAGACCTCGGATGTTCGTCATGGTAATTACGCAGACGATCGCATTGTCGTGGTAATGAAAGTCTCTCTCGGATATACTAAAACCCAGTTGCAGGACATAGTTACCACCATCGAGGAATGTGTCCAGCGTCGAGCTCTCACATGTTCCCCTGCCAAGTCGGAGTTATCGAAAAACGCGCTCGCGGACAGACTTGTCTTGGAACATCCCATCAGATGCGAAACCAGTTCAACGTAAATTATTGATAACGGTGGTTGGTTTCACTTTACAAGTCAACGCCAAAGCAACCCAAACATTTCGCCAGCCCGCCACCTAATGCAACCAAATCATGCGAATTCTTCAGTGGGTTTCAAACCATCGACATGGCTTCAAGGGGGCTTATGCTTTACACTGTGTGCAGGCGTTGATGCACTCGCGCCTTCTACACCTCATACCTGTTTTAGAATCTAACTCTCACGGAACGCGCACGTATTTCTAACCTACTAACAAAAGCGTAGAAACTTGTGCTTGGCCTTCCTATGCGCACGGCTACACTTAACCTGGAGCAAGTTGGCTTGGCTGACACTCTAGATAAACTTATAGAAGCCCCCAAACCGCCCATCTGTTGCGCTTGCATCAGGACCGGAATTTTCTTAGTTCACTCGGCCACCCAACCAGTCCTGCTGTCCTCTCATCTAGGTCCCTTTACCCTGAAGCGAGTGCCAAACTCACCGCATCTCCTATTCTCCGCCATGCACCCTACTCGCTATGCTACCCGCCAGGACCATCGGTTGCGCTACTTGCGGCATGAATATCCCGTGGGCTGCAGCGCAATTTCTGCGCTTTTCACTGGCGCAAGCCGAACGGAGGAAACCAGGGTAGTCAGGGTAGTGGTGGACTCTGACCTCATGACTGTACTGGCAGCTTCCTACAGGTCGAATAACGTTTGGCCCAAGAATCAAAAAGTATTTTCATGGTTAAAATACCAAATATTCTCTAATTTACCATCAAAGACTCAAGGACAACATGTACCGACAAGGATGCAACCGATAACCTATGCTTCACCAGGAATCTATCGACTGTGCCTAATTGGCGTGAAAAAGCACAGACACGCGATCAGAACGTGCAAGCTCAAATTATTATTGAATGCAGAAAACAGAATCGACGCTGAAATTTACACTGGTGCTAACTATTCCATCATCCCCGTAGCATTCCCCTACATGTTCAAGTGAAATAATTTAGTGACTGCATGGCATGGTCGTCATGTTCAAACAGATGGAAGCTATCTGAAATTGTTCCCGCCAGTCTCCGGCACACCGAGACCAAATTCAACTTTCCTCGATGATTCAGGTTTTACCAGCAATTAACAAGAACGGTACAAAATCACCTTCGGCAGAAAACCGTTTCGTCAGCTAAAATCTTACAAGCAGAAATTGCGAAGGATTGCATCATTGCTGAAGAATTCATTCAGTCTCTCCGTCAAGCACAGGTAGTTTCTATAACACTGCGAGGCCAAAACAAAATGCTTCTTTAGTGAAGTTTTGTAGACATACAGAAGATTGGGTCATCAACTTTTGTTTCACTACGGCATGAACGGTACTAGGTTCTTTGGTGACGAATAACGAGCATAGAAATGCCGCCAGCATTATGGTCTTCCATTTTTTTTTACCAGGCGTGTTACGGATTCGAGAAGTTGTGCAGTATTGTGCATCTTTAGTTAATGCATGTGTGGCTTGTAACTTATTATTAACGAGACGAATGAAAAGAAGACCGCTGAGATAATGACATATGGGCTCACCGAATTCATAATCACGCAAACCTGGCCCTACTGGAATGTTGGCTGGCGTAAAGCGGCAGAACAATTTCATAGACATCAATCATAGCCGTTTTTGCCACCTACTTTCACGATAACCACTTGTGGTTTGGAAAAGCAACAGAGACTTTCTAACCTTCCTCACGTGTCCCTGGTCGCAAAGCTACAGCGTCGCTTAAAACAGGAGTTTAGAACATAAGGCTAGCCAGGGACAGAACTAACTTCTGACTACGCCGGCCATACCTCAGTTAAAGGCGCTGCACATTTGGCTTTCAGGAAGAGAGTTGACGCTTGCTGTCATCGCACTCGTTGCTATCCTGTTTCGTAACATCACGTCATTCAATGAATTGGGAATTGACTCTTCAGTATCGTCAAACAGAACTACACCAGCGTCTCTATCGTGGATAAACATCAGTGTTCTGTTTGTGTTTCTTTCCCACTTGCCTTGAACGTATTTTGTACTTTTACCTTCAGAGGCTTCAAATAGAACGTCTTAACACTAGGCGTAAACACGCAAGTAGGTGCCACCGAAAAAAGAGGCCGGTTTCAAGGAACCTTGTTGGATGTGTTGACGTATTTGTTTCTTTCTAGGTTCATATGACACGATATTAGGGGCCGCTAGCGATGAAAATGTTCCGAAAATGGGTTTCTTGCGTTTTTACATGTTGCATGAACGTTTATCTTCGAAACAGAAAGTTTAACAGACGACAGAAATACCTTAAAAAAGGCAGTTCCCATGAGGTAAATAAATATTAGGCAGACAAAAACCTTGTGCCATTCACCCCTATGGCATATATGCCGCTTTTACATTCCGTAGTTAATTTCCTTATATTCTAAAAGAGCCCCCTCTTTCTATACGTTTCACCCGTAACAGAGACTTTTATAGGTTTTATAATACCTGAACTGACGTTATTGCATGGAACAACTGCGGACCCTAGTGCCGATGCACTGAATTGACCAGCCTTTATTCGTGTTCACAGAGAAGCATAGTCCCGATGGCATAGGCAGGTTACTAGTGTACTGACATATTGCTGAAAAAATATTTGTTTTCATTTGGACGGCTAGCGCCTGGAGAAATATTTGTATCACGACACCCAGCACTTTGCCCCTCTGATAGTTTCCGAAGCAGACGGAACTGCAAGCGGTAAGAAATAAACCTTCAAAATTAGAACTGAACGCTTCCTGTTAACATTGAATGTTATGATCAACAAAGTAACTGGTTGTCTTGCAGCTGCCCAGTAGTTACTTTATTTGTGGGCTCTACGCTCGCGTGGACATTCGGAAGACATACTGAGAAATAAAACTTTGACAATAAACGTTCTGTGGTCACATCATCGTGACATTATATTAGTAACGCATAAATCACAACAAAAACGATCAGCTCTATTTCCAATTACCGCCATGCAAAATGCTTCTGCTAGATACTTCAAAATCTGTTGAGTACGTCCGGAAATGACATCAAAGTTCGCCAATAAAGTAGTTACAATACAGCGCTTGCCACTTGCAGATGCTCCTATTCATTCAGGAAGCTGGACGTGCGATCATATTCCGAATCTTTCTCACCGAGCTCTTGTTCTTTTTCCGCATAGTCTATTCTCGTCATCAATGGCTGTAAATATTGGTCAAGCGATATATATGTGCAAACAGAATAAATAAAACAATTTTTAGACACGAAATTTGTGATTATTTTGTAAGTAAATTCATGCTTAGCTTGAAGAAAGGTAGCTTTTACGTGATCATGTTTCAAATTGTCCGCATTACGTTCGGGAGATAAAATTTTGTACATCTAAGACAAGAACTCAAATTTGTCCATGCATTTCATTGGGAAGATGAGCAAAACTAAAACAAGGTAAAAGCGGGAGCCAGCGTTTCGATAAGTGGATTGTCTCCTTCATCGCCATTTTCCATCTCCCGCCCTCCCCGTGTTTTTTATTCTAGTTCACTAGGAAGGTGTTCTGGGGCCCAAGTTAAGAATAAAGCCATCCACCGTGCTTGATTAGTCCAATGGAGTGGATATCCCGCATGTTCTTTGAGAAATTGCCTAGGACTCCGTAATGCGCGAGGGAATGGGTAAGAAAAATTAAATGATTAATTTATGTATTCACAGTACTGCCAGCCTCTTAGAAGACCAAAGCCGGAAGGAATTAGCACTACAATGCAATGAACACTACATAAATATATTTTGACACGCATCATAGAGAAACAGCACCTAATTTGAAACTGAAAATATTAATGGTAGTCACATGCAAATACGAGAGCGGAACAATTTAGGCACAACAATATATACGCACACCTAGAAAGCAGCCAACTGGCATTTTGCTACGAAGGAGAATACTAAAAAAAGCCCAAAAGACTAGTAACTAAACAGTTTCAATATTCGATGTGAAATCCGCCAAAAAATTCTGCGTTATTGAGGAATATGTCTAAACGATTCCATTGTCAGGGATTCACTGATTGTCAAGAAAAAAGCATCTGAGACCATCGCTGTTATAAGCGTGTTCTCTCAGAGGGTATTACTGTTCGTGATTCAACAAGAATTATGTATTTGGACGCAGTGATGCGGCAGCGCTTATGCAGGAGTTGGTGGAGAAACCTCAGACGTGCCAGTATTGTCCTTATCAGGAGCGTAGGTAGTCCGGGAGATGCCAAAAGGTTAATGGGCGAGTCGGTTCGCTTGTACTTGTTATGAATAAACCTAATGAGGTTCCTTTGCGCCCGTTCAATTTTGGCTAAATTAGTGACAGTATACAAAACCATACAGTGTTTGCATATTCTATGATTGGGCGCACGGATGCTGTGTAGGTTAAGAGCGTAGTATGTGTCGGGGCGAATGGCAGGAGCCCTCGTAGCAGAAACAGTTTACGCAGAGCCGCTGCTGTGACGTTGTTAATATGCATATCCCATCTGAGATCAGAAGTGTAGGTGGCACCGAGATATTTCTGTGGCGTAACTCTTTCTAATGGTGTGTTGTTAGGTATATAAGTTAATTCGGGTGGTTCTTTCTTCCTTGTTATCACCAGGCAGAATGTTTTTGATTTGTCAATAGACATTTGGCATGATCTCACCAGTGAGCTATCTTATCTATAGTGCAAGATTTAGTGCTGAGGGATCATCACGATTGGTAATTTCCGTTTAGACGGTGCAATCGTCTGCTAAAGTATAATTTTGCGGTCCATCTCGGCTGTGATGATATATACACACACCAAATTAATAATAATGGCCCCAGAACGGATGTTTGGGGGAAACCGGTGTTAAAGGAAGCTGTCCTTGATGATGCACCTTTGAATCACTGCTGTGATGGGTGGTAATGAACGATATGGGTAATGGTAATGGGTGCTGTAAATGGCGAAGGTAATGGATGCTATAAAACTCACAGATTAGGGCCCGATTCAATTCATTTCGCTTTGCTTCCAAATTTCATCGAAAGAACGAGTATTTACAGAATGAGCAGTTTTTGAATCGAGACGCAAATTGAAGGTTCGTTTTCGCCAGAATGGTGTGAAGTCTGAGATCTAATGTCAGTTTGCCTCGTGTGGAGCAGCAGCTTTGGTTGGCAGCTTGCAGGCTTGAACAGTTGTCATGAAGCGTTTGCGCATGTAAGTATCGAAGCGATACTGTGTATAAAACATTCGGCTGTGCTTCACCGCACTCGAAGGTAATTAGTTTTATGTGAAAGCAACCTTCCTACTGCTGTGCCTCTTATGTCCGATACAATATCAACACTAACAAGCGCCACGCGATCAAAACTGGCCCGTCATGTACAAAAAAATGTTTCAGTTGTAAAATTTGATGAGGAAGTAAAGTTATGGCTACGAAATACTAAATGAGACTTGATTCGATTGTGATGTACCAGTAGTGTGGTGGTTAAATTCCTCTGCTTCACCAATAGTGATGACGTTGCAGACGGAACTTCAAAAGTTATAACAGATGCCCAATTCTTCAATAATAGAAAGTTGTAAGGCAGGAACAATATCCGTTGTAACAAGGATGATTATATGCGCCGATGTAGACAGGTGACAACTTTACGTACTTGACATAAACTCAGTTTTATTTCGAAAGACAGTTGTTACAGAATATCCTAAAGGACTTTGGTCGTAAGCTTGACCCGTCTTCAGTTTCTATAAGCAGAGTCATCCCTATTGTCGGCATTGATTATAATAGCCCATCCTAATATTTACGAAAAAGAAGGTCATTGTGCTCTTATGCCTCTTTGAAGTTTTTAACCTGCGATTTAGCTGGCCTTCGAAAAATACGTGAAAAAGCATCGCAAGTTCACAATTCGCTAAAAGTTTATACGCAGTAGGGAGTTTCTGCGGTGGTTCGTTCGAGGCAGACAGACGATTTCATTTTTAGTGGTTCTGAAGAGATTGCGTTGTCTACAAAAAGGCTGTGCTTGTACTTCAATAAAGCCAGTAGACTTTCATAGGCGCGCCGATATGTTAAGCTTGTGTTACAAACAAGGCACATTTTGGTATACGGTAGTTCTATGTTGGTAAAATTGAGGAAATACGTCCGATTAAGCGATGTTCTTAAAAAGGTGTGTTCTCGTTCAAGGTCAACGCCGAATGTTGTAGTGCGCATGCAAAGTAAAAACGAACGAAGGATGCCTTATTTAGGTGCCACCTTACTGACGTATTATCATAAACTTTTTAATATTTCGTCTTTCTTACAACAAAAAATAGTCATTGAATCGTGGCAACGTCTCTTAGCAACGTTCCGTCCGTAGCATTCACCAGCAAATGCCAGAATGCATATTGCTAGTATAGTACTAATGGCGATGCTTACCTGCTATAGATTGCCTAGTGTAGGTTCTAGGCGTTAGTGATGTCACTGAACCGCATATGTCTGGCTAACGTTCTATGCTGACTTTCTGGCGGCGACTTGCAATCCGGTCGTGGCCACCAAGACATTGACGTTTCGCGCTAAGTTAAAGCTTTGAACCTCGTATATCTTCGGTGCAATGTTTGAGTTACAGGCCAGTAAATATGACAGAACATGGTGGCCCAAATGCTTGCAATTACCATCAGGCCTGCCTCTGAGAGTAGCGTATAGAGAGCGACTTATGCATCTCTGTTTTCATAGCGAAAGTTGGACAGTAAATTTGTGGTTAGTAGGGACGTACGGAAAGGTGTTTCCGTCTAGTCAAGTTAGTGTACAGTGTGTGCTAGTAATTTTTGCTAGGGCCAACAAAGAAAGGAACAAAGAATATTAAGGGGGATCAGCGGACCTTTCAACGGAATTTCATTGCAAGTATCGCTATCCCACTTGTTTAGGCCACAACTCTGATAAAATTTGTACTTGTGAATCTGTTCGTATTCTCGAACGTTAACAATCCACAACTACTCGATCAGATTGCTTGTGTAAATTGTGCATTCCAGTGGTTAGGGTCAACAAGACCTCGATATCGGATCTGATGTTTAAGAAACGAGCGAATTAAGCACCTGTCAGTGACAAAAATGTTTCCTGTGCGCCCGGCAAGCACGAATGTTTTTATTTCAGCGTGCAGTCTGTAACATTCGCAAGCTATTTTTTAGTTTTGCCCAAACTTGCCATTATATTGTGTTTTATGCCCTCCTACGTGCGACAGCAGTAGTCGTTAAATGACAAGATTTTAGCCCGGTATTTTGTCCCTCAGGTCAACGTGTGTCGTAATAACACGGCAAACTTTTAGAAATGTCACTGTTTCACGTTTGCATAGGTAAGCTGCGCTCTTCGCCCTAAATAACAGTAAGTAGTGGGAGCGTTGGAATATTGAAATATAACAAAACATTCAAATGCAGCTTAAGTTTTCCGTGGCCGCCATCCACCTTTTTCAATGACCTTCTTTGATGACGGAATTGCTGAGATCATGGAAGGTGCTTTTTCATTTGAGCCGACCTGTTCACTATTAACGAAAGTTTCCAGAAGTGTCATCGCTTTTGCAGAAGCAAGTGACGCATGCAGCCTAGGCGTATTTGCTGTGCAGATTTTGGCGCCCTGTGGTTAACTACTGTAGTCTACGAATTGGCTAGAGGAACTCAAAATCTAACTTTACTAAGCCACTTAGTATAGCAATAATAAGAAGAAGAACAAGAATAATAAATAAACTTGTAGAAATTACTGACGATAGTTATCAATGTAAGGAAGAATGCCGAAAGAACGAAGCAGCAGTGCGAGCGAACGAAAATAAAACACATAAAAAATTAGACAGCGAGCGAAAGAATAAACGTTTTCCTTACCGAGCGCTCCACAAAGCTCACGTGCGACAAGAAACAATTTTTCTCTTCCCTGCTTGTTCTCCTCCTTGGAACTCGGTTGCTCGAGAGCTCTCGTGTGACACTCCTCCCCACGACCTGCAGCTTGCCCGTCCCGTGACCTTACCCGTCACTCGGTTTCGGGAGACCACGTGACCTTCCCTCGATGCCTCTGTATTGCAAGTCCAAACGCCGACCACCGCCAACCTCTAAAGCACGCTAAAGAGGAAAATAAATCTATTTGCTTTCATAAATATATATTTGCCGCTTAAGTGGATAGGAAATACTCCGCGTAATATCATCTGTGTACATAGCCGAATGCCAAAAAGGCAAGTTCTACGGGTTCGTAACTAAAGGGGCAGGGTACTTCATGACAAAGCGTAAAGTAACAGCACCTATATGCTACATCAATAAAGATTTCATAGTATTTTATAAAATACAGATCTTTGCGTTAAATACCATTACCTGCAGAAAACCTTCATATTTATTAGATCTAGACAAAACGGAGCGTTCCGGCAGTATGTGGCGTAATAGTAAGCAGCACCAGCTGAAGACACTATTTCCGAAAAAATAAATGTCTGCATATTTGTTCGTCTATTGTACAACACCTGTATTCGTATACATCTGCCCAAAGCTATTCGTTTCATTCCTCAATAGTATTTTCGTTGCAGTAGAACGAACGTTAATAACCCTGCGTCTGAAATGACTGCAAAAGTGATTGAGAAATCATTTTTGCCGGAAATCACTGAGAAAACTTATGCTGTTCCCGAATCATGACTGTCTCGGTCAGCAGCAGTACCGTGTTTAATAAAGTATTGCTGAGCTTCTTCAAAAACCTATTTCTTGAAGATTGCATCAGCACTGCTAAGCAGCCAGAATCTGTGTTTACAGAGGACAGCCGTAACGAGAAGCCATTATTATTGAAGAAGTTGTATAAGGTGCGTTCCTCTCACTGCTATTGTTTAGAGTACATACGCAACCTGCACATTTTCTGAAAAGGTTAGCCCATAATTCGGCCTTTTCAGAAAAGTATCTATATTAGCGTTTCGGAAGGACCATAGAGAGCGCAGAACCGATACATCTTCCGTTCGTTTGAAACAAGCAGAAAAAAAAATGAGTGCGGGCTCCAGACAACGCATTTTTCTTTTGTAGACTGCCACCTCTATCTTCAATCTGTTTTCTACATTTTCCCCCGACCAGATGCAACCAAAGCAAACTTCGAGCGACTATAACAGCTGAATGGGTCTCTTGACCAGCTTTCCTTCAGGTGCACGAATCAAGCATGCCCTTAGTAGGCCATCCTTGCCTGGGAGAATCCTTTCCACCTTGCAGAGTTTCCACTACGTCCTTTTACGTGCTTCTCCAAGCAGAAGCATATGCCATTTTGGTATATTGCCGTTACTAGCCTTTTTTGCACTGGTACATTTCCGTTGCTTTAAATACTATTGCTTACATCTTACCCAACCAGGTTACCATTACCTCTTTTCTTTTTCTCCAGCAATTCAACAAACTGTTCCCTAGGTTTGCTGTCCTCGTGTTTGTTAAGCGCTTGCTTACCTCCTATACCATCCACATTTCTTATAGGCTGTGGCTCGTTGGGTTTGTCATACTGGTAACTAAGAGGCCGATTTCTAAAGACCCCTTCTCCCTTAAGAACCACATTTTGTAGATCTTCATTTAAAAATCTAGCTCCTGTAGCTTTGCTCATTGACGTGTTCAAGCTTCTGGTGAGCTTTTCATAATTTTCATAAGATCCTCCCTGCCAACGAGCTAACTCTGCAATAAACTTGCCTTTGAGTTGCATTTTGCTGGTGTATTTTTGCACCCGTTCATTTGCCATCCTTAGGATTTTATTTATATCTTTTTTGGACGTGTAGAATGGGCTTCCGTTGCCACTGTGAGTTCTCGTACATAGTCCTCTTGTGGCTACGAATATTCGGAAGGCTTGCACGAAGACTTCAAGTAACGCACTCTTGGCTAACTCCACCTGTGCAGCTTTCGCGTCTGCATAAGTAAATATAACAACATAAAACTTCGTTCCTTTGCCGTCCTTCTCTTCGCCAGCATTCAGCAGTCTTGCGAAGTCTACACCAATGATGTCGAATAGCCTTGTCCTTGTTATTCAGTCAGCTAGAAATGGCGCCATTTCTTGAGCGATTGGTCGGGAATTAAGTATTCCGCACGTGGTGGCTTTCATTATAATGTATCTCACTAACTGTCTGCCACGCACAATACGTTATTTTGTTCTTTAATCTGTCAATTTTAGGAAAACTACACATTGTGCGATGGCGCTCGCCAAATTGAAAAAGCGACGACAGCCATAGCGGCGTTAACTGAGCATTATATCAGTTATTCAGCCCTTCTTCCTCATATATCACGTAAATTTAGAAATAAAACCTTTCGGTAACTACCTGTTAAACCCTATGTGATGAGAGGATTTATTAAATTTATATGTGAGAAAGGTAAGTGGCATCAAAAACTGAGAAAACTGAACGAGAACCTATACCGCAACAAACGAATATAGTACATGAAGGAATTAGGTTTTCATGGTTATGCTTCACCGAACAAACAGAAATTACTTTACTTTCCTAACTGAATAAATCAACAATAGTTGCCAAGGAATACAGAATATGCTTACTCTAAGCGCCAAAATTTTAAAAGCCGGACACAAGCTGAAATGTACTTGAAGTGTTGCTCCATGACATCACGAATGAAACATCGCATACTTCAAGTGCTTCTTTCAACCAGCTCTCGATTAAGAAAGTTGTACATGCGGATAGATAGGCAACAATTCAATATGTTCTGTATCCAGAGAGCATGGTAGAAGTACGAAAGCCCCCCTTTACTTGCACGCAGCCACAAATAAAATAGTTATCACCTGCGGAGGTGTACTAGTAGCTATGGCGTTAAACTACTGAGCTCGAGGTGGTGTGCTCAGTCCCTGCTGTGACGGCCACATTTGGATGCCGGAGAAATGTGAAAAATACGTCAGGAGCAATCTCACCTTTAATGCTGGCGTTACTCCGATTAGGATTGGAGCAGTTTAGCGACACAAATATTGCCAACGGCAAAGCGCGTAAGCAGCAGGGTTACTCTCTCGCGATTGGATGGATGGATGTTATGAACGTCCTCTTTGGAACGGGGCGGTTGGTTGCGCCACCGAGCTCTTGCTATTATACTGCCTAATGTCCGACCTAGTTTAAATAAGGAAAAAAACATTATGAACTACCACGTCAATATTTTTTGATCCCCTATTGCGAACTGTGCTTTCGTACGTCTCCGTCTTTTGTCGTTTCCTCACATTTCTTCCACCAATCCTCCAATCGCCGCTTACTAAAGCCTATTGCGGACATGTTTGCTTTACCACTGCTCCCGCTGTACCCAAGGGCTTCAAGGAGGCCGGTGGAGCCTAAATCGACCGCTGGATAGACGTCTTCACATTCTAATAAAACATGCTCCGTCGTTTCCCTAGCTTTACCGCAGCAAGCACATGCTTCTTCCTTCTTATATCTCGCTTTGTAGCTGCGTGTTCTAAGGCATCCAGATCTCGCTTCGAAAAGTAATGAGCTTCCCTTTGAGTTATCATAAATTGTTTCTTTCCTGATTTCGTTTTTTTCCTCTTGAGTAGTTACTCATGGCTTTTGTGGCAGGATTTTTATTGCACACGCAGCGCCACCTAGTGACGCGACCGTAAAGCCCGCGGGCGACACGGCTTAGATTCCGCAGAGGACCGGCTACGTTTTTGTCATCGGCTATATATTTGTCACTTCACGACGCAGTGTCACGGTATAGTGAACTAAATAGAAAAGGGTCCATAGTGAGGATTCGATCCTCTGCCCCACTGCCTCTGCTACCACTCCTTAGCCGAGCGTGGTAACCATTGCGCCACCTATGCATTTTAAGGCGATAGCTTTAAGGTGCCAGCTTCGCAGAACATCCGGTGTCGGCGTTGGTGTCCGGCACCACGTATGTCCAATCGCGCATGTCCAACCACGCAGGCCCTCCGCGTGGCGTATAGACATTGCCGAACTAATTGAATTTCTGAAAGTAAAATGCATGAGAAAATTCGTCAAGTGCAACGTACGCGCAATCTCGTATTGCATATACTTGACTGTAATTGAATATATTGATTGTAATTTGAATATACGAGAAGACATTATTTTGTTGCGAGGAAAGTCAAACGCAAACCCCTTTCAACACGATATGCCGTTGGAAGTCTGTCTAAAAGTAGGAGCGGCGCGGTCCGCCCGGTTCCCTGCAACACCGTCGAAAAAAGAACCACAGGCTCACCTTCGTGCATAGCGTTCGGCGCCAGCGTTTCCCGGTAAACATTACGATTACATAAGCTGCAGCTGCCGCGAAACGTAAGAAGCATTCAAGGGTCTTTCAGTGTTATCGCGTTCCACTCTTGAAGGCGATGTTTATTTCTATTTCTTTTTCCAAATTTATTTTCTTTAATTCACGGAAGCGGAATATTCAGGGAAACAAGATAAACAACGCGCTGCAAAAATTTAGGGTCACTGAAAAACACATTCAAAAGTCGGGCAAACACCTGCAAGTGTCCAGTAAAGGCATCCAGTCCGGCGCTGTTTCTTCGGCAGCGTGCACACTACCAACATAGGCAGCAGATTCCCGAAAAAAAAGCGACGGATGCATTGGAACGTTGGAACAACCGTTGCAACACAGGTGGCAGTGATGAATATCTTCGAGCCTGTTCCCGTGGATGGACTTTGTCTGGCGTGCGACTCACTAGATGGCAGAGCTAGTTGCTGCGGAACGAGCACTGCGATCTGCAGCCGATTGCTCTGCGTTTCGCGTTCCCAGGGGTCCGCCGACCACCGTCGCCGGAGCCCACGGCCGAGACATAAGATGCCACTTGCTTGAGGCACCTGCCGGAGGACGACTATGACATCCCCCGAGAGTACGAGGTGGAGTTTGTCTACGAACTCGACGAAGAAGTGTAGTGTCCACACCGTGGTGCCCCTTAGAAAACTGTTGCCATCGCTCGACAAACGGTGTCGTTGTGCAGGAAAAGTGCTATCATCGAGAAAGAACGCTCAAGGCAATGTTCGTGAAGCACTACTTAAATGAGAACTCTGCAAATAAAACTCGGCTGAGAGATTTTAATATGACCGGCTTAGCGTCTTGTGTTGCTGCGACCTCGCAAGCAGTAACATTACATTCAGAAACATAGTGCAGCAATACTAAACTCAGCAATATTTCGCTGCAACGCTAAACTCGGCGATGTAAATCAGTGACAGACTCAGCGACAAGTCATGCTCCCGCACTTACACATCATGAAAATTGCTTAGGTGCCCCCATAGTTTTTGTGCTTTGTTATCTTTTCCGTCTTTTTTTCCCTTTCTTTAATTTTTTACATACGTTCATGCTCGCTAAGCAACAATAAAATTTAGTTACTATTAGTCCTCTCTTGTTTTCATCTTCTTCTGTTTGTGGGGCCAGTTTCGCGCACAATAAGTTTACCTGCGAAAATAACCAGCTATTTCAACGTCCCGTCGTTTCAGAAGACGTTTCCTTTGTATTTAGCGCTATTCTTCGATTGATGAAATTTATCTGCCTTCTGCGTGAGGTCTTCTAATGTGTGTTTATAAGGGAGAGGTGTTGCTGATAAAGAAAACCCTTACAAGTGTGAGCGGACAACGCATTAAAGGAAATTCATGCTTTCTTTGGTATGTTTTACCGCACAACGCCACGCCAAGATTTATTTCTCAACAGTCTGGTTCGCTTAGCGAGAGGAAAGACCCAGGTGCTTGTGGCATGAAAATTGTATAAATGATACACTATAAGATTATCTTGCTGTGCACGTGGCAAGGTCAGTGGTGGCGCCTATTTGTTGAACGTTTCAGCTTTAAAGCGCAGGCTAGTGTTGGCGGCCGAAGCAATTGGAATATTACATGTGGCTTTTTTTGGGGCCATCTTTCGATGTTTCCCGCGGCACTTTCACATCTTTTTGGAAACAGACATTCTCAAATGTCAACTAACGCGAGAGGTTATACTAAGTTGACAGATTTTCTTTCCCAAGATTGCTGGTCTCTTTCGCAAAGCAACAGTTTGTATTTCAAATTATTAAATTAAAATGACGTATTTCATGATTTGCAATTATTTCTGCAAACATTTTCCCTTAAGGGTGTGGACGAAGAGATGCTAAATGCCTGTGCAACTAGCCTAATTGTTTCCAGAAGGCCTAGTAGCCATACACTTATTTGCAGAGTGCTTGTGGAAGTTGAGCTGTCAGTGAAATCGTGAATTCAGGAAAAAAAAGATTCTTTGCCTAAAGTTGGTTGGGAAATAATAATCTGGCGCGTCTATTGTGGAAAGTGTGTCGTTGCCATTTGAAATCATTCATTCCAAGACCAGCTTTGTTTACCATAAGGTGTACCAATTTAAAGCTCACGTCACAACATGGGTGTTGCAAAAACATTACCACGGTTATATCTTATATGTCTCCAAAGCACTCTAAAAAACTAAGGTTGAAGTAGATCTATAGAAGGACACGTTTCTTGCAACATATCAGGTCCAACGCAGTCCATTTTTTTTCTTCGTGTACGGTGAGCAGGAAGGTTAAAGATTGCGTCAATGGACGTGGAATTCTGGGGCGTTATGAGCCAAAACCCTGTTAAGTTGTGCGCTTAGGGCGCATAGAAGGAAACGTCGCATATTAGCAATAGGCGGCGTCTTTCTTGCTATGTTATGACATCCCTTGACTATATTGTCATATTTGTAGGACGCAGTGACTCTTCTTACTTCCTAGGCTCGAGAATGAGCAAAATGCTAGCTGCGCTTTTCGCGACACATGGCAGCAAATGCTACAAGAACGGCCACAGCTCCCTTGTGTGCTATTAGCAGAGGCCTTAAACACAAATGCTGACGTCGCAGTCTGCCCAGTCCGTAATGCATATTGCCATCCGCCAACCGTAGGACATTACCTAAAGTCAGCGGGCGCAGCTTAGTCGAATGCTGTCTAGTTAATTTTATGCTCAAAATTCTATGAAATATTGGGCTGGTGCGTTACATATCGTGGTAAATATGATGACAAAAAGCTTATTTCATCAGCTCTTCTGCTTGCTTGCTTCCTTGTCCTCCGTTCTGCAAGTGACGTATTGCGCCAAAAGTAAGTTCAATCACCGTATGAAATATTTTTACCCAAATTATGTATTGTAACTAAAGTATATTAAATGGCATTTGCAAACGTTCCAGTGTACCTCTGTTGACCATCTGCAGCACTCAGGATAACGGTATTGGACATTTCCTGCTTGATGTTAACAGCACTAATAGCTGAGACGGATTTTGCAGCGTCAGCTGTTATCGGCTCATTCCATTAACAGTTTTGGTTGGCAGTGGTGTCCGCTGCCACCACCTCCTCTGCTGGTGTCCGTTGTCCATAGCAGCTATCGCCAGGAAATAAAAAAAATAATAAAAAACTGTTCCCGACGGGATTGAAACGGGGCCCGCTGCTTGTAAGTCACCTACTTTACCGCTGTAAGCCACGCCATCACTCACAAACTTTCAGTGGAACAAATGCGCTATAAACGCGTCTCAGCGCGCGAGGAAACGCGCGATGTAAATTGTGCGCCGGGCAGCGTCGATACGTGCACATGTTGAATTACAGTTGCATATTATTACACCGGCTAGAACGAAATGTAGCGCACGTGCAGGTAGCGGTGCAAAGACTGTAAAGAAGGTTTTAAGAAGTAGAAGTAGTTTAAGGCGATGTATGCAAGAGTGCTAGAAAAACCTATATTGTGCACCTTATTATATCAAGCTGGCAAGGTGAATATGGGACCGCCACGTTTCAAAGAGGTTGCCGATAAATCGTGATCATCACCATGATTGCAGTCGTACTGTGCCACTTGTCAAATCAAGCCGGCTAGGTGACTACGGCACCGCCGTGTTTCAAAGGAGATGCCAATAAATCATCAACATAAGTACCATCGTATCGCGCCCCGTGCCTTGCGATGAGAGATGCGTGCCGCCTGGCGTGTATACATGCGCACTCTGTCTCGCAGTTGCATATTATTACACCAGGTGGCGCGTCACGTTTCAAAGGCAAAACCATTAGGTCATCATCGCCATCTTTAGCACAGCATCGTGCCTTATGACACGCGATGTGGCATGCGTGGCGCGTAGCGCCGATACGTGGAAAGTTTGCGTTGCAGCTTCGTTATATTCCACCAGGTGTCCCGACATGTAGCAGTTGCATGTCGCAGTTGCGGCAGTTGCGTGCTGTATGTAGCTGGACCTGGTTAACGGCTAGGCGACAATTTGTCACTACCCCGTTACGAAGGGGATGCCAGTAAACCTTTATTAGCATCAGTAACAGCAACGTACTGTGCCACGGGTCCAGGAATGTGACCTGTGTGCCACGCGGTCTGGATACCCGTGCTTACTCTTCGGTACACGTTATGGAGCCTCCTCGAAAGGCACGAACCGCTGCTGCAGAAATGAATCCTAGAGCCATGCGTGCGGCAGCAACCAGACAATATCGGGCTCAGCAGACTGCAGTGCATAGAGGAGGACCAGCCGCAGCACAAGCCGCAGCTCGTCGTCGACATCAGACGGACAGTTCGGATTGTTCTCGTGAAAAACGACGCGAAGAGACATCTTTTTTATTGCGGCAAAGACTTGCCCTTAAAGGATAATTCTTGATGAGCATATGTGTGTTATATGTGTGCTGTGAGGCCGGTGTTGTTTATGAATTCGAGCAGTGTACTGTGGAACCTGTGATTGTGGAACCAGTGTATTGTGGAATCCAGCGGTGATAGGTGGTTGTGACGCCGCAGTGGAGGCCGGCCTGCAGTAGGAGACGCGAGCGTTCCGATTGTCAGCCTGGAACACGTCCATAATACATGGTAGGCGTCTGCCTCCATCAGACTAGTATGTACACGTAGCAACTAGTGGTAAATACGACCAGTTGCACGTTGAGCTCACAGACTCCTAAGGACAACTTCCTCCGCCATAGTAAGATGAAGGGGTGGGAGCAGCCATACGGTGGAGTAACAGCGCGTGTCCTGCAGGAGAAAATATTTATGGGCTCAGAGTGATTTAGGGGCTGAGGTGGGAGAGGAATGGATGGAAGATCTGGATTAGGGGGCAGTGCGCCTGCTGGTCAGCCGCAATGTTGTGAGGGTTCACAGCATGGCCTTGAATCCAGTGTACCTTGACGGAAGTAGCCGTTTTACTATTCATTGTGTGTATCGTTTCGAAGATTTGCGTCGCCTTGTAAAGCTTCTTGAATTCTTCAATCGCCGCTAAGGCATCATTGAAGATCTGTAATTGTTTGATTATAATCAGCTTAGATGTGGTTTCTTGCACGGCGTCGTAAATGGCTTGAAGTTCCATTGCTATAGCGCTAGCTTCCGTTGATAAATAATGCTGGTTATCGCTAATGAAATTATGCCGAGTACTGAGGAATGATCTGCTCCCACCGTCTGGTAGGATAGCAGCATCCATATCGACTCTGCAGGTGTTAGCGAATGATGCATTGATTATATTTTGTTCGTCAATAATACGTGTTGTATCGTTGCGTTGTAACTTCAATGGCTCATTAGTTGGGATGCAGGTGAATTTCCAAGGAGCCAGTGTATAGGGCTGATTGTCAATCCGGGAGCCGCGTTGAAAATCAGTATGCAACGCAACGACAGCGGGAACAAGTTTCTTTTTTGCGATAGCAACCACACGGACATTAGAAGCGCATTTATTCCGTCGGCGTCGCCGTCATGTTCCGCACGAAGTCCAAGGGCGATAATACCGTCGACGAGCGCCGTACGCTCTGCGCGCGAGTGAAAGCCTGCGATGCGAGCCGGCGATAGCGGCTCAATCTCGCCCGTGTGAAAGAGAGGAAAGCGTAGAGGAATCACGCCGTCTTCTTTCGTTGTGCGAGACACCCAATGTTGCCAGGCCGGGGGGGAGCGAAGGAGGGCGACGTTATCTCCGGCTACAACTGCGCATATGACCGCTGTGCGAGATCTCGCGGCCGTATCTTGAGAGTGATTGGCGTTAAGGGCAGAGTCTAGGTTGGCCGGAGGTTTGTAACTTGGTGCATGCCGTGTGTCCTCGGCGCTCGATTTGCGTTGAAGCGATAAACAGCATGACTATTTCTTCGCTGGCTGCAGCAGTGTTTCCTCACGCTAGCGTTTTGACAGCTAGTGTCGCCAGTCATTGAGTGGGATGAATTCATGTTTGCTGTGGGCGCTTACACCGTGCTTGTTAATTTATTCAGCAAGCGAACGTTTACAATTTGGTACGGTCGATAAAAGTGTAATCCTTATTTCGCATAGCTGTCTGCTAATTTGATATCGCAAGCTATGCTTCGCCTTTCGAGTGAAACTACGCATTTTTTTTATTTCACGTGCTTTTTCACGTTGCAAAAATGCGGGGTAGCGCTGTGATTGTGTGCATAGCATCGCGGTTGTCTCCAACTGTGCAAAGTGTGCCCATGCCAGCCGTTGAAATTGTGCCTGATATAAAATTTCATGGCTGCAAGGCGCCTTGCGCTGAGCGACAACTGAAGCTGTTAGCGCTTGAGAAGCGGTCATCGTAAAAGAAGGATGAAGAAATCACTAACGATGGACTCATGTTAATATCGCTAGGTGGAGATCAGCGGGTTGAGAATGTGGTGGCAAATTTTGTCGTTCCTGACGGTTTCTTGTCACTTTTCCGTTAACAGAAAAGAATATTCTTCACAAAGTGAACCTTGTGTATACAAATAAACAATTGTGTAGTAGTCGGTTTTCTCTCTTTCACTAATATTTATAGTGCACACGATTGAGCCTAAATGCCGAATCGCTCAGTTGTCCTTAATCTGTGATCGTATTAAAAGGATAGCAGTATAGTAGAGCGCGTGTCGCTATATTAAAACAAGGGCCTAAAAATCCAACGTTGAAGCTGCCTAAATATATATAAAAGATTTTCAAATCTTGAACCATTTTGAATATGAAGCACGTGACGCAAGCACCCTTATGAAGGACCGATCCCTGTCACAATACAGGAATGCGTGTAGCATGCTTGGGAGGTAGTTATTCAGGACACGATGCTGCCCTATGTGTTATGGGTGCTGCTCCTCTTGCCACTTTGCTTCACCCACACGCGAGAGCCAACGACGTTTTTTCGAGAGCCATGTTATAAAGCACAAGTTCGGAACTCCACAGAGCGTAAGCGTTTACCTCTAGTAAGGGACGCTGCTACAAAAGGCTCAATGTCTCAAAGCACGAAGCAAGAATGTGAGAACTCCCCAATTACCAGCGCGCAGCCATGTAGTACCGCAGTGAGAGAACGCACAGTACCACTGGCCGCAATGATACCGCCATGTGACCGTTACCAGTCTGTTATGGTTAAACGGGTTAAACAGAAGGTATGGTCGAACGGGTTAAACAGAAAATCGTTAGACATGCAGTTACAAAATGTCGCGGTTTCTTTCCATAGAACTATAAACGTAACATAATGACCTACTTTGACTTATACGTTTGCTTTGTTCCTTTCAGTTCCTGCTGAGGAGACACTGGTCTTCCCAAAACTTCTTGAGAGCCGTAACGACAAAGGGACGAAGGTTCTCAAGATAAACGATGCTCTCACACTGAACTTGGAAAAGAGTTCCGTCATTGGCGATGAGTTTTTACTCCGGACGTATCAAGGCCATGTTATGCAGCACACTTACGTAAGCCGCGAAAAATGCACCCTTTATGCTTTGAGGAATTTAGGGAAATGATTTTTACATTTATGTCAGACTGGTTGTGCCGTTTTAGTAAAATGTCCTGCTGTTGGTATTTACACACGTTCTAGTCAGAAATGTATTCGCTAAAAATCAGGCTGAATTAATGTGTATAAAAACACATATTAGGCTGCTTCAACATGATCAATAAAAGACAGTTCAGCCTGATAATCTCAGAAGACACCTAGTAAATCATTAGGTCAAATTTCTTGTGGCAGCTGTCCTGTTGGGCTACGTATTTCCGATAGCTACTTTCTCTCGATTAGACTTTTCTGATACACCACGTCATCATGTGTGCGACTTTCATTATCATTGGCACATTGCACCTGAACTCTCCCAATAGCTGTTCATGTTAATGTTAAAGTGAGCTGAGAAATTCGCATGTCTTGTGTGAATCCTCTGCTGAAGTCCTAGTAACGAATATTGCGCGTTAGAGCACAGTTAAATGCATTCAAGAATGGTACTTGCACTTTCCTGCTTTCGCAAGGCAGTCATGAATGAAACGATGCCCACAAGGTAAAGTTTCTTAACTTTACGTGTTACAGCTCGACGGACAAGCACTGGAAGAGGACCTGTATCATGACCCACATCGTTTCGCATCCGTATTTGTGTCCGAAGAAAATGGATTAGAAGTGGTACGATGTATGCTGCATGATTTCCTTTGGGTTAATTGTAGGCATACCACTGACGTAATTATCGTACTTTGAGTGATATTATGACGCGCCGTATGAGCAGCAGAACCAAACAACTAACTGAAATAATCTGGGGAATCTGACTACGACAGAATATACGCCATATTGCCAGATTGTGGCTGAGTAGTTATATAGGTTCTCTGTGTGCTTACGCAACTTAATCGTTGTGCAGGGAAGATATTCTGTAGGAGTCCACCTAGTGGACTGTCCATTTGGGCCACTGCTGATTGGCTGGGGCCGCTCGTATCCTCCACGCTTTTAAAGCTGCATCCAATCAGCAGCGGCCGAAATGGACAGTCCGCTAGGTGGAATCTCATAGAAGACACCCGCCCCCCCCCCTCCCCCCAATGAATGTGATATGAGTCCGTCATCTCAATTGCATTCCATGTATACTTGTCTTCGTTACTTGAACAATATGTTCACAAAATGAAGTAAGGAAACTGAAGTTTGCCTCAAGTTTAGGTAAGCGTTGTCTAGTGGTATGTAGTTGTCGAATAGCGGGAGAAATGGCAAGGCAATTTAGGCAATTTTGCATTCAAAGTCGAGCTGAAGATATCAGTTTCGTAATTAGTCACGTGCACCAACTATTTTCAGTATGTAGCTAGGTCAGTCTGCTGAAAAATTTCAGAATTTTCGCACGCTTACCTCCTATTTCATTACCTCTTATTTACTCCCTTTGTTGCCTTTTAACGTACTTTCGTTAAAAAGAATTGCGACGTGATATTTTGGCGAAGCGTACTGATGTACGTGAAATATGGTCTAGCAAGAACATAATATAAAGGTTACCATACGTTCAGTGAACCGCAACTCTACTTGCCCAACATGTTATGCTTATGTTACGCGTTAAATGCTTCGGGGACACAAACCCAGCAGCTTACGCAGAGCGCTACCGCGGAAGAGAAAACGTTAACCTGGACAGACCCATCACGCGAGAAGAGGTCTACGCAGCGATTCGAAACACAACCAGAAACACAGCCACAGGTGCAGACAAGATAAATAACGCACTCATCCGCAACCTCAGTGAAGAGTTAGTCGCAGAATTAACCGACTTTCTCAACAAACACTGGGAAGCTGAGACCGTTCCCGAGGAGTGGAAGCATGCGGAGGTAGTGATGATTCCTAAACCGGGCAAGAAACTGCAAATTGAGAACCTCAGACCGATCTCGCTCACATCGTGCCTGGGAAAACTGTACGAACGAGTGGTGACGCTGAGACTACAACAGTACATGGAGGACAACGAATTGTATCCCCACAGCATGTTTGGATTCAGAGCAAAATTATCGACCCAAGACGTACTGCTTCAAATCAAAGAAGAAGTACTCGGGAACGTCCCCAGGAGTGGGGAGAATATAATAATGGCATTGGATATCAAGGGGGCTTTTGACAATGTAAGCCACGAAGCTATCCTCACGGGCATGAACGACCTGAACTGCGGGAGGAGAGTCTACGGCTACGTCAAAGCCTTCCTTTCAAACAGAACGGCAACGATTGGCCTCGGAGGGCTCCGATCAGAGAAGTTCCTTACTCCAAACAAAGGGACGCCTCAAGGGTCGGTCATCTCCCCCACGCTTTTCAACATAGCAATGATTGGCTTGGCAAAACAGTTAAATGAAATCGACGGCATACGCCATGCCATGTATGCCGACGACATCACCATCTGGGTTAACACAGGCTCGCTCAGACAGAAAGAAGAGAAGTTACAAGAGGCAGCCACCTGCGTAGAGGACTACGTCAGAGCAAGAGGGCTAGCCTGCTCCACTGAGAAGTCCGAGCTGCTGAGAGTTTGGAGAGGAAAGCAAAACCGCACAGTCCCCACCAGCGACGAGTTAAAGCTCCACGTCTACCTCGAGGGGAAGCCGATACCGGAAAAGACGCTCATCAGAATCCTGGGGATGTGGATACAGTCAAACCAACGCTGCACCCACACGCTCGCCCTACTCAAGGCATCCACCCTACAAGTGGCCCGCATGATCACGCGCATCTCACACAGACGCCACGGCATGCGAGAGGAGGACACACTCAAGCTGGTCAGAAGCTTGGTCGTCAGCCGAGTGGCATACACCCTTCCATACTACAATCCCATCAAGAGTGAGGTACAACAGGCGGACGCGATTCTACGCAAAGCCTACAAAACCGCACTCCACCTTCCCCACAACACCTCAACCGAAAAGCTCCTAGCCTTAGGACTACACAACACCTTCGACGAATTGAAAGAGGCGCAACTAGTCTCCCAACAACGCAGACTACAGCAGACCCCATCTGGCAGGGAGCTCCTGAAGAAACTAGGCTGCGCCATCAACTTCAAGAGATACAGAGGACCGAAACAATTCCGGACGAGTATCGCAACACACTGAAAGTAGCACCAATACCCCGGAACATGGATCCCAACCTACACAAAGCGCGCAGAGAAGCGAGGGCTGAATACCTACAAAAGACACTAGCACCCCAAGAAACGACAGTATACGTGGACGCATCCACGTACGCCAGAGCAGCGGGGCAGAGCAACAGCAACGCGGTAGCAACAGTGATTGATTCGAACCTACGCGAGATCACCAGCGCATCACTACAAGGCTGTACGATAGTCGAGGCTGAAGAAGCGGCCGTCGCTCTAGCGGCAGCGGAGGGATATCGGTCTAAACGGTCTCTAACAATCCTTACAGACTCGCAAACAGCGTGCCGCAACTACCTACGCGGCAGAATAGGGCACGGAGCGCCCCGCATACTCCGCTCCGGAGACCCCATAACAGAACGACAAACAAAAGAAGAACCAATTAGGCATACGATAGTATGGACGCCGGGACACACGGGAGTGGCAGGGAACGAAGAGGCGGACAGGATAGCTCGAGGGTACACTTATTACCGAGCATCCAACATAGGCGACCTCGAGGAGACCGAACCTGTACCCCAAGACTATTCGGCGATACTAAATTACTACAAGGGCTGCAGAAAGCGGTATCCACCACCGCACAACTCCCTTAGCAGAGAGGACTCTGTCGCGTGGAGGCAGCTACAAACGGGCTCGTACCCTAACCTAAACGTACTCAGCAAAATTTATCCCACACAATACAATGACAAATGCCCCTGGTGCCACGAAACACCCACGCTGTATCACATAACGTGGGCATGCCAGAAGATAGACGTGGTACCCGTTATACCAAACCCGAGTGCGGAGCAATGGGAGGGAGTGCGCTCCAGCGATCGCCAGGTCGACCAAGAAGGTCTGATTCGGCGAGCACAACTGGCAGCAGCATCCAGCGGAGCCCTGGACTAAGGGCAACCGACCGTTGTGCTAGAAGATGGACGATTCCATCTGAAGACCGCAGAAGACCAGTGAATCTAGAGCTGATAAAGTTTTTCACTCACTCACTCGTGTTCAAAATGTTGGTGTGGGTATGAGCCACATCGGGAAGTAAAGTTAACTTAGAAGGGACAAATTTGAAGAAAATACAGCCTAATAATATTTTAGTGGCTAGTATTATCTCATGGGTAATTGCAATTATTTAAATGAACTCTAAGACTTCTACCCCAAGACATATCTTAGCGCGTATAGAATTAAGGCATTTTCTATGAAAACGGCAGGACACTGAGTTTTGGCGTGCTTCCTGTCGTAACTTTCACGCTGACTTCTCCCAAGAAAAAATATAGTCAGCGCGCTTTGTCCACGTATCCTTGCTGGCGCTCCATTTCCATCATTACCTTTTCTTTTGCTTGCGTTTTATACAAGTTTCAATTTTTGTAGTTGTCTCCTACATGACACACGGCATAGTTGTGTACAAACAATAAAACGTTAGTTTGTGCTACGGGTTCATTCTTTATTTAAACAGGGAGCAGAGGCAAAAATGATCGCCGAGAAAAGGAAACACAAACAGGATGGGCGTGTGCAAGCTCTTCACGGGACACCACAATGACTCTCATGTTTTAAGCTGTCGGAACGCACAGGGTGGAACTCAAGGAGAAAGCACGAAAGCGCGCTTGAACATGACTGTGTTACGCAATTTCAAAAATTATTTTAAACGTCTCATTCGCCTCTTCTACTTTTCACATTTGCCAGATGGCGTCAGTAGTTCAGATTATAGCTTTGAAAGTTTGCTTACTGCGTTCCGTCCCTCACATTTTTGTTTATACCCCCGTTTCGAAAGCCAGTCTCAAAATGCCCTTAGCCTCCACACTGAGCGAAACGAGAACAATGTGAAAGCCGGAGCCAACGTTTCAACAAGTGCATTTGTATTTTTCCAAGGCGAAATGTTACTTGCACATTGTAATACCGAAGTCGCTGTTTTCTTGAGATGAATACAGCATCAAAGGCATCAGAATGCTGTATCTATCATATTTCAAAAAAAGTGCTAAATTTTCATGCAAATGTAGCGTAGCCTTTCACAAAGGAACAAAAACATTTCGTCAATTCAGACTCACCTCAACATGAAAGGGCATTTCCCAAGTGACAGTGAGGCAAGATCAGAAAGTGTACAACTGGTCGCTCTTCGAGAAGTTGCCTCAGAGAAAGAGAGAATCTTCACAAGGAAGTTAAATTCGACTTCCGAACTAAAGAGCTGGTGCAATGAAAAAATTAAATTCGCGGGCTCATGATGGAATCGCTCCGTACATAATACCCTTGGTATGTGAACATGAGGAATGCCTTTAGTCCTATATTGCTTATAAGTGAGGGCGCAGAGACATATAAGATCTGGTGGTTTCTTGTGGGATTTTAGAGTGCAGCGTACTGTAACTCAGCACAGACGTTCAGGCAACTACCCATAGGCACATTAACATTGGGGTTTAGTAGTGATGGCGCACAGAGCTCACCGCCCTGCTTCACCCTTTACACTCGGATACTGGGGGTAAATATGTCATGTGCACTGTTCCTATTGGACGCTTGCGATAAGCTGTAATTTGGATATTGCTCACGGAAGCTTGTAGCTTGTGACCTCAGGAAAAATATGGGACGCCAGGAAAACAATACTCAGGTAAAACTCTCGCGTCATCCTCGACTTTTGACGCACTCTCTGACATGTGAAAGTGAGACAACCTTTTTTATTATTTTGCCTTGTCATTGCGCAGCACAGTCGAGCCCTCGCGTGGTAAAGAAGCTTGCGTCACAGGCCTGGGAACATCGCACGCGTTTTGCGACTGAAGCACGACAGTCATTATACAGTAAAGCGATGTGTTGTTAAAGGGCTGTGTCAACCATGGGGACAGGAAAACTTCTGAAGTTCAAATTTTGCCTAAGATAAGCACAATATAAAATTGCAACAAAAAGAGAATACTACTGAACTTTCTGCATTATATATTTTTGCTTGTAACACACCTCAGTGTAGAAATCTCGGCCGAAAGCGAGCCGGCACCGATAATTAGGTTGGTCTGTTTCTTTTCTTTTTCAGGAAATACATATAATGTATCAGAGCAAAAGTTACTGCTGGGGGAATTTCCGCGATATACCGGTGAAAAAATGAAATAGAGAGGTATTTAGCAGTTTAAAACCGTATTAGTTAGCTAAAACTATGTCGTAAGAAGCCAACAAACAGTTTATTGGCTTCTCATAACTCATGATGACCACTTAGAAGAGATCTGTGTAAGTTCTGTGGTCTCTATGAGCTCTCTAAGAAGGACGTAGAAGACTAGATCAAAGAGGCTGACTGTGCAATATATGCTGAGGTCAGACGGACGTTAATCTTCTTGGTAGGCAACAAATACTACCAATGCGTCTGTGTGCCTAAATTTAGCTTAAGGTTAAACCCTTGTTGCCGAAATTAATACATAGCTCGTGACTACGGCGCCTCCCATAGCACGGGTATTGCTTTGGAACACTGACACCAATCAATTATGTTGTAATATCATTTTTCTCGTCACACTTCTATATAGGTATTAATCACGTTTCGCAAGAACTGTGAGCTTAGGTAACTATAAACAACCGCCAATGTTAAACGCGTACAGCGAACGCCTTGCAATGCATTTAATATTTAAATGCATTGGCAATGCATTTATATATGAAACGTTTAACCCTTGCTTATAAGCAGTCACACAATATTTCTTTTAGCTACAATATATCCTAGGCAATGGTGCTGTCGGAGCTCATTCATACTGTTTCCATCATTTTTGTTCCTGTGTGCTTTCTAGCTTATTGCGTGGCTTACTTTTCTGGTTGTTCACTAAAGAGTACAGATGTGGTTAGTAATATTTTATAATGGCCAATGGGCACGTAAAAATTTCTGTATACATGTAAGTATGTATGAACCATATCCAATGTAAATTTCTGCTAGAATAAACCGCCATTGAAACACCTGATCGTGGTGTTAAGTATTGCTAGCAAGTATTCTGCAAAAATTATTCATTGTCAATAGAGAAATTGGTGAGCTACCGTGGTTATGTGTAATCACTACGGACTAGAAACAAGCTAATACAGCTAATTCTCTTTGAATTCTTTTAGGAGGGTGTACTCAGTCCTAAGTTTGCCATAAAGCCAGTCAAGGGTCAAGAAAGATCGGCAGGAGTAGGGGATGTGCCACATGTTATCTACAAGATTGAAGACCATGAAGGAGTCTTCGCGAGAACAGGTGATGCTTGTATAGGAACTCTGTGTTCGTATATTGTGAATTGATTAGAAAATTCTACAGAGATGAATATCTCCCCTGCAACTTGTTATCAACTTCGAATGGTTTTGCAACGTAATTCTTGGAGACAAGTGGAGGGAGGCGATAGCCGTTGATTGGATAAAACATGGCAAAAGCACTGGCTCCATGAGCTCCTATTCATTCGTGTACATTGACTGATGACCGCAACTGTACCCCAACGTTGAAAGTTTCTCGACCTAGTCTTATCCGTAAAAAACGCATCATAACCGTAAAAGCGTCATAACTAGGTGATGGTCTTGTGTAAAATATTCAACAAAGAAATTTTCAACACAATCACGAAAGCAATTGAGTTGGATCGATTGGGTGAATATGTTGAATTAGGAGTGTACAGCAGTGACAACATGAGTGCCATTGTTCAAGTAACTATAAATTAAGCGTATTTCAACCGGCCCTCTATAGAGCTTTGAGGCATTATAAAAATCACTGTATTTAGTGGAGGTACCCGTAGTCATAATCCACTTCGTACTTAGACAGTTGAGGAATGCCCTCTTGCTCACTTTGACACAGCATTGCATCAGAAGCTCCAAAAGTCACATATTGCCTAAATATTTAAATTGGTCAACGATTGCCAATTATACGCCCGAAAAATGATAGCGGCTTTAACGATCGGGTTGGCGACGCTCTTCCGGCTTTTCGAGAGTGTTTGGAACCTTTGGTTTTAACGTACGAGTTGCTCGTAGGAGGTGTCATCAAGTTTTTCACTTAAAGCTTAGCATTCGGGGCAACCACTTATACGGGAAGTGTGTGTCACGTAGTCAAAGTCATTAGTGTCATACAAATCACGCATTCTAAGGTTGTAAATCTATTGGCAGAATCCATCTTACAGTGAATGTCGACGTTAATGCGATTAGCTTTTAAGCAACAATGTGTCACACCACAAGACCGCCGCAGCGAGACTTAATGTATGAGGCCTATGGGAAACCGTTTTACTCTCTCGTTCTTCTACTGTACACGCTGTGCCACCTAGCGGTAATGCCGTGAAGTGGGCGCGTGTAGCGTGAGTAAATACTCAGGGAAGGTTACCGGAGCATGTATGACGCAGGTTTGATTCCGCTCAACAACGAATAATGTTTTGTGATATTGTGAGGCGGACAAAAAGCACAAATGCTGGTAATGAACGCAGGTAAGAACACAGGAGGCTGAAGCCGACTTCTTAAAACACTTCGACCGAAGCGCCAGCTACAACAACGCACGCTTCGTACTCAACGTCTTTAGTTTGCCCGTCTTAGCCTCCCTTATCACCACACTACCCCGCCTGCGATGGAGCGCTGTCCGGTAGCAGGCTAACGTCACTCAGGAACACCTCGCTCGTAGGGCTTCAAGCGAGTGTTATGAGCAACATCAGTTCTTGGTTGTACTTGATGGTCCGGAGTCCCCGGGAGCAAACTCGTAAGTGACAGCTGAAAGCTGTCGTAGGATTGGGTAGGGACCCCAATAACGCGGTAGAAGGCTTTCGGATAGGCCAACCAGACGAAGTGCTGACCTAAGTGTACGAGGGAGCAAGGTGAAAACTTGACGGCCCTGTGATGCCTATCGCGAGGGGACTTCTCGGAAACTTGGGATGACGTGAGGCGAGCACGAACAGTCTGACGAGCCTGTGCTGCCATTGTAATTGTATCGCGAGCGTCCTTGGAAGGCGACTGTGTTCCACGGAGAAGTATGGTTTGCAGGGGAAAGCATGATCCCGGCCAAATTGTAGCTAAAACGGTGAGTAGCTAGCAGTGTCATGACAGGCCGAATTATACGCGAAGGTGACCTATTGCAGAACAACGTTCAAGTTCCTATGATCTGCAGAAACGTACATGGATAGCAGATAGATAAGCATGCTGTTAAGTGGTTCGGTACAGCTGTTTCTCAGCAGATAAGATGTGGCTACTCGATGTTCATTAGATCACGAGAGGAGATTATTGTCGATGGCCTTAGACAAGAAGTAACGTCCGCGATCGGCGAAAAGCTGCCATGGAGCGAAGTGTTGTAGGATGCCGTTGTGCAGGAGAAACTCTACGGCGTCTCTAGCGCAACCGGCGTGCAGGGCTCGCGTAATGGCGTAGCGTATTCAGTCACAACAGCAATCTATTTGTTGCCGGTAATCGACGTCGGGAAAGGGCCGAACAGGTTGGGACCCACGAGAAGCAATGGTTCGGTGGGAATATTGATGGGTTGTAGATGCCCTGCTGAATGCATGGGGGGAGCATCCGGTGCTGGCACAGGTCGCAAGCAGTAACCTCTTGGCGGAAAAAACGGTAAAGTATGGGCCAGAAAAAAAAAAGTGGCGCCATACTCACGGCGCCTCATGCACTCATTGAAGCAAAGTGCACTGAAGGTGCCCCAAATGACCAGCAACGATTCAGTGCCACCAGGACGCAAGTTCCGTCTAGAGAACAGAGAGTAGGCGAAGGGAAGGATCAGAAGTTGCTGAGCCCAAACAATGTCTTATGGTCCTCAGAACTTGCTCACAGCGCTGCTTGTCTGCAGTGTGAAGAAAGTTGGAAACGGACAGGACGCAGCGGTCGGAGTCACTGGCAGCGGCTTCCGGAGGGTAAACAAGATGGCAGCACAAGCAGCTAGCGTCCTGATGTAAACTTTCGGATTTTTATACGACGGTGTATAGATAGATAGATGAATGGATAAATTCCAAACGGGTGAAGTAGGCAAATCATGATAATTGCATTAAAACCAACAAGGTCATCGGTGGTGCACTATCGGCCCCTTAAAAGTGAAACCAGAAAAGCGACTAACATATTAAAGTTAAGCAGATACATGATTATCTCCCATATGCAATACGTGTCTATCACACCCTATTATCATGCCGCATGTGGTACATTGGACAGGCAGGTTGGTGCTTAGATATTGGAATGCGCGACCATGCTAGCAGTGTATACCGAGAGCATGGAAGTCGCTTTGCGACTCACTGTTTCACGTGCGGACGCAAACCTCAATTCAATAAGTGCGCAATCATGACCAAATTTAAGTTCCAGCGAATAATGGTGATAGCAGAACCAACAAGAATTTAAGGAGTGCAGTATCGGCGAGTAAATGTGCCGTCAACCCACGTTTCTTGGAAGATGACATACATACATACATACATACATACATACATACATACATACATACATACATGCATGCATGCATGCATACATACATACATACATACATACATACATACATACATACATACATACATACATACATACATACATACATACATACATGCATATATACATACATACATAGGGACCGAGGTTAGATACACTACAATGCCTGAATCAGCTAGCGAGACCTGAGAACCGTTCGCACTGTGGAGAGGGGTGGAAGAACTCGTTTTTATTCTTCAATTTCCTTCTAACCTCGCAGCACAAAATGAGGATTTCATTATATATATATATATATATATATATATATATATATATATATATATATATATATATATATATATATATATATATATATATATATATGCAATGTATACGATCACGCTGTTTCGTATAAAGTTGCTGTGGAAGCCACTGTTCGTGGACGCCCTGTCGTGTCTCCGTTATTATTTCCTGCTTGAAGCCTACAATTCTGGAGACAGCTTTGGGAAGTCTAATTGGCTCACTCATTTCACCGCAATGCTTCGACATGCATGTAACGCGACAGTTAGTGCTTATGACAAATATAGTACGAAAGCCAATTCTAAGGCTGGCACACGGAATCAGGCAGGTATGGGTAGGTCCATCCTATGACTCAGATTTCCGGTGGGGATCACAAGGTGACGTAGTATTACAGACGCTGCTGCAGTTTGTTGTTTACGAAGGTTGATATTGTTAGGTCGGTAGGTATAGAGCGTTCAGACAGCAAATTTTTAGGCAGCCATCGGGATCAAATCTCATAAGTGGAGGTAGTTCCCGAATTCTCACACAAGCCGCCACTGATTCATGAACTACTGCTTGTCAGAGGTGAGAGTGTTCAGTGTTAATACACTTGATGGCTAGAGGGCTACGCTTTTGAAGAATCCCGCTGTAATGTATAAATGCCGAATCATTTAGGAAACTCACTGAAACACAAAAAAAAAACCTTTTATATGTTGAGCCCTGATGTTGATGTTATTTTAGATGGTACTGAGCAAGAAAGAGCGAAGACCAACATCTCTGAACGGCAGAATCAAAGTAAGTTTGAAAGGACTGCTTTGCTTTAAGAATTCTCGCGCTTTTGCACTCTTGTAATTATTGAACACTTGTTTGTTTTCAAGATAGCGCCAGACCAAGTATAATACATCCAGAATTATTGATCATCGTGGACAGCACACTCAGGGCGCAATTCAGGACGGAATTCACGTTGCTGAAATATTTAATCATCACTTTAAACTCCGTAAGTCATTTTCTTATCTTCTGGTAGATTCAGACTACTATTACTGCGAATTGATCAATCTAACATTTAAACTCTGTAGCAGGACATTGCCATTCACAGGGCATGTCACAGATTCTGAGAACAGTCTGTACGATAACCACGTGAAAAATGTTTGATTAATGAGTGCTTTTTATCACATTCCCTATTTTCAGGTGAATGTACGATACCTGACTGTATCAGATCCAGCAGTGAGAATCAAGTTCCGTGCGATGGAAGTTCTTACTGTAAGAGACACCGTTATGCAGTTTCCTGTCCTTTTTTTACATTAGTACCGTCCCCATGTACCGGTGGTTTTCCTTTGCAGCCAGCTGTAGAGACTTTCCTGAGCCGTTCTGGAAATTATGTTCAAGGTATTCGTTCACTTCAAGGCCTGCGAGACTATGTTCACCGAAACACTGAAAAATACGGAATTTACGACGGCGTTTACCTTGTAACCGGGTAATGAACATACTCGATAATGCATGACGTTTGACTCTTGATTTCAGGTTCAGTGTCCACATTGCGTTTCGTAACTTTTCGCAGGCTTGACATGGCAGAGTACTCCTATTACGGCTGGAACGGGAACCTGCTCGGTACGGGTGTTTGCATACACAGGCGATATTCTGTAACTAGGTGCAGACCTCGCAACAAATCAGCATAGCTCGAATCATGCTCAACATGAGCGTTTGTGAAATTTCGTTAGGTAACAATCAGCCAGCGCGCGGCTACACAAGGCTGTCTAGTTTTGTCCCACACTCTTAAAATGGTCGCACCCTTTGGGGTGCACATTTGTCTCACAACGATAATTGTCATCTTCCTTGCTTGCGTTTCCTTTCTTAAAAACTCGGCGCTCGCTACTTTCTTCTCGAGAATGCTGTGTCACACTTAAAACGCGCAAGCTGTTCGTGCGTGGGAAGTACCGGGCTCGCAGCGTTAAAGAAAGGAAACGTGGGCTAGACATATGACGAATATTGTTGTCAGACAAGATAAGTCCCGAAGGGTGTAATTTTTTTAAGAGTGCAGTTTGATGAATGCGGCTACACTGTAAAAACAGTTGCACTCTTTGGGGTGTATATTTGCCACACAACAATAATCGTCATCTCTCTTGTCCGCATTTCCTTTCTTTAACGCGGCGAGCCCGGTGCTTTCCAGTAACGAACGGCATGCGCGTTATCAGCATGACATAGCATTCCCGACAGGAAAGTAACGAGCGCAGCGTTTTCAAGAAAGAAAATGAGGGCAAGACAGATGACGATTATCGTTGTGTGGCAAATATACACTCCAAAGGGCGTAATCTTTTCTTAGAGTGTACACGCTTAGACAAAAGGTACACCTTTTGGAGTGTATATCTGCCACACAACAATAATCGTCATCAGCCTTGCTTGCCTTTCCTTTCTTGAAAACGTCGCGCTCGCTACTTTCCTGTCGGCAATGCTACGTCATGCTGATAACGCGCATGCCGTTCGTTACTGGGAAGTACCGGGCTCGCAGCGTTAAAGAAAGCAAATGCGGACAAGACAGATGACCTTTACAGTTGGGTTGCAAGATACAATTCAAAGGGTGTAATATTGGAGTGTAGAGATTCACCGCACAATCCCCCCCGAAAAGAGAAGGGTATGTTTTTCATAAGCACGAAGGTCGGCTTACTTATTCGAATCCTATTCAACGTAATGAGTCTTCGCATTTTAAATGTGGTGAATCTCTGTCAATTATAGCCAGGGAAAATGTAAGTCTAACATTTTGGTTTCACAATAATGGGTAGAGATGCTGTGCTTTTAATTCCGGTACCCGCAAACGAGAATCGTGAATCAGGTTTCCTCAAAGACTCTTTAGAAGCAGAGCAGAGACACACCAAGATACAGCGTTGCGCTGTGGAGCTGGACATTGTGGCTCAGTGACAGATGCGGAAGCCGCATTTCGCTGGAGGCGAAATGCAAGAACGCCAGTGTACCTGGATTTAGATGCACGTTAAAGAACACTACGTGGTCAAAATAATGCGGAGTACAACACTACGGCGTGCCTCATAATCACATAGTGCTTTTGGCATGTAAAGCCACACAATTTAAAATTGATGTGCCAGATGAAAGGTGTGGGTATGGAATTGGTCGGGTGGTGACAAATCTTTTCATAACAGCGGCAACGGTATACGTACGTCCAATGGAAAATAATGCAATCAACTGTACAATTATAAATGATCAATGTCCCCTCAAGAGCCGAGTAAAAAATTACATTTCTAATAAATGGCTCTTACTTTCATTACGATGGCTGTGGTGATAATTATATGAAGAAATATAATGCTAATGTATATGATGGTAAAATTTTCATGTTTGCATGATGGAAATCATTTTTCTGTGCGTTAGCTAACAGCAGATGTGTAATGAATTAATTTCTGAGGAATCAATTTGGCATATGCGCACTATTTCTGCATCATTGCTTTAGGGATATTATTGTTAATATTCATTGAACACATATACTTGTAATCTTGGGATCTGGATCAGTACAGAGGGCAAAACGTGAACACCTGAAAGTCTACCTAAGACATATTTGTACAAAAATAATTTGTTTAAAGATATTTTAGGTGTCACTTAAGTGTAAGAAGGGACCTCCTTCTTTATATACTCATCATATAGATACCCCAATTTATTTCGTGAATTAACTGATTCTTATACTGATTGTATCAACTATATTTGCACTTTATACTGATGGTATTTTGCCAACGAAAAAGCTATTCAACACTGATTTGCGCAGGCTATGCATATATTGGGGGTATCTGTAGCTGGCAGAAAGTCGGCTATGGTGAAGACGCTGTGGGAACGTTCAAAGGCATCCGTATACTGGCTCATGAGTTTGGACACTTGTAAGACTTCATTCATTTATGCTTTTACTTTTCATTAAAATATGTAATAATGTTGTAAGCTTTTGCGTACCCTTCTCACATATTGCTTGATGAACATTTATCTGTTTGATTAACATGATAGGCTCTCAGTCTCTACTCTCGGCAATTCCTCATATCTTTAAAGTTTTTGTAATTGCTGTTGACATTTCCCGAAAGAAAATTGTAAAGCTTGGCATGTAGGTTTTACGTTAATGCCCATCGAAACTCCGGAACCAGATAAACCTGCAGAAGCGTGAGAGAGCGAAAGATGATATACATCAGTGACATTACCACACGCTATATTGCTGAGTGTTAGGCAGAGTTTATTTCTGAGGAGAATATTTATTTTTAAATTACAAACAAGAGGAAGGCGAAAACTGTTAACAAGAAAAAAATATATGTATACACGAGCTTCCTGCTTTCCTGCACCACTTTTTTAGCCAATTCACCAGAGCGGACGCTGGACGCTGCCTTACGTAGATCAATCAACCAAACGCTCACGTACAACACAGACGTCAGAATAAACGGCGCCTTGCCGTTCATTTTGCAGTGAAATTTTGAGCGTAACCACGTGTCGATCATACAATGATGCATTCCGATGCAGTGATCAATATTAAAAAGAACTGATATTGAACTCACTTTCCAATAGCGTCCATCGGTCACGCAACGCAATGCTCGCTTGGGAAAAAGAAAGGCAGGCCAAGTAAATGATCTAACAAAACAACGCTGTTATATTATACTTCTTCTCCCTCTCCGCGTAAACTGCAAGCGGGGAGAGCGCGCTGTGCTACCGCTCGTGGGTTCATTGGAAAAGAAGGTTTCGTTTTAGAAAGAAACCATTTCCCTTGGTTGCATTGAACCTCGCTTTCACAATGCAACAGCCCAGTGAACCAAACAATAGGCCGCCATCATAGGCGCGCTTCCCTCGTTCCTAACGTCAAGCTCCTCTTAGAGATTCTTAGCGCATCCGCCACGTCTCGTAGCAAGTGCGCGCGAGACTAGTAGCGCGCAAAAACGTGTAAATGCGGTAAAAAAGTTTGAAGCACGTTCTATCACGTGATAACGTTGTTGGTTTTTGAAAGTTTAAACACTATGTTTTGCGGAAGCCCTGTATAGCGTTTCTCGGCCGCACTGGCTGCACGGTTGCGGAGCCGGTTCATCGTTGAAGTCTGCTGTGGGTCTCATGTCTTTTCGGTTTAGCACTGCGAAGCGTAAGCATTTTCATGTATTTATTTCAATCAACGTTCCAAATTTTCTGCCCAATTTTCTGGAATTACTAGCATTTTGTTACAAACGCGTAGCAAGTTTATGGAATCAGAAAGAACCAATTGAAGTCCTCCTTGCTTGTTTGAGTTCCCAGGTGGCGTTCTTCATTCATCACTCTTTTTTGTGTTGCGTAGGCTTGGATGCCCCCACGATGGCACTTCTAGTGGCTACTATACTTCGGTGAGCTGCCCCTGGAATGATGGATTCCTCATGAGCTACATGGAAGCGGACAGCAGGAGCATGAAGTTCTCCCACTGTTGCAATCAAATGATTTCTTTGCTAGTATGGTAGGTCACTCGGTTTTGTGCGAGCATGAACCTGTAAAAAAAATATTGCAGAATTTACTTGAAGCAGTTTAGCTGATTGAACGCAAAAAAATTGCGCAATAATGAATTCCATGAATAGATCATAGATTCCGCAATTGTGCATTCCACAAGTGTGCTTTGTGCAATAATTTTTTCTGTGCACTTTAAGCAGTTCGTCAGGAACATACAAGGTAAAGTGTTGACATACAAGTTAGTTTTAGCAAAGCACATGCCTCCAGACCCCTGTGCTTCAAGGGCTCTAAGGAGGTAGTAGTGCTCTAGCATTTCTTATAATCTGATATATTTTACCTATCGTATTATTCTTTTTCTATGCATCTAAATGTTCATAGTACAAGTCATACGTCATCACCATAATTTATTATACAGATTTTAAGCCTTTTAGAGCGTATAATTTAAGGCCCCTTTACAGCCGCGTCACACCAATTTCACAGTAGTCATAATTACACAGCAAACTCATTACCACAGATATGGCGCTCTTGGGCTATACCTGGCCCTTGCGCCATAAAAACCCCATACGTCATCATCATCATTAGTTTTAGCAAGAATTTTTTATATGAATGGTTGGCTTGATCGATTTGTCGCATCTTTGCTTTTCGAACACTACGTTCAATACAGGTCCGAACGTGGCAAATGCCTGCTGACGAACACCGCGAAGAGGAAAATAGGGAAGAAGTATTATGTGAAGATCTTTGTTGGAAACATACTGACGAGAGACCAGATATGCAAGCTTTCTTTTCCTAATGTCGCAGAAACCCGTTTCATCAAGGTTAGTCATTTTGTAATATTTATTCATAAAAGAATGAAAATAATAAAAATGTCGTGATATGTCGCATTAGGATATTTGTAGGTTGCATTACGTCACTTCGCTTGAGATTTTATCCAGTTGCAAGGATTGCACATTCGTTGAAAAGGCATACTGGAAAAATGAGAAGATATGTTGCCGTCAGGCATAGCTCGAGTCAATTTGAAACCTTTTTATCAGCTCTAACGCTTCATCTCCGAGCGAGACTGCCAACATTTTATTTTATTAAACGTCATCTCTTTGATTCAGTGGAAGCCTAGCGTGAGGCTGTGTTATCAAATGTTGTTTCCAGATAGCGCGCTACGCAAGAGGTTTTTGTAGTTCTCTGACTGGCAATCCTCAAATGTGGAATTGAAAGCAATCATTCATGGAATAGGTGACGTTTAGAACCTGAATGAGGCAACCAGTTGTCAAGGTGAAATAATTCGTTCTCATGGAAATGAAATGCGGAAAACAGTTGACATACATTCCCCTTAATTTAGCACACAGAAATCGAGACAACAGCCTTGAGCAGGTGATTAACGAACTGGTATCAATTTCACAGCATGTGAAACCCATGATCAAGCAATATCAAAGCTCAGTGTATTTAAAGGCGAAGAAAAACGCGGTTTTGGTAAAGCATTAGCACATTTGGACTACAATTTATATGAGATGATACAAAAAATTTTGAAATGAGTAATGCTGCCAATAACGAATTGCGCAAATAACTTTGTTGAAATTCAGTTTTGCCATCGCTGGGCAAGGTCATGGAATATGACAAAAGAGGCTCGTGCGGTCTCAAGTAGTGCAGTCGCTAAAACGTGACATCGTGATATCCGCATACAACTTTGGTATTAGGTAAGTGTCAACGTAAACTTCAAGCTAACACAAACTGCAAGATAGAAATATACACTCAAATGACCGGACAGGAGTATACGCATACATGCTGCAACGTGGGGTAAGATCCACGAAAACGAGTGCTTACAAAAATAAAACTTAATATTCACTACAAAATGAGACATACGTCTTCTGAAGAAATAATCTGTAAACGAATTAGCACATTTTATGAGAATGGTAATATATTCACCCAGTATACCCCCAGTGCTGGGTAGCAAGCCCGACGCTCATCCGGTTGACATCTCTGCCTTTCATCTCCTTGCTTTCTCTCTCTCTCTCTCTCTCTCTCTCTCTCTCTCCAACGTTCAAAAGCACTACCTTTCGAAGTTGATGGGAGCGTTACCTGGTCAGTGGTTGAGATGTAGAAAATGCACCTACAATTGTCAGAAAGAAAGGAGTGAGAAATTGGAGGACGCTTAAGTTCGCCTTCAAGAGTGGAATGCGACAGCGTTCCCGTCGACCCGACAAGGGGTGTAAGACAATGCGCAATGGCGCAGCGATCACTTACGAGGCGCCCCGCATCGGACTTTGCACCCACCACTCACCCGGTGAGCGTCGAGCAAAGCAGCGTTCGGCGCGGCAACGAAACGTGCGTCTGAGCATGCGGAACGAACCAAAGAACTCGGTGTCTCGGAGGAAGAAACGATCTACGCCAGCCAAACGTCGTGATCGGCACGGGCAGAGAGATAGATAGATAGTGATCTAAAGAAAGGAAGGACGCTTGAATCTGCAACCCGTGAGGGAGCACAGCGAAGCGTCGTCAGGGGAGAGGGAGTCCGGGCCGCGACGCGCCTCGCACCGGTCCCCGCACAGCCGCAATGCGCGCGTGGCGCGCCACATGTCGGGGCAGCGCCGAACATTGAGAGGAGGGGGTCTTCTGCGTTTGCCGCAACATGGCTCTGCGTGTGCGGAAAGCACAGAAGAAATGTAGCGGAAACGTACTTCGCTACGCGTGTAACTACGACCTCTGTAATTTACATGCTCATAATTACCGATATACACAGCAGTATAGCTTTCAAGGCACGTTTGTAAGGCAACGCCGCATTCACTATAGACGTTTTTGTCCCACTTTGAACGATCGAACTCAAGGCTGAGTGGTAGCGTCTCCGCCTCACACTCCGGAGACCCTGGTTCGATTCCCACGCAGCCCATCTTGCAAGTTGTGTTTATTTATGAATTGTCTTCCGGGATTTTTAGCTCATGGCCAACGCCACTCACGCCGACACCGACGACACCGACTTTTCTGTGACATGAGCTCGTTAACGCTGTCGCGTTAAAAACCTAGGTTGTTGCAAACGTAGGTAACCACACTAGACAACGTAATCAACGAGGGAAAGTTAGACCACAATACATCCAGCAAAACCTGACCGGCTCCAGCAGGCTAAGTGAATCTTCGTCGTCACCGCATTTCTCAGAGATGCCAATAGAAGTTTTCTTGATCACAATCTTCACTAGTCGCAGACTAACACTGGGGCATTAGCAGAATGGAGCCAGTTTGGCGTATGACTATCTGGGATAGGACGATTACTGAGTGGTACGTGAAGCCGAGGCGCTGGTGTGAGACCGGTGACAGCAGATGATGACTCCTTTAAATAACGTTGTTGGGGCTCGGGGTGGTGTTAGGCCCTGGAATCCATCAAGCTCATTGAGGAATACATCCGGTAGCATAAATAAAGGAAAATTGTTTATTTTACATTATTAAGGCTGGCTACAGATAGATACGTAAGCCAAGTCTGTGGAGGAACAAATTGAACACCTGAGTTCACATCAGGGCACTTTAATGCCCTCGTCTCACTGGACCAAAGCTCTACGCTTTTAAAACAGTCGTCTTCCCCAGCAGACTAGACACTGATTACTGTATGTCGGCCAATCAGAATCGTCGAATCGGTCGCATAGCCCTTCCATTATGTCGCACCGTTCCACCGGACTGCACGTCTTATGTTACCCCTTCGCCCCCGCATCTGGCGCAAGCGTGTAGCTATCTAGAAATCCTAGGTCAACGCTGTTCCCATGGTATTCTTCGACGTTGGCCTCTTTCATCTATTACTTCAGCTTGTCAGTGTCAGGTTGAAGTAGAGTGATCTTCGCACTAATCACCGCTTCTACGGAGTGCGGCGGGTATTGTCGCTTCGAAGTGAGTCCCTTTGTTTGTGCGTAAAGTCTATGTCAGGCGTGTTTCTACTTACGCATGATTACAAAGACGGCGCCGAATAAAACACACGAAAAAGGCACACGAGACAGCACGTAGGCGCTGTTGCGCCTACGTGCTGTCTCGTGTCCCTTTTTCGTGTGTTTTATTCGGCGCCGTCTTTGTAATGATGCTTAACCAACTAGCCGACCAACACATGCTATGTTCTACTTACGCGGAAGCCCAGTGCTCGATCGCTGCGCCGCCCACCCGCACCACATTTCTAGGTACTTTTCCGCCGAAGCGTCTTAGCACGTGGCCTAGATCCTTCTATATATTTGGTTTTGGGTCTCTGGCTGTGTCTGGGCGCGCAGTCTGCTAGGGCCAGCCCGTATTCGCAGAGTGTAGGCGGTGCAGGTAAGTTGTAATTTTAAATGCGTGAGCATTTGAATGCTTACCCAACGTGAAAACAATCCCTCCGTCTGCCCCGTATTAAGACGACCGCTTTGAGATAACGCCTGCAGTAGCGACCGAATTTGCCTTTGCGCTGCCTCCCGCTTCGACGGCAATGAAGCGGCGAAAACATGGTGATGACGGTGCTCTCAGCAAATGCCTCACTCTGCCACTTTCGCAGATCGCTTTCAAGTTACGGGCGCGTGCGTATCTTCAACCCTAAGCAAGCGGCGAAAACACAGCGCGCATAGCTACGAGCAGTCGACACACTTTGTGGGCATCGGCTTAAAGCTGCGGCCCGCACGGCAATGCCATAAAAAGCCAACGCCTGAGCACATTCATGGTTCAATAATGGTTCGACGCGGATGGATAAGGCGCTAAAGAGCGATAACGAATTGTAATGATTGGAACCGTCATAAGCGCACCTTGCGTCATCATTGCTTCTGGCGCCGCTGTCGGCCCCAGTTAGTGTCACCACTGAGCTGCCGTTAGTACTGGCTTAATCAAGTTACACGCGCATGTGGGGAAAGTGGACGAGACTCGGATAAACCTCAATGATGTTGCTCATGACTTGGCACGAGAACTTGCTAACCGTGACAGTCACAACCGAGCCGTTCACCATCAAGCCAGGGAATCTAGAGATCATTTAATAACATACAATGACATTACCACACACTACTATTTAGGACTCAGGCAATTTCCATTGCCACATTCAAAACTGAACACTGCTCAAGCAGTCTCACTGCGCTTATTGCAAACAGATACATATCCCACACCGTACACCATCAATAAAGTATATCCAGAGAGGGAGATTAAGATTGACTGCAACGATTGTAATGGCATCATTGGAAACAGACATATACTGGCGGAGTATCCCGCGACTCTCCCCAACCTCGTTGAAGAATGGACACATTGGGAGAAAAGGATTCAAAGCCCATTGTTTCAGGACCAACAAAGGGCTGTCCAGAGGGCCCATGATGTCGCTGAAAGGCTTGGCCTCACAGTGCCAACGTGGGAGCCTTGGCTTAAGAAGCCGAGCCTCCGGGCTTCATTACAATAAATGTTTTCACTCACACACACACCATTGGCAACGACACCGGCCTGCGTGGAGATGAGCCAGTGGCAAAATGCTTATGCGGCTTACGCATATTTAGTCGAACTCCCAGAAGAGTTTCTGCGTCATTTTTGTGTGTGTGTGTTCCTGGACGTCGCATGATAGTTTGTTTATACAATATGCATCGTGTGTGGCGCCAGCGCCTTGCTATTGTTTCGGCTGGAAAAGAGGTAGTGATGTCAAGAAAGAAAGGACGCTTAAGCGTAGCGATGATGAGGCTTGTGGTGCGAGAAACCCTCCATGCCCCACAATAACCACAGCTGTTGTAGATAAAGCGCCTCGCACACCATGACCAACTTTTTATCACATCCCTTTATCCCCTCACACTGACTGAAAAATGTCGTTCAGTGTTACTTCAACTTCCGCACGCAACTCTTATTTGGAAATAGCCTAGGCGGCGTGTTTTGAACAACCTTTTTTCTCTTAGCGACAGCTGGGTGAGCAGACTGTGCGCCCAGGCATAACTTCTCCCCTAGTGCCACAAAGTACCTGCAAGGATCTAGGGCGCTCGCTGTGGCGCTTCGGGGATAAAGTACCTAGAAATGTGGTACACGCGAACGGCGCATGATGGCGTAGAGGTCGAGCCCAGGGCTTGGGTGGAAATAGAAACACGCTACCCGATCGTCTACAGACGTCAGACTCTGGAGTTTCGCAAGACGTGAAACGCCACCGGCCGGTGCGAAGAGGCAGTAATTGAGTAGTGCGAAGCCAGACTCCCTTGCTAAGTTGCCTATGCAGCTAGCGACTGCGAAACAACGGCTTAACTAGATTTTTGTCCACATTGCTAGTGTTTTGCGCATTTAACACCCTGACAGAGAGCTATGAATTTTTCCGCTGGTCGGACGCGCCGTCGAATATGTATTCTGTGGCCGAACTGCCAAGCGCTTGCTGGCTGATGGAGGAAACGTCAGCGCAACCTGGGTAGCTCCGCGCGCTACGAAGAAGCGCCGCAATCGACGCTACTGTTGTGTTGCAATTTCCCATGAACGTGAATGACTAAATAACAGCGTTCAGGTTTACCAATTTCCATTGCGATCGTATGAAGGGGAAAGGCGAGAGCGCTGGATACAGGCCGTTCAGCATGTTGGGTAATCGAATTACTTGCATTCCCCACAACACAGCGGCTCACATAAGAAAGTGCGATAATGATGTTCTGCTGTAATTGTGCTGCGTAGCCCTGACAGAGGACCGCGGCAACCGAGCGAAAACTCAAGAATATGCAGCCGCCACTCCTTTGGCAACACAAAAAAACAACGTTGCGAACCATTCTTTGTATGTGCCATCGATATTTCCACCTGTTAACAGACATCCGCCTCCACTTGACTCAAGTGGAAAGGAGAGATTTGGCTGGTCAGTTAAACCAAACATATTGGTTCGTTTAGCAATTCAAAATCCTGTTCTAGAGCATCGTTGTATCGCGAACTCATTTCTAGTTTCGGTATTTTGTATGTCCTGCGCCGATACAACAAGCACGTTTCGCAATGTACTGATCCTGCTCGACTGCGTCTTTGACATGTGAGCAATAAAGTTGCTGTAGGAGCACTGGATGAGTAATTGCGAAGTAGCGCACGTGTGTAAAAAATGTCGCGTTTATTTACATTTATATGTGCGCGTGTGTTGCTTGAAGCGTCTGCGAAAAGTTCAAAGGTACTGCGCGATGACGTAGCTCCTGCGAGACAAAAAGACGCGGCCCGCAGGCACTGTAGGAAGCTTACTTTCGTTATGTTCGCACGTTGTTTGGTGCTTTGGAAAACGTTTTCTGTTTGCTGCCCTGAAAAAGTCTATGTAAGGATTTACTCTCTGTAAATAATTGCGAGAAAAAAGATTAAGATAAAATGCATAAAAATATAAAAGATACCTAAGTCGTGTTCAGGACATTTTCAACATGAACCCATTTGAAATGCTTAGATTTTTATGCTGATGTGCCTATAAACAAACCTGATGCTCTCTGCTTGCGAGTTGCAGCACGCCGAAAAAACACATGAGACTTCTTAAATATTGTACACGTACTTCGCCCTGCTGAGGTTCCTCCCTTTCCGAAGCGTGGTTGGGCGGAAGCAGCTTTGCAGGTCCTTGATTTTCAGGAAACCGTGCCTCAACACAACCAAAAGAGGAGGGTCCGCTATTGCCTATGCACCTTCGCTGAAGGTGCATAGGCAATAGGCAATTGAAGAAAGTGCTTCTACGACAACTTCGCAATTGTATCTTGACGTTGTGTTCGATTCGTGCTGATATGTAAGCGAGTATTGTAAAATGTCATTTATTCATTTTGGGTTAGTATAGGGAATTTTGTGAAGCAGTGATAACCGGTCGAGTTTCCTTGTTGATGATCGGTCCGGAAGGTGAAAGCTAGTTTTGATGGCAGGATGGCAGATATACTGGCAATACGGGAATAATTGCATAGAGTGAAACGAGCAGACAGGTTTTGAATGGCTTTCAGTAAGTATGTTGGATGTGCTGTAGAGGGATCCCAAATTGACGAAGCATACTCAAGTTTTGATTTTAGAGTTGTTTTCGACAATGTAAATTTGAGGGAGAAGGGCGTGCATGAAAATGAGAAGACGACACACGACAGCGTCCCTCGGCTCAAACCCAGACGGTTCCAAGGCGTTTCTGACTATGGGATGGCGCAGGCTAGTCGATTCACTGCGCGCAATCGCACTCTTACCTATCCGTAGTTTGAGAGAGAAAAAAGTGGCGCCGCCCGGATTAAATCAAACTAAATATACACGCGGGATATTAGCCAACATTATTGGTTTCTTAGAACAATCCCCGACCAGTTGCTGGATTCTTGACCAAACGTGAAGCATACATGGAGAGTTCAGTCCAGTTTTCTGCAAGGACTATCTGACCGTTTCTTTGGCCCGATCCGGAAAGCAGCCTACTCCTAAAATATGTGAGGTTCGCGGGCGTATGCCTCAGTGGGTATACACCACCCTTTATTGAGTTTGTTTTACGCGAACTTGGGTGTGGGCCACTGATTATGCGCCACTGGGACCTCTGGGTATGTGCTGCTTGGGCAAAAAGGGTAAGTGCCGCTGTTACGTGCTACTCTTCAATGAATCTCTTTGAGGCCAACTTGGATCACTGGGAATAAGAGCTACATACAATGACATGCGCTGTACTCCGCATTGAATTGCAACGCGTCGCAACAGGATTCACCGGTAACTGCAGAACAAATGAATGATTCCTAGCAACTATTCTCTACCAGGCAAGCATGCTTCGCATTACGTATGTATATGTCAACTGAAGTTCACCCTGCCTAACTATAGTTAGGAAATTGCGAACTCTAACTCACGGCAGGCCGCATTCACCCAAACAATTTCTTACTTAATAGGTAACTGCGGCGCCGCCGCAAGAAACAAAACGCCTCAAGTTACTTTGACGTCGCAGAACCGATACTAAAGAAGGAAATTTCTGTTCTTGTATTTTCAGGACTACAACGGCAACGAGAACTGCATGGCAAGGTGTTTCATGCCCAAGTCAATTTATGGCTATGACACTTACTTGCCAACATTCCTGCCGGACAACTCTCCTTGCAGGGAAAACAACGGGGTATGGTCACAATTGCATTTGGAGCTCTGGTGTGACTGCAGGTGTATATAACATAGAAGGGTAAAAATGAAACTGGAAGAAAACGTGCACAAACAATCGACGATGACTGTCAATTAGAGTGAATGCTCGAACGCTTCGAGAACGCTATTTGCTTCAATAACAACATGGTGCATGGGACGACATATATTTTATACAAGGAAGACATTTAGGCAGCGTTTGGATTTTATTGCGGAATTCGGTGGAGAAAAGAGCCGTGAGGCAGCATATCTCTAGCATCATTATAGCTAAATATCATGTGCGTCGGAATGAGCTGTGACCTCCGGCTTTAAACAACGACCGCAACCTGAATGCATTTGAGTCAGTGCGTTTCTTAGAACCTCCAACGAGCAACCTACGGCGGTCAACCACCGCCCACAAAAGCGGGCGAAAGAACCAAAGAGAGAGATAGAGAGAGAGAGAGAGCGAGAGAGAGAGAGAGAATAAGCAACTTTATTATATGAACGTAGCTTTGGAGAGGTGTCTTCATACCAGTATGCCTTGAGCTCGCGCCGCCTCCTGGGCCCTTGCGATCAGCCGTTGCTGATCATCGAGGTTGGAGCTGGCCAAGCTTCTTCCAAAGAAAACTATTCAGTTTAACACACTTGTGACGTAGCATGCGAAAATTGAGTGCCAGTCCTACAGGCTATTTCCTCAGAGAATAGCCACTACAACATAATGTCCACATACATGTTCCCTTTCATAAGGATTGAGGAGGCCTCGTATATTTGGCGTGAACTCTGGCCTCGGTAACACTGGAATACCCTACACTAATATAACTAAACTTCACAACAGTATCAGAAGCAGTGAGCCGCTAGGTGACTTGCACCTGACTTCCCATTTCTACAAACATGAACGGCATTCGCCACCAATTACCGAAATATTTTTAGACCAGAACCACGGTAAAATAATATAATTTTTTTTTCTAGCGCTCATTAGGTAATTCTATGCGAAAGCCCGTATTACCTCAAATAATTTATTCTTTTGCCGCACATCATCCATTCATCCCCTGCTGCGATTCGTACACTAATGGAAACGCATCGTCACATTTATTCTCACAAGTAACAGCACCAATATATGACGCGGAGAATATTTTTGGTGGAATAATTTACCACAAAGCCCGTATTTCACCATACTTTTGAAACCTTGCTCATGCGTAGTCCATAGTAGAGCGACCATCTCCGGTGCATTCAGTTTTCCCCCATCCACGGCAAATACTTTCCGTGCTTCGTGTAACACCGTGAAGGAGGGATAGAACTAGTGATTAGCTATCATCACTAATGTCCTTCATTAATTGACCCAGTATATTTTAGCCACGCATCCTCCCTTACTTTCTTATTTTTGCGTCAAAATGTGAACTCAGTTCTGCGTTTACATGACTCGGAGCAGTAGGAAAAAGTTCTAAGCGATTCGGTTAACTCTGTGACGAGGAAAAAAGGCCACAGTTGAGTAATTTTTCCCAGGCACGTTATATCCGCCCACTTGAAGCTTTGTGTACAACATAGCCTCTCTCAATCGTTCAATTCTCTGTTAGAGAAAGCTTCTCTGAGTAGGCTTCTAAGCATGTTTTTCGCAGTACACACGAAAAACGTGTTACAAAGCTTTCGAACATTTCTGTTTCCATTGATATGTTTGCTGTAAGGACATCGCTGATACCTAAGGGAGTCATAGTAAAGAGCAAGCATGTTACATGTGTAATTGAGTGTTCTTACATATTTTACTCTGGTGAACACTTCCTAAATGTTGCAGTAGAATGATCTTACCTAAGTGGTATTCTATTAATGACCATGGACATGTAGAGAGAACAAGTCATATGACCTAGTCCTGACATCTCCGAAGTTTTTATGCACACAGCAAGGAGCGAATATTCATGTGTATATGTTAAGATTGCTTGTGTTATTAAATGTGTTATTAGAATGGAAAATGCGTTATAAAATTGTGTGATAAATGTGTTATTTAAGTAGCTGAACGCTTTCGCACCTCTTCCCTAAGATAGAAACAATATTTCCCTGTGTATCTTCTCACATCGCTTCCAAATATGTGCAAACTGCCTCCTTCCAAGGCAGGTCTTTCTGTGTTTTATTAAGCATATTTCGGTTTAAACTGTCGTTTTCTATTTAAACTATGGTTAACCGCAGGTAAATGGCTTTCGGGAGACTGTTTACACAATGACCAGCGCATTAAAGAGTGGATTATTCTAGAACACAATAGAAGAAAATGCTACATTGAATTCACCGCTATTTCGTCGTGAAATTTACGCAACTCGTCATTCTTTTAAACATTTTCAGACTATATGCAGAAACGGCGACTGCATCCGACAGAAGCTGAGGCGTTCCCAATACCGACCATACTAATTATTGTATCATTAAAGGAATTTATTCCCTTAAATTTGCTTTCTCTTGACAACCGTGCCTGATTTGTGTCAGATGGTTCTAAGCCGGTGCACCCTATATGGCGTAGTCTATATTCAAGGCCTGCCTTTTAATAAGTGTTTCTAAATGTTACCATTTGTACCGGATGTTAACAAAAAATTAAATTACAAGGATTTAAGTGTTGCTGATTGTGAGGCACGCGTAGTGGGGGACTCCGGAAATTTAGACCACCGGAGGTTCTTTAACGTGCACCTAAATCTAAGTACACTGGTGTTTTCGCATTTCGCCCCCATCTAAATGCGGCCGCCGTGGCCGCGATTTGTACCGAATATTGACACACTGCTGGCTGCACGTTCATATAGGATATATTAGGTACTAACGTTAGACACAGATTCAGAGGTTATTTTTAGACACACAACAGTATCTCAGCAGGATCCAAACACATTCGATCAATAATAAGAATCGAAATTAATCACACGACCTAGCAGAGGTCGTGCCACATTGCTGACCTGGAGACCTAAGTTTTATCACCTGGTCGTCAGTTACTAGAAGATCAAACCTAAAGAAAAACCATATGCCTTTATCATAATAATGGAAAAGTAACTAGATAGAAACTTCATATAAAGGAGAATCTGGGATCTCACCTCAAACTAAATGCGGTCGCTTGTTATCAGTCGAAAATGTTGAATTGCGCCACTTCGTGCTCGCCTATATCAGCATTATCAAAAGCGGTTGCCTAAAAGACGATAATAGGTGCAGCTGTATCTGTAGTCTCGGTGATGTACTAGCAGTTCGCAACCAAGGCGAACGAGTGATCGTTAGGTCTTCAATCAACACGTAGTGTGATGGTGCCTCAGGCGCTGTCCGAACGCTCGCCAGGCTAGAACGCTTTCCGCATGCATTGTCGCCATTTAGACGCGGCAGCATGACGGCGCATGATTTTTATGGGAAAATTGTCCGTGAGCATCACAGCTACACACACGATGGCCTAGCTATAGAAGCAGCATGTCGCGTAAAATAATGTCAGACTATCGGATCCCACGGGATGTGAGAACTGGGAAAAGCGAAGCTTTCAATAGTGGTTGAGAATAATAATATCCTTGATTAAGGGCCATTTCAAAGTATAAAGCACAAAACCATGTTTGACATATTATCACATTGAAATGCATCCCTCAGCATAAACTACTGGCCAAATTTGTAATTCTCGCATGACGATCAGAAAAGGACAACGAAGAAGCAACAACGATGGCAAGCAGACGACGAAATAATGACAACGGCATCACGACACTAGAATGGCTAAGGCAGAATGACGACAATGTGACGCCAATGACGCGGTGACGATGACTGTATAACAGCGAAGCAATAATTAGGGTCGCACGATGGCCGCATGACGACGACGCAATGTTGGAGAGGGAATGCCGACGGCCGAATGATGACGGTAGGACGGAAGCGTCATTGGGATGATTATGACGCAATGACGTCGATGGCGGGCCGACAATCGCATGATGACAATGGAATCAAGGTTATGTGATGATGATAGTGGCATTTCCATGAAGGAATGACTACAATAGCATGATGATGTTGACATGAAGAAAATGGCATGACGATTTTGCACTGATTTGTGTGGTATGACGAATACGACATGATGAGAATGGGGGGGGGTGGGCGGAGGAAGCGCGAACGCTGGTGACAAACTGCGTACAACAGAAGTGTGAGACAGTGCAACCTTGAGTGCATGACGACGAGTGAGGGCAACGATGCGACGATGACGATGGCGTGACGATGGTGGCATGACAGTGGAGTGAATACAGTGAAGACGGCGTGATGACGATGCAATAACCGCAGGGAATGACTAGCTGAAATTACGCTGAATGAATGACTACAACGGCCTGACTAGCTAAGATAGTATAACCAGTATAACCATGGTGGAATGACTATGATGTGACGCCGGCGAAGCGACAGCAGTGGAATGAGGACATTGGAATGACGATGAAACTACCGTGACAGCATGACGAGGACTGCATGATGGCGGCGCAATGATGATGGCGGCGTGAGAATGATTGAATGATGACAATGTTATGGCAACGGCGGCATCTCGAGAATAGGATGACGATGGTGGAATGACGACAATGGCGTGACAGCTATGATATGGCGATATTGGGACAACAATTATTGAAATATTATTTATTTATTTATTTATTTCGTGTACCCTCAGGGCCAGAGGCATTAAAGAGGGGAGTGGTTACATCAAATACAAAAAAAAAGTACAGTGCAGCAAAATAGTTAAAGTACAGAAATAGATGGTTCTCGGTTATACAATGTTATCTGAGTGTTCCTGGAGTGCTGGTCAATAAAATTAAATACGGTGCATGCAGTGCAGTAATACAGTGTTCCGGTAATACAAAAACAGTTATACAATTGGTAGTACAAAAACACGAATGAAATTCTCCAGTTATACAATGTTATCTAATACTGCCGTGAAGTGCTGATGGTCAACAATAGTAGCGGTTGAGGCTGGTAGGCGATTCCACTCGGCAGATGTACGCGGGAGGAATGAATGAGACATGACATTGGTTTGGCATAATGAAATTCCAACTTTGTTATTGTGATCTAACCTTGATGAAATGTATTGAGGAGGGGAGATAAGTTCGTCGCGAAGTGAAGGATGATGAAATATCTTATGAAAAAGTGAAAGTCTAAGGCCTTTACGGCGAGAGGCTAAAGATGGCAAATCAAGGTTTAGTTTCATTACAGAAGTGCTGGCTACGATAGTAGCCAGCACTTCTGTAATGCTACGATAAGTGCTAAGTGCTACGATAGTATGAGGATGGCGGCATGATGACACAGATGTGTCGAAGCTGTAAACACGATGATGTGACTGCCTAGGTGGTATCTCGACATGCGTATGTCGAATTATGGCGACGACTGTATGAGACCAGGCAATGATGGCGATCGCATGAAAATGACGGCATGAGGGCGATGGAAAGATGACGACATCATTAGGATAATGTGATTGCAATGTGCTGAATATCATGGAAGGACGCAATTGAATGATGTTGATTCAATGACGACGACGAAATGAAGAAAATAATGACGACACTAATCCCCGTATTCAGAAATTAAACTTAACTTGAAGCTCACGCGTGACTTTATTTAAATGTCACCTGCCGTGAACACCCCCAAGGAAACGCAAGGAGGGTATTAGAAAGGTTCGCCCCAGATGTCAGTTACATCTTGTCAAGCATGGGCTTCAAGTTAAGTTACACTTCTGAATGTGGGGGTAAGACTACGTTGTCATCAGAACACTGGAATGCGCCATTGCGTAATACGATGACGACACAGTAATAAAGGTAAACTATTTATAGCGTGACGACAACGACTGCATCATGAAGATGACGTGACAAGAATAGCATTAGAAAAAGGAATGGGGACAACGGTTGGATGACATTAGGGGATGACAAGAATGACGACGACAGCGGGACAACGGCACGATGTATCACGATCACGATTCCGGAGTAATGAAGGTAGTATATATATATATATATATATATATATATATATATATATATATATATATATATATATATATATATATGCATGCCCAGCCATAGCAACAGCGGATCCGCCTAGTCTAAAATGGTAGGCGAAGCAAGCACACACATGCATAAACCGAAAAACAGTAAAAATGCACTATCACGCTCGTCTGCTCATTTCCCCACGGGCAGTAAAAACGAAGTTTGTATATTTTTTCTTGTTACTGTCACCCCGAAATCTTTCCATGTTCTTGATCGTAGCAATTTAGAAAGGCCATATGTCCTCAGATATATTCAGCCTGAGAACAATTTCGCGAACAGTTTGCGTCTTTGGAGTTCCGGAACGATAGTTCTAAAAAAAAAAGTGATAATTTGCCAAGAAAGGAAGAACTGAGCAAAATTAATTGAATGACTTCAAAACAGCAGGTTTGAACCAGTCGAATTTATACTCCAGGCGACGGTATCTAAATCAAATGATCCGATGCATTCGCCAGGCTCGTTCCTTCAACTCGATGTGTCTCTGCTGCACTTCTGTATGTTTTTCAGCGCTTATTTAATTTCTATAGCAGTAATTAAAATGATCCATGTGGTTTTCTGCCGTAATTGTTGGCGTCTATGTATTTAGAATTGTACATTTCGCTGTTATTTGCACATCTGATGGATTTTCACAGGTTCTACAAAAAAACAATCAGCTCTTCAGTGCTTAAGTGGACAACGCATATACTTGTATTGCCTTAGAATTCTACGTCGGTCCATTACCATAGGCTCGGTGCTGATATTTAAACTAAATCGAGCATTCATATCAGCAGCTACGTTAGGATTTTATTTGCATCACTCGTAATCAGCATGGCTTCGATTCTAGTCTGCATCTGTTCTGTACCAAGAGCTGCTGCCATCATCTGCAATGGTGGCGTAGCAGCTATGGCATTGCCCTGGTAGTCATAAGATCGCATGCTTCCTTTCCGAACGCGGAGATCGCACCTTTTGCATCCGCGATGTGGCAGCAGTGCGTTCATGACCCCAGGGAACTTCCGGTCAGCCAACTTCGACAGTCCAGTTAGCCAAGAAAAAAGAAGTCTTTTGTCGCATAGTATACTCCAGGCACGTATTCTTGGTGTTTTCAGATATAAGGAACGTGCGCTGAACATCAAGCTCATGTAGGGGCTTTTTTGTTGCACTTAACACTACAATTCACCTGTCAAACGTCCCAAATCTGCAGCAGAACTGGTGCCAGCTGGAGGGTCCTATAAGTTTATAGGCTATTGTAACATATGCCGCTACTGAGGGCTTAACCGGAAGTCTTCTGAGAGCTCTGTTTGTAAGCATGAAAAGGGTCTCAAAGACGCTATTGTACATAAATGTAGGTGCACCAGAAAGGAGCGCAGGTAGCCAAAATTCATGCGGAGTCCCACTCTATGGCGTGCCTCGTAATTATGTTAGGGTTTTGGCAACATAAAACCGAAGACTTTTTAGTTGCTACTATTGTGCGCGTGTTTTATACCAGGTGTACAGTTGCCGTCAAGAATTTATGAACTATTGAACTTTAGAAGAAGTTGAATATTTCCGCCACTTGGGTAAGCAGCTCGGAGTTCTGAGATGTTTTGGACAGGTATCGTAATACAGCTTTAACATTCCTTATGTCAATGGGCCAGAGGATAGCACCGCTGTAATGTAGTTTGCTCTTTTTTTAGACTGAAAGTGATGAGCAGTGGTCGCACATGGGATGTCGCCGGAGCAACCATTTCGACAAGGAAAGATGCCTTCGCCAAGACAACTATGTAATTCTTTTATTTCCATTGAGAGATTTTAGATACAAAAATTTTACGAGGTATCATTCTTATTGTACATAACGCACTTTCCGGCGGCTATCTATTTATGTATGTATGTACGCTTGTCGGCTTGTACCTAACGGTTTTCCTGCCTACCTGGATGATTGGGAAGTCCGTTGTCGAGTGATTAGCGCATCCGACTGCTGTGCTTAGGTAACAAGGTTCTAAAGCAACCACCGGACCACATCGATCACTGAGCACATGCCAATCGGTAGACATGTGCCGCTCTTCAACGAACGTCTTTCACGCCTTCCTGCGCAATTTTAGATGCAGCACTGGTTGGCACCGCTGTTCGAAGACGCTATTTCACGCCGAGTTGGAGCACTGGTTATGTGTCACTTGGTCTGTACTGAGTGAACCTCTTTCATGTCATATATACGTGTACGTTTCACGTTTCATATACGTATACGTTTCATGTCATATATACGTATATGCTATACGTTCAGCACGCATTAACTGGCCCAGCAAACCACACTACTAAACTCTTTCGTGTCAACGTAAGTGACTGGGTAGGTGCCAGCGGGTGTGTGCCACTCGTCAGTGAATCTATTTGACGCTAACTTATGTGTTTATGTATCTGCCAATGAGAATGTGCCCCTGTAAAGTGGCGAAACATATCCCTTAAATTTCTTCGATGCTGAGCAGCATCGCACTCTCGTCACAAATGTGCCTCAGTGACAGCAACCCGACGCATTAGCAAGCGGCTCCATAAATGGACTCGCTATGTGACGCTTTTCGATGAACGCTTTTTACGCAACGCTTCAGGAAGCTGCTTCATGAATTCTCTGGGTCAATCCCGAAGGAAAACGACTGTTGATTTACCATTGATATAATGGTGAGTAATTGTCGAATCAACAAACTGCAAACAAAATTTCAAAAGTCACTGAGTTTGCTAAACAGTGGCAGTATTATCACTGAGAGCTTCTCAATAAATGATTTATCGGGAAATTTGCGTACCTTTTTGCTTGCTTTTTGTAGAACAGCATTTGAGTCCCGCATACTGTAATTCTGACTCACATATGAAATCGGCATTTGTTATTTTGAATGGGAGACATTATTTGCCTCATTCTTGGCCCTTTGGTGCAGGTAGGTTCTTTTTATGCCTCGCATTCATTAAAAATTAGAGGACGCTTAAGCTTCGCCTTTAAGAACGGAACGCGATAGCATTCAAAGACCCCTGACTCCTTCTTCCGCTTTTCGGAACTGTAGTTTATGTAACCGTAATGTTTTTCGGGAAGCGCTGGCGGCGAACGCTGTGCACAAAGGACCGATACCGGAGGTAGTGTACATCATCACCAAAAAAAAGTTACATCATTTTCTGGTTCCTGTAATTGTTTTTGAGTTTTTAATAATTAAGTCTAAGTAGTTTTACATAAAACACATGCGCTGTTGAAGTTTTGTTTCATCACAATTGTTCGTGGGCTGTCATTCTCAATATTTCGATGAATAACTTTGTCATGAATGGAAGACAACGTATGAGCGACCTTAGTGATAAATTGGTGTGGCAACATAACCCGCATATGCCGAATGTCATTTAGCAGTGCGTGGCATATACATATACGTAGATATATACAGAAATTTTAGCTCACGGACAACGCCGACGCCGACGCCGGATTTGCTGCGACACGGGGCCCTTACCAATATCACGTTAAGAAAAATGTGTTCTGTGCCTTGCGGTGACATTTAACGTCGGCCGTTGGACACAGCAGCCCAGTGCTCTTAGCATTAGGCCACGAGCGTACGTCTGCTTCTCACGTTCCAAAGCTACTCAACTCTTTGAAAAGAGTTCTACTGCGGCGGCTGCTGCGTACGGCGCGGTGAGCAGGCGCCCGTATCTTGAAAGCGATCTGCGAGGAGAAGGAGGATGGAAAACTTTATTTTGACAGTGTATTTGGGGCCTCCCCGGCCCCCTGGGTCCCCCACACCATCCCACTGCACTCATACGTTTATGTTTAACATATCCATGACGCTCGCAGCCCGGCTAGCGCGAGGGCCTCATTTTCGTGGCGTCTGCGATGTGTACAAACTTACAAAGTGCACCGAGGGCTCTTAACTTCGTATGCACTTTGCTTTCGACGTTTAGTTCGTGTTGAAGCGAGACGCAGTAGGGAGGTCAATTCGCTCGCTGCTGCTTCAGTCCATCCTTCCTCCAGCGTTTTGATAGCGAGTTTCCGTGGTCATTGAGTGAGATGTGTTCCGGTTTACTAGCGCGTGCGTGACACCGTGCTTATTAGTTTAGATAGTAAGCGAATCGTTACAAGTTTATATACAGCCGATAAATATACTTTCCTTAGCTCGTAAAGCTGTTGACTCATTTGCTATCGCAATAGATGCTTCGCCTTTCGAGCGCGACTGCGACTTGTTTGTCCAACGGCCATGGTACTATAGATCAAACAACAACCGCGCTTTTAGCTCGCATCACGCAACCGCTATAACGATTTACTTGAAAGAGATTTGTATTCAGCAACAGCCGCGACAGTGTAGCAGATAATCGCCGTTTCAGCGGCTGCTCCCGACTCTTGCCTTAGAAGTAACATGCGATAAGATCCTTGTCATTTAAGCCTCATCGAATTGTCGTCTCCCAAGCCTGCAGCCCTTGTATGTTCATTGAAATAAAAGGAAAGCAAAGGAAAATGAAAGAAACACGGACGAAGGCAACAGGCTCACATTATACCCTGTTTGTTACCGCGTCATCTGGAAAGGCGCTGCAAACAATTCTAGACCAGTAAGTTTTTGCAAAAATAAAGAAATTAGTAATGATTCGCAGCCCTAGACGGCGCTATAACCGTCAAATTAGTGCTGCAGTATGTGAATGTGCCCGACTGCGTAACTTTGTTTAGAGCAGACTGTTGCAACAGTACGCATAGTGTACTGTTAGTTTCGTAGTCGCGTTTTTCTTGGTCGTCGTATTTATTGTTTGCGCTACATATTAGGTTGTCATTTGAACATTTATGTGGTTTTGTATGACCGAAAATGAATAAATAATTATGGGCTTTCACTGGGGTTATATTGTGTGGGAAACGTATTAATAACTCTGTACCATAGTGAAGCTGTGAACGGCTTTCAGACTCAGTTACTGGGTTACAGTTGTGCGGTGGTTCGCGGCTCGCGCTTTTTGGTGGATATATTTTTCTTTCCTTTTTGAATATCATGAGGTACCCTTTAGAGAAATGGCTCAAGGACGATCAGTGGGACGGTTATTTGTTGATATCGTTGGCTGAGCCAGCTACTGGTCTTCGACTGATGTCCTAGTCTGGCAGTTTTGATGAGTTGCGCGGCAGAATTCATGATGTCCACTGGAAGGAAGGCGAACAACCAGCTACAGCCGATCTTCTGCATATACGTAAGTAATTTCCTTTTCTTGAGCACATAACCACGTTTTGTTTTGTTTTGACTTTGACGAGCCTGAGATATTAAGCACAGTGTCCACTCTATTTAGGCAAACTGCATGCCCTGGAGTGCTAGTGCGCTATACTAGGGCTTGCGACCGCTGCTAATTCCAATAAAACTATGCAAGGCGAACAAGAGGCAGCGGCGCCCCACGTGCGTAAAATTGCATTGCTTCATTTTTTCTACCTTAGGTAGCCTTACTTTTTTTGACAGAACACACTTGCAACATATTGAACAACTTCTATGTACGTATACTGAAAATTTTGCAGAATGGCCACGCCGTCGGTCACGGGGGCTCACGTGGGCCGTCTCAGCGCTCGTTATCTCATTCGAATGCGTGAGAGGCGCGCTGCATTTCATGGCATTTAGGTAGGCACTGAGAGATTAAGCGAACCAGGGCAAATCATTTTGCAACAGCTGTGCAACTGTGCTACGCTTGTACCAGCCTCTTAATGGAAGACACTGCGGCACTACACATTTACCCATTTAGTAGTTATGGCTGCCGCCGTGGCAATTTGGGCCTACTGTTACTGCTCTGTCTTTCCGATGTCCCAACGCACTTGCGCTATTCAAGATGTTTACTGGGCCGGCCATGTTAGTAATTTTTGTGGTGCAGGGATCTGACTTGTGGGTTGGCAGTTTCTCTCTTAATGGTGTAGCGTGGTCAACTCTTGTGAGGCATCAAGCCACATAAAGGAATCATGGAATCACTCCGCACTCCTTCTCTCGGTCAGCACTCTGCCACATAAGTCAACTTACGTGCATCGAGAGGATCAGATGAAGTGATGTACATGTGATGCTGCATTGATAATATGGGCAAATGAGGGAGGGGAACTGGTTCTAATGGCTCTGAAAAATTAGCTTCAAAGAAGTGGCGCCGGTTCTCACTTGTACAAGCACGCTTACGCACGCATTGCTCTCGGCGTATCTATTAGTCTGCTCTGCTGCTGGACTTCTACACAAAGATTCGGACTGCTGCTTGCTATCCGCTGTGCACTATTCCATGATCTTCGGTTTTGCGAGAGAGCAGAGAATATTTGCCGCGATGCCATTTCGTGGGCGCACAGATAACAAACATTACTTCAAGGGAGTCATCAATAATCACACTACAGGGGTATTCCAAATTTTACTTTCCAGTCTAAATTGGTCTGATGTTTATGCTGAAGAAAATCCTACTGCATCATACAATGCATTTGTGTCCAAAGTGAAACAAATATACAATGTAGCATTTCCTTCCGTCCCTGTGGTCAAGCATAAGAAAGCTAGAAAGGAATGCGTAAATCAACAACTATGCAAGCGCATACAACACAAAGACAAATTATTCAATAACTTCTTAAAGACTCGCGACCCTGACATGCTTAAAGAGTTTAAACAAGTTAGAAACAAGCTGAGCCGTTATCTCAAGAAAGCTAAATTGCAATATTACGCGCATCGATTTGAAGCCTCTATGAGTCATGGTCATAAAACGTGGAACATCTACCGCGAATAATATGGTCATCTTCACCGAATGTGCCACACGAAATTGTTGTAAATGGAGACAAGTTGTGGTAACGATGCAGCTAATTTATTTAATAATCATTTTGTTAATGCCGGTGCTTCAACTTCTACATCCGCTTTTTGCACTGAACGTAATATTCGAACTTATGTAAAACATCGCGTCAACGAGACTATATTTCTTACGCCTACGTCTGAAACTGAGATTTTTTCTTTTCTTAATTCCTTGAGTAACAAATCAGCTGCTGGCGAGGATGACATTAAAACCCAGCCTATTAAAGCAGTTGCTCACATAATCTGTGGCCCCATGGTACACACTTGTAACAGTATATTATCTAGTTGAATTTTTCGTAGGACAATGAAAATAGCTCGTGTCGATGTAATCTTTAAGGGTGGAAAACACAATGACTTGAATAATTATAGACCAATTTCCGTATTGCCAATATTTTCCAAAGTCGCTGAACGTAATATATATAAGCGTCTAAAAGTTTTTTTTCTGGATAAATGTGTTATCTCGGATAAGCAATATGTTTTTCAGAAGAATGAATCGACCGAAGTGGCATTATTAAGAGTCCGAGATGCAATTATAAATAACATCGAAGAAAAAAACTTTACCATTGGTATATTCCTAGACTTTTGCAAGGCTTTTGGTAGCATAAAACATAACGTATTACTAGAGAAACTCTAAGTACATGGCATTAGAGGCATAACATTTGAACTTATGCATAGCTACCTTGAATATAGATTTCCGTATATTTCCTTGAAAGGGTACAGTTCTGAAAAGAGCATGATTAAATATAAGGTACCACAAGGCTCCGTTCTAGGGCCGTTATTATTTATTATTTACATAAATGATCTAATTAACGTTCCACTGACAGTGGAAATCATACTGTACGCTGATGACACTAATGTCTTTTTTTCCAGAGCAGAGCTTCACGAACTAGAAGTTACCGCAAGCCACTGGTTACAAGAACTTAGCGAGTGGCTCTATATAAACAAATTTGACTTAAATGCAAAAAAAAGAAATTTACAGTTTTTTTATTCCAAGAATAAGCACATATTACGACGTAAAACTTTTTTATTCTGGATCGCAACTTGAACATGTCTCAAGCCATTCATTTCTGGGTGTTACATTTCACAAAAACCTAAGTTGGACAGAGCACATAATTAAGGTACGCGCTAAGGTTGCACGATCTGTTGGCTTGCTACAATGGATCCGATGCTTTGTGCCTATCAGGCTTCTCATACAATTGTACTTTTCATTTGTACACTCGCATCTTAGCTACTGCCTCTTAGTATGGGGAAACGGTAATAAAACAAATATAGGAAAATTGGCAGTACTGCAACGGCGAGCTGTTCGGTTGCTGAACTTCTCAAAACAATACATAGGATCTTTTATACTAATGATGGGCTACAACATTCCTAAAATTAGAGATTCTTACAAAACAAAGGTCTGCATACGGCTATTTAAAGAGATCTCCAGCAATAGGGAACTATTTTCAACTCGTTACCTGAGTAGAGACACAGGATACAACCTACGTCACACATCAATAGTAATAAAGAAACTAAGGACAAAATATGGCATGCAAACTATCGAATATGAAACCATGTGTTTATGCTGTTGACGAAGCTATAAATTCTAGAACAATTCACAAATTTAAACATGCAATACAAAACATAATATTTTCTGATCACAGTGTGCTTAACGAATGTTAATAAAGTTTCTTTGTTTAATGTCAACAGTAATGCTATTATTGTTATATTCTGAATGTATAACTTTTGTTAATACCAGAATGTTCTTATTTTTGCTGTATTGCATTTATTTATTTAGTTACTTGCTATTCGGGACACAGTTGATACTCTTCAAGGTGTCTAAAATTTTGCTGTAAATAGTTTTGCAGTTTTGTGTCTTGTTAGTTGTACTTTGTTTTATCAGTAGACTGCTACTTCTGCTGCTCCAGCGATGTAAAGGCCTTAGTGAGGAGGATTACGCCCTCCTTTTGCCTTACCTTGCGGGCAAACCTTGTATTTGTCTTGCCCAAATAAATGAAAAAAAATGTTATGTGACATGTGAGACAATGACAATGCTCAACCCTCCCAGAGGTTATGATATGGCGCACAACAACGCCTCAAGCAAACACCCCTCCCTTTATGTTTTGTGTACTACGCAGACAAACAGCAGTGCACGCAAGGTAACGTTTAATATCAACTCATCGCTCTTGCGTCGGACGAAACGATGAAGAAATAAAATATTCGCCGTCAACATGACTGCTAATTATCGTAAAGCAAAGCAAACAGCACAGAAAGCTTCGCTTGCATCGATTCCCACAGTACGTAGGATATGCATAATGTTTTGCATAGAAAAACTTTGTGTAGCAACAATTGCTTAGAATTATTCAGGACCTACATTTTTCTTTTTATAAATGTCGTGCGTGGAACCACTTAATAACGTCTTTCTGGCACCAGGCTACCGCCTTTTCACCAGAATGTCCCAAACGGGAAACGTATGAGAAGTCATGACCGTGGTGGTGTAAGCTGCAGACATTAATAAGTTCAGCGGCTTTTCTCTATCGCCATTTTTGTGGACCATGATGCGACTGACCTACGAAGGTTCAATGCGTGTATATACAGGTCATGCTCAAAAGAAAGCGAAAGGCAAAGCATAACGTGCGCTGCCAAGTAGCTTTTAGCGCGTCGCTTTTTAGAACTAAAGCACGTAAAAGCCTTGGGAAACAAAATCCTCATCTGCGTTACGAAAATTTAGGAAAGATGGTAAATTGCTTAAGGGCGGAACCAGCGAAGGGCAGGGAGAGAAAAAGTAACAGGTTCCAATTTTTATTTCATAATAGACAGAAAGGAAAACCGATGGCAATCGGATGAGTGCCCAACACCACAGCCTTTTATAGGGATAAGATCTGCATATACTGCAGCAATGTAGTTTGTTGTATATTGCAGCTTGACAAGCAAATGCTCTGGTTTTGATTGCATGCTTTATACTTACTATGCCTGCCGGATTTCGCGTCCAACGCAAGTGCCCGCTGAATGAATGGGGAGGGATTGAGCACTTTATGAGTGTACTTTAATGAAGTCATGTTTCGATGAAGTAAAAAACATCTGGTAAAGCTCATTGATGATATCAACGGTTTCTTCTTGCGCAGCAGTGTTTTTAGGAGACGAAAGAGGGTTATTCAAGGGCCAGGTTTTTAATAATCATGTCATGAGAAGCCAACAAGGACACCAAGGAAAACTTAGAGAAAATTATTTCTACCTACTAATTGAATTTAAAAAAATGAGAAAATAATGGCAATGAAAATGGACGAAAAAACAACTTGCCGCAGGTGGGGAACGATCCCACGTCTTCGCATTGCGCGTACGATGAGTCAGCTGCATTTTACTGCCACAGCAGATGAGTGCTCAAAATTCGCCTTCTCCGTCCCTCCCGTTCTTACACTCATTTCGTGACGCCGACGATGGCCGTTATCGTTATGCATGACTCACAAGTAAAAGTTTTGTCGTCGTCTGTCCACTTCGTTATTTCAAGCTTCGCCTTTGTACAACAAAACTTCTGTAGAACTGCCTTCACCCGCATTTGAGCTCATGTCAGTTAAACGGTGTGCATTTTGGAGTCGACCGGGCTATAACGATGGAGCAATCACGAAACCAAAGTCCGCTGTAATTGATGCAAGACTTCATGAGAACCGTGGCACATGCATTTCGGAGGCTGGAACTAGGAATAATTTAATTGTTGGGGATAGCTTGATGTGCATCGAACATAGACTTTTTCTTAACGACATGGTGGTGTGCGCGTTTGTAAATCCTCGTTGTCATCCTCCTGAAAACAGTTTTGGCAGCAGAAAGGAGACGTACATGACTGTAAGGATGGTAATCCTCAAACATGGCATTTACTCAGACTTCATTTCATAGGCCTGAACTAGCAATACTGCAGTCGACGACGATGCTTCTATGTGCATCGCGCATAAATTCTTCTTCGCAACATGGGGGTGTTTGCATGCAAGTCCTCGCTGTAATCCTCCTAAAACAGTTTTGGAAGGAGAACGGAGACGTACAGTCAAGAACGAAAGTTTACGAGTTACGGTTTGTTCTGCACATGTTAATTCCTGCGCTGTTGATTTATGGCACTTCTAATTTAATTAATCACTGCGTAGAGGGCGAACGTTACTACCCCTGTGATTATTGAATTTCGGGCTGTGTGACCACGCTTCGTCAGAATTAAGCATCTCGGCAGATCCTCTGTTCCGTAAACCTTTGCGGTTGACGTGACACGAGAGTGATGATGATAGCCTTGAAATAGAGCATTTACCCACAATATATTTCGGAGGCCTGAACCGGTGATACTGTAGCCGACGAGAATACCTTTAAATGCATCGCACACAAACTTTGCGTGCGAGTCATTCTCCTCTGAACAGCGTCGGCAGCATAAGAAGTCGCACAGGACGGTGATGGTGATAGCCTTCAAACATGGCATTTATCCACAATGCATTCCGGAGGCCTGGACTGGCCAGTCTGTAGCAATTTGGGAGCACGTTGTGTGTATTCCTTAGAATGTGTTCTTCAAAAACGGGCGGTGTGATCGCCTGCAATGAACAACCGCAATGCTCGTAACGATAGCGTCAGGAGCACAACGAAGCCCCTCATAAAAGTAATGATGACGGACACTATCTCACTACGTGCTTCCTGATAGTTCAATGTGCTGGCGGCGCGAACGGGAATAATACAACAGACATGATAACGAGGAATCGAGCGCAAACACATCTTCATCTGGTCAAAAGGAATTATTATGTGATGAACATAATGTATTACCATAATTCGCGCGCTCAGAATAAAGGATGCGTCAATAATCGCGTGGTTGTCAGAAACCACCCGTAAATCATACATGGCATCAATGCCAGCAACGACGTCAGAAGAACAATGGGACGAAGTTGCTTTGATTATGGATTTGTTCCCGAGCGATTCTTAGCTGACATGTGAAAGAAATGTCTGCAGTGCACATGCAAATGAAAATGGCAGGATGTTGACTTCTGCGAAGGTTGCAGTGACCGAAGCATGGTTCTTCACCAAGGACTATGCAAAATGTCGCTGTTCGAACAACGCCAAGCTGTCCTAGGCAAATACATAGGTCGACGACTACAAAAAACAAACAGCACGATCAAATGTGATGAGCTTCAAACAATCTATAATGGCACGAAAAAATTTCACGGCCCGCAAAGCAACAAGAAGGAACATGAATGCAAACAGAAATCATCAACCTCTTGTCTACGGAGGCGGGCAATGTGGACAGAGTGGTAGAGCTCATAATTTGAAAACCGTATATGATAACCCACAATGTCGACATGTATGGCATGGCCACCCGTGTTAGCAGTGTATTTCAACAAATACAGATTAGTGAGTTCGGGAAGGCCATTTGCTTGTGGCTTCTGCGAGAAATTGAGGCGTGCCTGAAACGTCTTCGTCTAATAAAAGCAGCTGCAGCAGAAGCTCTTCCATTGCACATTTATCCAAACTTGGTGCCGCTCGTTAGGCGCACTGTATCGCTAACACCATGTGATATACACGGGTTCGAAGGTATACGCGGCGTGGGATGTTCGCTGGCTGCTCAGCGTAATTAATGGCGGCTATGTAAAAATTTCTTCATGCCATGCCTTTTCTACACACAGCTTGAAGGACAAGCGAAACCACGTGATCTAGGTAATTTAACCAAGTGCTCTCTAAACCAAATTTAGATGCGATGACTCATACCTGACGTTACTAAAAACAAGAAACAAAAAGACCCAAAGCACTCCAGTGTAGGAGAAGATACTGGTACTTCTAGGTGCATTGAAATCCCACCTTGGTACGAAATATTAGCGGACGTCTCCAACAAAATTTGAGCAAAGTAAACAAAACTAGACGCGAGGAAATGCTTCCGAGAAGAGTTCAGCCAAGCATCAGTCAACACCATGCAGAGGGGAACGTGCAATATCTCTGTAAGGGCTCATTCACACCAGCGGCTGACAGTGGTCGCGCGACCAAGTTGGTCACAAATAGTCGCAAATGGTCGCTTTTCTCGAAAAGCGACCATTTTGGGCCAGTCGCTCTCTGCGCGATTTTTCACTCGCGTGACCGTGGTCGCAAAACTTATAAATCAGTCAGAGACGCACCGGAAGTGATTTTCATGTGTCTACATCCGGCCTCTTCCTGCGTCGCGGCAAATTCCGCGTAGATTCCGAGAGTTCTCGCTGAGAACGATAATCTCCGGGATTGCGACTTGCGGGTCGCGCTCAGGCCGGCTTGCTGGTGTGAACATCAGTCGCCTTCGGTTGCTTTTTGATCGCGAGTCGCAAATGGTTGCGCCACCTCCTCAAGTCGCCAGTCGGAATGAGCCATACAGACCTTTCATACGGCGCCGTCTAACTCCCGCCATTTAAACTGCTCACGATGACGTCTTCACAACCTTATACAACTGAAACACCATTCAACAAAGGGATGACCACGTTCGATTCATTTAGTTAAATCAGGAAATTCGCAAAATCGAGAAAGGCATTGTTCGGGCTTTCGAAATCTAAAATTGTAACGCAGCGACACCCAAAAGCTACCGCGGCATTGTATTTTGTCGCTAACCCACGCTTGCGCGTTTGAAAAGTCCGCGTGGCCTGTCCGAATTCCGTAGGCGGGAAACCGAAAGAAAAAATTGGAAGACGCTTAAGCTTCGCCTTCAAGAGTGGAACGCGATAGCGTTCCCGTCGACCCGCCAAGGGGTGTAAGACAATGGGCTACGGCGCAGCGACTACGCGCCCCGCATCGGACGCGGTGAGCGTCGAGCAACGCAACGTTCGGCGCGACAACGAAATGTGCGCCTGAGCAAGCGACGCACGCCTGAGCCTTAGAAACAGCTCGTTTCTAAGGCAACACCGCGTTCACTAGAGGCGATTTTGTACCGCTTTGAAGCATCGAACTCGTGGCTCAGTAATAACGTCTCCGTCTCACACTCCGGAGACCCTGGTTCGATTCCCACCCAGCCCATCTTGGAAGTTGCTTTTTATTTATGAAGTGCCAGCCGTGATTTATCGCTCACGGCCAACGCCGCGGACGCCGACACCGACGACACCGGCTTTTCTGCGACACGAGCTCCTTAACGCTATCGCGTTAAAAATGCACATCTCTGTTTTCTACGTTCTTCCTACTCTGGATCCCGGCACACACCGATGTTCCGCTCACGGGCAACGAGGTGGCCAACGCCACGGCTGGAGGTCTCACACGCCGAGCCGCCGCTGGTCATGTGGCCGACGCCTCCGCCCCCTAGAGCGGGCCATCAGGTCTGCCGGATCGGAGCACTATGACAGAAATGCAGCGACAAGAAAGACAGTGGGCGTGGGACGATCGCCTTACCACGTTCAGAGACCTCACACAATACTACACACTCGAAAGTCGCACATTCCCGCCACCGCACGATAAATTGAACAGGAGCGAGGCCGTAACTTTACGCTTGCTCCAGACGCACACCTACCCTAGCCCCGCCAACTTACACCCCTGCTACTAGCGTTTATATCCAACAGACACGTGTAAAACTTGAAGACAGAGAGCAACGCTGCGACACATGCTCTGGGAATGTGCCCGTAACAACAGTAATCAAACCAGCTCCATTCGCGATGCGTCCATAATCGCGTCCACTTCTCTACTCTTGTGTCCTGTCTGCAAGCCTCACTTCTTATTTGCATATTGAATCCTTACCAACTAGCTCAGCTTTCTGTCGTTCTAAGCTCGCTTCTTCCCGACGCCGCCCCGGATGCGGGAGCCGCCGGGGACCTTCTCCATAGGCGTCGCCGCCACTGGGAGGCGGCTCTCAAACGTTCAGAGCTGGCAGACCAGCTCTGGGCCATCTGGCAAGCCGAAGATGCCGCCCGAGTCTAAGGACTTCGAGCCACCACTTGAGGCCACAACAACAAAAACTGCCGAACTAGTCTTTAATAAACTGTCTTCTTCTCGGTTTTCTGGAAAGAAGCGCGAATTTCGTATGCTGCACTGAAAAAACTCATTATCTTTGCCTGCATGCGCTTCCCCAGAAGTGGGCGCACACACACCTCATAAGCCACAAGCGCTTGGAAGTCGTCCTCGGTTCCCTCATGGCCCAAGCGAACCGCCTCAAGAGATCGACGACTGCTGAGTTCGTTGTTCCGTGCATGGGCGTGGCGTGTGGCCTCTTAAAAATCAAGCTAAGGCTGTGACTACAGCGCCCAGGTGTTTTAACGCAATTGTGTTAGATCGCCCGCTCGAAGAAATATCTGTCTGAGTCAAACTTAGAAAAGAATCCCCACTTTTATACTCATTGTTGCACGAAAAGCTTGCGTGGTCAAGTTAATTTCGTTGATTCGGGTTAATGACATTTAACGCGATGAAATTTCTACCTCGGATAGGGAAGCTCATAAATCAGATTTCGTTAGATGGAGTTTTAACTGCAGCACTCTTAGCCATAGCTTTGAAGACGTCCCTGGAAATATTGACCTTATCGACGGCCGTAACAATGTGTGCAACGGTAGCGATGTACACGATACATGAAGTAATACATTACGAAACACCCCCTCGGAGTGTCTATGCAAAAATTCAGGTTTGCAAATCAGTTATCTGGCGGTGTGCAGTTCAGTATGCAGTGCAACAACGCAAGCCGAATGGACAATTTTGCGAAGAATTTCGTGAACGCAAAACACCGACGTCGTTCTGGCAGTTGCCGGTTGCAAAGGTGGCGTGTGTGGGGAAATGGACAGCACCGGTTTCCGGAAGAGGAGCAGCTTCCGTAGGCTTTGTTTGGCTGCAGCCTCTCAGTTTAGTTTAGCGTGTCGTAGTTGCCAAAACGAAAAATAGTGGCGTCTACGGTAAAATTTAAAGACTAATAGACGGTGTGCCTTTCAGTGGGCGGAGCGTTACGAGTACCGTAGCCTCCGCACTGCAAAGCATTGGTGAGCGCTATCTCCTTTTTTCTTGAAACAGATTGAAAGATTTTTATTACTGCGAAATATTTCAAAAACGCTATTCTTCCTTCTGAAATTATTTGCACGACATTGATAAAAATTGGTGCGGGGCCCATTCGAAGTGGGCGACAAGTCCGTGCAATATTTGAAATATTCATGCGATAGCATGTAGTTGATGGAGCGAAAACACCGGCGTCTGTGGCACAGGAACGGCCCCTGAAGTGTCATTGGCTGCGATGCCACGTCGCGTGCACGCCTAGAGGGAGCAGAGCGGGCGAAAGGGGACACCTGCTGCCATGCTGACGTGTCATGTTGTCCATGAGGGGAGAAGGCAACGGCGCAACGCCACGTAACCCTGACTCTCGGAAGCCTCTGTTATCGGCGCGTTGCTTGTCCGCGCAAGCATTATAACTGCATTATAAATTCGTCTCGGTAGCTGCTATAAAGAAATGAATGCATGAAAAAACAAATAATTACAAAGCAATGACGTCGGTGGCAGTGGTTTTCGAACCTACGAAAGCACGCTCGGAAACTGAATGTCTCGCACGCTGGGTTAAACCAGCGCCTCCTAGATAGCAGGCCTGTGTACTCAGGCCTTATGAAATCATGCTACTTGGATCGAAATTTTCATTGCCACGCCCGGCATTGGCCGATGCGGTAACGTCAAAATCCCCGCGGCTTACTCGTGAGCGTCCCTTTTTTAAGGCAGCCTAGAAAGGTAGCATGACGTCACGCATCGAAGTGCACCGTCCTTGTGCTATCTAGGAGACGTTGACCACGCGTCTGAACGTGCTCGCTTACCCAGGAACAGTTAGGAACACGAAAGACTGCACAACAGCGTTCAATTGGACATTCATGCTTTCTCATTCACAGCCATCGAGAAGTACTTAGGTGCCCATGAATTTTTTTGCTTCATTTGATGCTTAATCTGCTGCGCTAATTTAGCGGCATTTTACGCGTAGTCACCAGCATTCGCGTAGAAGTCGAATGACCTCTGTTCTTAAATGTTATAAAATGCAAAGCTTGACGTAGAGTACAGAACAGCGTTGAGCCTTTTTTTTTCCGTATGATTCTTTAAAGTTTGGCTGATGACACGTTTGACCTAACAGATTTGTTACCGTGCTAGTTAAAGAAAACCAAATCGCAGCTCCTCAAAAAGCAATAAATAGCAGAAACAAGCCAGTGCTTCTCTCCATTATTGCCTTCGCGAGAAAAAATTATCTTGTGGCAGTCAATGCCAAGTGGTTTGGTGTTGAGTTTCATACATGAGATTGTTCTGGTAGATCGGCAAGCATATGGCATTCCATTTGTTGCGATGGGCAGTGTTGTCACAAGAGGTCTTAATAGTTTGCTCATTTTTTCTTCCGTACTTGACGAATGGCGGCAAATGTAAGTTACTTGAACTGAATTCATTGTGCTTTTATATAATGTATGGCCTGAAATTAAGCACATTTGGTAAGCTAAGGCATTATTCCCGATTCGCATGGTGCTCTTTCCGTGCGGCGATCACAATGTAATCCATCGAATGACGGGATCACGTATAACTGTTCTGCAAATTGGAAACAATTTTGAAGCCCTCCGAAAAGAATTGCTACGCCCTGGCGATTTATTAAGATGAATGGAGCTTCAAGCTTCCTTGGAAGAGGAGCATAACGAGGTGGCAGATGACTTTGTCGAGTGCGTGTTCGGAAATTTGATGGTTTGGCTTTGCGGCTGCAGCTTCAACAATTGGAGTTTATTTTGTGCAGAGCAGTTCGTAGTGCCAAAAAAAGGGCTTGAAAGCGCTTTACGCACGTTTTCATGATGTCGTGGGAGCTGCAATTTTTGCAGTGAGTTCTTTCACGGCTGTGTTAGAAGTAAGGTAAATTTTGTCGATTGATAAATTGCTTTTGGCCTAGTAGCTTAGTATTCATACTATCTCTGCTTAGATAGGGAACACTCAGAGTGTCCGTTTCCCTGGTTAAACTATGCTTGGGTGCGCGTTCTTTTTTTTTTCATCCAGATTGGCGGCAATTTATGGGTAGGAGACAGGCAAAGATTATTCAGTGCGGGTGTATTACATGGATTAGAAAAATGAGAAATTCTTCTCCAATGGAACGTACAAGATAGATTTTATCGAGAGGAAATAATGTAGCGAAGTCCTTATAATAATAAAGTTAAATCAATCTTTAAATTAGGTGTATACGGTATAAGGGTACTATCCTGCCTACTTCAGGGGAAGTCTTACTGGCAGGGCTCGGCCACATAGCGGAAGATAATATGTAATGTTCATGATGTAATTGTGGTAGAGAAAAGAATAAAGAAAGGTAGATGTAAGAGTCTGTGTTTAGTGCACTCATACATAAAAACAGATATTGCAACAGTAGATATGAAAGTTTATGAAGATTATAGTATTATGTCGTGTGTTGCGACACCATGTACCCGAGAACACGAGGGCTGGACCCTCACGCGTCTAACCATGCGCGGCTAAGTCGTGTTGGGGAAAGGGGGATCCTGGGGGTTGGATCAGGGCCGGGTGTTTGGACCTTCACGGCGCACCGGCGGAGGCAACACACCTCTTTGGCCTCTGCTTCACGTAGACGGCACCTTTAGAGTGACGCACCTAAAGGAAATCGGCAGTCGTCTTTTCCTGTCCCCCTCTTCAATCTTTTTCTTTCCTATCTCCTTCCCTTTACTGTCCTATCATCTCTCCTCTTCCATCACTTCCTAACTTTCCTAGGCGGCTTGGGTTAACTTTGTGTGTGTGCCCTCCCTTGGGTGTAAAATATTAGGTTATAGTAGCAATGCACGATTGGCGCCTGCAGCTTTACGTGTAAAGGCCACAGGCAGCATTTTGTACTACGATTTCGGAGTATTCCACCTGCCTCCCGTCAGGCTTCACCCCCGCAACTAAGCCATCGATTCCTCCATGGTGTTTGGCTCGACCCGCAGTGCACCTCACCGTACCAGGAATCAGGAAAAAATCTGAGCTGTCATCACCTGCTCTTAAACAACTAACTCTGCTCCTTTTGCACGAGAAGTACGCCGAACACGTACATATTTATACTGATGGATCGACAACTCTCCAGTGTTCCTCTGGAGCCGTGGTCTTCCCAGCGAAAGCCACCACCATCAGTTTCAAGACATGTCACCCAACGACACCGATGGCCGCGGAACTTGCAGCCCTTCGCGCTGCCCTTCGTCTCGTCAGCCAAGAGCAACCTCGAAGGTGGTCAATATTCAGTGACTCGAAGGCTGCACTGCAATCTTTGCTATCGGCCCTGCGGCGCGGACCACACGAACAACTGGTATTTGAGATTAGAGAACTCATTCATACCTTAACTGAGAAAGGACACCACGTGACATTTCAGTGGCTTCCAAGTCACTGCGGAGTCATACGGAATGAACACGCTGACAACGCTGCTCGGTCGGCTCTTCAAGGGGACGAAGAGGAGCCGATACCGTTATCAAGGACAGATGCCGCTCGAAAACTTCGAATGATCAGCCGTGACATCACGTTCTCCTTGTGGAACGCTGGAAGTTTTCACGACTACCGACTCCACAATCTTGACTACTCTCTACGCCTTTGTATTCCAGCTGGACTCTGCCGTCGCGAAGCTACCCTGCTTTGTCGACTATGGCTAGGGGTGGCTTTCACCAAGTCTTTCGCTTACCGAATTGGATGGGCCGACGACGCCACGTGTGAGGACTGTGGTAACGAGGAGACTTTTCAACACCTTCTTTGTGACTGTCCTCGATATAATTTACAGAGACAATCACTCGCAACCGCGATAGCGCGCTTTGACCAAAGACCTCTCACAGAGGAACTTATTTTCCAATACCGCCATCACAAGCCATCGCAGCAGAGGGCGACGAGGGCACTGTTGCGGTTTTTGAGGGCGACAGGATTGGACAGGCGGCTGTAGCCTGAACAAATGTTGATAGTGTGGCAAGTGTCACTGTGCTGTGCGATGACAGTATTCGGTGCCAGTGACCGATGGTGACTGTGTGTCTAGGCTCCTTCCTTTCCTTATCTCTACTTTGTTACCACTTTACCTCCCCCTCCCCTCTCTCCCCAGTGTAGGGTAGCCAACCAGATCTTTTTCTCTGGTTAACCTCCCTGCCTTTCCCCTTTCCTCTCTCTCTCTCTCTAAGTGCTGCCGCGTCGCCAAGTTGGGCTCCGTGGTGGGTAGCTGCCATTGCGCCCGAAAAAAAAACCCGAAGTACTATGGCAACACCAGCATTACCCCGCATTCTTGATCGTCCCCCTCAAAAGAGGGGGCACACCGATGAGCTAAACACATGTTGCAACCGACCAAAAAAGACGTATCCAAAATTCCATGTTATGCACAGTATGAACTCTGAAACACAGGCCAGATTCATTTCTCCATTCATAGCTGCAAAACGTTTGACCGACAGGGTCAGGTTATAGAGGGATGAAAATGTCTAGCGCAAACCTTCTTGAGATCCCTCAGGAACATCAGCACGAGAAGCTAGGCAGTCTTGTGACATTTGGTAACATACCAGTTTCTGTTACACGACACCGATCAATGAATAGCTCACGCGGAGTCGAGTCAGAGGCAGACCTCCTAGAATCGTCAGAAGCTTAACTCCTGTATGGGTGGAAATGTCAACATGTCACCAATGTAAAACGTATTATCATTAGACGGTACAACAAAGAGATCCCCATCAAACATCTTATCCTAACATTTGCATCTAGCTTTGAGCCAGAAATCATTGAAACAGGATAAATTAGGTTAAATGTATCAAAAACCCTAGATGGTGCTTCTGATGCCATAGATTCGTCCATGGCTCCCAGAGCTGTCGTATTCACACAACCTGCTCAAAGTTTGAAGTTCAGACCTCCCCCCCGACAACAGTAGTGGCACACCGGACTGTGTGAACTGCACTGGTGACCACGCAGCATACTCACGTTCCTGTCCGAATCGGAAGAAAGGAAAAGAAATAATCACCCTAAAAGCCAAAGAACATATTTCTTTTATGGAAGCCGATAAGATCGGCTCGCCTTTCCACAGCACATGTTATGCTCATGCGCAGCGTCGGGGGGCGGCGTCGCAGTGACCACCGCCAAGTGACCAGCCCGCACGCAGCGAGCTGTCACTTGTGGCTCCCGGCCCCGGGGGGAAGTAGCTAAGCCTACTCCACCCAACAAGCAAACAGACCAGGCTACCCGGAAAAGTCGGGCACCGGGAAAGGTCTCGGCGGCAACCTGCGCTGCGGGTAGCGATCTCGCAGGACCGCCAGCAGCCTCCAACGTGGGCGCAGTCAAGGCTGCCTCACCCTCCCAGCCCCTGCTCGCGCTGGCAACAGTTGGCGCAGCTCAGACGCAAAGGCAGCCGCATCGACCACCGGGCTGGTGGGCTCAGGGGTCTCCTCCTGCGAGGCGAGTGTCTCTCGCGGAACTTCCCGCTCGCAAGATGGTGGTGAAAAACTTGAGCCATTTCAGAAATCATTGTCTCTATTGCTGCAATTTTGGTTAGGACCGATGCAAGAAGTGTTTACCCGTTGCAATCATTTGTTTCGCCCTCTTACAGTGTCTCGAGTGCTAGGTGTTGTTTACCCGCGTCTCCTTGAAAGCCGCAGTGAGGATGGAAGCAAGGTCATCAGAATAGCTGAAGACATTACGCTGAACCTGCAGAAAAGCTCTTTATTAGGAAAGGAGTTTTTGCTGAGGACGTACCAAGGCGATATTATGGAACATAACTACGTGAGTATGAAAATTATGCTCCTTGCATTATTTATATACGCAATACATCGTACATATATGCAACTTATCGTACAAGTCTAAATTACCGGGTGACATTGCCATTGCTCATTTCTGTTATTTATACACGGTAAACATTATCGGTTATTGTAGGGATCCTTTTATAAACCCACCATTCAAGTCTAAGTTGGCTGGTTGCATTGTGTTTCGTACTTAGAACTCACTTACTACACATAACAATAATATAATGAACTCGTTTATCACTGAATAGGTTCAATCTGGTGGTTTTCTTTTTCAGTCGCCGTTATCTAAGTTCCTGTTTATGAACGTATTCTATTGGAAGCAATCAATTTTGGCACAAGGTGTTTTGCCACTGCAGAAGAGAGTCGTGGCTATCTTAATGAGCTCTTTTAGAGAACTCGTGCAGCGAATTAGGTAGGAAGATAGAGTCCAAGATAGGTGCTAAAGTATCGCCATTAGTGAAAAGATCGAAGCGTGTGCAATGCTTTTTAGCGCAGAATGTAGAAATTTTGATATGTGTTATTATGACAAAATATGCACAAAGTACACTGAAGCGAAATATCAAACAGGCAACGGTAACTACCTTCTGAAACGACACATTGCGCGCCCTTCTGCTGTGTGTCTAAAAGCTAGTTCGCGAGTGTAGGCACCACGTAATTTTATTTTTTATGCTGCAAAATGCTCACAAAAGCGCATATTGTGAATAAAATGCATCACTCTATAAATAAAGTCATGAAAATGTGCTTTAAGCGCATGAACATGCGCCTCCGATTAACACCTTCCTTAAGTATAGGAGCCAAACTCAAAAGTATAGTAATTCATAATCTTTGTTTCAACCGTATTAACCCTGTAGGATAAAATGACTATCGCATCCATCTTTCATAGATGATTAGTGACGGTAATATAATTATTACAGTTAGCAAGCTCTCCTATATCCAGTATTAACTTCATAAGTTTTGTTTGGTATGATGACTCTGATGATGAATATAGTGATATTTAAAATTATTATAGTAGGGTGAAAAAAGAACATAGTCACGGCAAATACAAATTCACGCAATTTATGGAAGAGCTAAACGACGCAAGTAGAATAACCGGGCTCCTCTCTCTAGCTTCCTTTTCTTTCTCGTTGAAGCTCCACACATACCCATTGACCCAAGTCGGCCTTAAAGAGGTGCGCCTACACTTTGGCACCCACCCTGTGAAGTAAGATGGTGTGAAATGAGTAGGACGAGGTTGTGATTCCGAAAAAAGACTGCTAATAAATCAAGAACGCAGTGATACACCTAATTTCAATGACTGTAATTACAATTATTACTATATAGAGTGATACTTTCCCCTGTGATAACTGGGACAAGTAGTTAAGAAATATATCATGGTTCCTCATAAAAGAAATCCTGAAAGGATGAGTGAGAAGAGTGTGAGAAAATGCCAGCTGCTACGAGGGTACTTTATGTGTCTCCCCCTCTCCCCGCGAAGAAAATATAGTAGGCTTAGCTATTAGGCCTATAATTCTGCATGTACGGCCTGCAAATTAGAAAAAAAGGATGATGAAGTGAGTGGGGGACCAACTTAACCTCCGCTGATCATTTGTTTTTCATGGCGAAGACTAAGTGTGCACAACCAAGTTCAACCAGAGAAACGTCCTCAAGCAAACAAGAAGGTCGTCTCACGTGATATCCTTGAAGCAATGATATTATATAATCTAGGCAGTTTTTGATCCGTGTTGCATTCGGGCACATTGCACTTTGCAGAAAAAGGTGGCACCTTTTTCGAAGAAAATAAAGCCGGCAGTCCCACATTCTCAGTATCCAAGTCTTGTCTCCCCCTTGTCATTGTTTGGAACTTGTGTCCGCATCCGTAGCCCCCCATAAGAATATTCACAAGAACGTTCTTGAGCGTCTTAATTTCGCGATATAGTGGAACTGATATTAAATATAAAAATTTATTAAAATGACATAAAGCCATTTTAACGTCATGTTAATAGAACAAAGATAGCATAATCGTTCATTGTATTCATAAATCTTCTTGTCCTACCATTATTCATTTACTCTTTCCAGCTGGACGGCCAAATGCTAGAAGAAAACCTTTATCACGATTCTCGGGCATTTGCGTCTGTGATTGTATCGGAAGACGATGGGTTGAAAGTGGTGAGATGCCAACTTTTTTTTACGAAGGACTGTGGCGTGTTTCTGAAACAGCAGACAAAGCCTGTAACATAGATGTACTGTATGTTCGGTTAATATCTCAAACGTTCATAAAATCTCCTATTTTATCGCATTGACATAATAATGGAAGGTGCGGCTATTTGCTATTGATTTATTATTAACCGCAATGGAGACAAGGAGACAGCAGACAGCAATGGGGGAAGTACACATAGCGCTGACTCTAAAATTGTCTCAAAATTCAGTTGGCAGTGGCTTTTCGGTATCCTTACTTCGTTTCTGCACGTTGTTTTTCTTTCACATTGTAGCTAATAATCAGTCCCTACACTGTCTCAATAGACTCACCTGGTGTGGTCTAACGTTTTCAGTCGGTGTGAATTGCGACAGCGACAGTTTCCTGTTGCATACGAGCCCAGGCAAGCTATAAAATATACAGCTATCCAGTTGGTACGTTTTTTAGGAGCCCAACTAGGACGTCCGTTAACATAATTGAGATGAGGGTTAGGAACATGCATCCCATCAAACCCTGCCCTTACTTATTCAAAAGAGCGGGGTGTTGCTTTTGGGCAAAAATTATATCTGTGGGAAACAGGGCAAGTTTTGTCATCAACCCAAGTTAAGCATCGATTACAATGAAGATTGTTTATTTACCGGGTATTTCTCCGAACACTTTAAAAAATGGTAAAAGGTTGACAGTGGCAGATAGCACAACTCTAGTTCTAGAGCTGGTCAACTCGAAGAGGCGGACATCATATGCACAAAAAATTAAAATGCACAATCGACTAAGAAACGAAAAAAATCACTTATTCAGTTTTTAGCTAATTACTTCATAGCCGATATTGCAATTAACAAATTCTAGCGGTGGAGTTCGCCCGGCGGTTACAAATTATCAGGATGGCACCAGTTTCGAGACATTTTTTACCCTCTATGACAAATGCGGTAAAATACCATTTTGCTGTAGCTGACGTGTATGCTAAACATGACGATGTTTTTTACATATTTGCACAGGATATTATCAACTCTTCTGAAAGTACTAGAAGCTGCCGTACCTACCGCAGAAACATCTATGTTAAACATGCGCGCATGCATTTCAGAGGGAACATGTAGCGGCGTGCATGTTCCCTTTAACAGCGTATCTACATGGACAACGTACTTACACAAATGTTCCTGCACAAGGACATGTTGGTACCACTTATAATACACGTTTTAGTTTTTAAAGAGTTTGTTTTCCATAACTAACGCACTAGCAAATTGACTCTAAAATAATATTTTTGTTTAGTAGTTTCTTAAGCCTTTCTCCAATTTGCCTCCTAATATTCTCATGAAAACGTTTTCTTTGAAATATTATGTGAATATAGACGCTTCGAGACTTCCGTAGTTTTGTATTGTTATGTTCCTGAGTCCGCATAAATGCCAGCTATTCTTCATTTTCTCTTTAAGTAACTTCGTGATTTAATTAGCGTTTCCCACTGCAGGTTACAATGAATTCATGCTGTATTAGCGAGTGCAAATGCAATGCTTCAAGAAACACTTAATTTAGAGTTCTTGTCACGCACGTACAATATCTTTTTTTGTCCTAGTATCTGTTTTAACCCTCTAAACACTCTGAAACTCTAAGACGCTCCTAACAACGCGCCTATAACTGCTATAAATTTCCATATTACAGCCTCTGACTTTATAGCGATATAGTTTTATCTAATCACACTGCCTTGCATTGCGAAGCACAAAGACAATTCTCGAACAAACGACATCACAATTGATTACGCTATATTGTACGAGAGTTGTGTAAAAAGGTCGCTGCTTCGTCGAACAGGCGAAGCGTCGATTGCGATAGCGAATTATTGCGCAGCTTTATGAATTAAGGGTAGTAGTTTTGCCGGCCGTATTAATTTCTAAACATTCGCTTACGCTAATAGGCATGGTGTCATGCGCGCACAAGCAAACCCGAACACATCGCACTCGATGACCACGAAAAACCGCTGTCCAAACGTTGGCGCGAGGAAGCGCGGCAGCAGCGGCGAGCGCACTGACCTTCGTGATTCCTCTCGTTTCGACGCGAACTAAGGGCGGGAGCACAGCGCACACGACGCTATCAGCATCGGCGCAGTGTGTCCCCATCACATATCGCTTACAAGAATGCACCCGCGTGGCCGCACGAGACCACTGCATACGCAGCAGCCGCCGGTGTAGAACGCCCCTACGCCACCCCCAGTGCCTCGCATGCGACGGAAGACGGTACGCTTTCTCCTCATCTTCCTTCCTTGCTCGCGCGAAATTGAGCCACAATCATGGGCCCACACTCGCATGATTTCAGTCGCACGTATAGCGTATGGCTCGCGGCCACAATGTTGTCTCAATTCGACTTTATACGGAGCATCAAGAAGACGCCAGCGCCAACGGCACGCATGACGGCGGAAATGTGCCGGGAGCGTCTATACAATTGCTATCGATATAATATATATTTCCGGTGTTCGGTAGCTGTAATTCTGCTTTCGACAACTGGCCACAGTGATCCCCGCTATCGGTATCACTAAGGGCTAGACTTGTTTTTTTTTTAGGGGGAGGGGGGCACACGTTCACCTTTCAGAGAGTTATGTTATTCACAGTTCAGGCTTCATCGTCCCTACGACGTGAGAATATTGCATTGTTCGGCTCCTCAAAAAGAAGATTTAGAAAGTCTAGCAAGTGCATCAGGAAATTCTTTCGCGCAGCTGTCGCTGTTGCAACAAAGACATAATGCATTTGACCTGAATTCAACTCCTTGACCAGGAAGGTATTATCAGCCCGCAAGAAGGCATAAAGCCTTTGTCTTCACGAGAAGGAATGAGACCAGGGAATAATCCTCACGTTCTATTCGCCCTTAGCACCGAAACATTTCAAGACGACACAAAAAGTAAGTGCTTCAAAAAACTTTAGGTCGTTTCTCTGTTTTCTTTTGTAATGTCAATTTTCATTTTGTTGCAGCATCCATCCGACCTGTGAGTTCTTACATATCCCAGAGAAACTCTGCACCGCAAGGTAAGTCGCTCACACTATTTGACAACGTAAAGTTGAGCGCATTTGTACTACATTTTTATTACTCTCCTTTATAAATTTCCAGGCCCACTGCGCAACGTGACTTTAGAACTGATCATTATTGTTGACAGTTACTTTCGGAAGCAGTTTTCTACCAAAGATGAAATGCTCCAATATCTAATAATTTCATTGAACTCTGTAAGTAAAATTTTTTGTCTTATAAATGACATCACAAAACACTGTGGGTTACAGAGGGGCATATTCCCGCGACCCCACACAAAATTGACAAAAAAGCAGTATGTCGCATGGCAGCGGTTACAAGCTAAGACGTGTCCGAATCCTGCGCTCTCGCACATCATATGTTCGGATATATCTGAAACGGACAAATGCAACAAATCTGAATCCAGAGCCACTCTGGAGCATACATTAGGATAATGCCGAGGGATATGTAACAATAACGAGAACGCGGTCTTTAGCAACATCCTTCTCATGCGTTGGGAGGCCGCGCTGCTCAGCCCCGCCTTCAAGGATCAACTATGGGCCATGCAGCGGGCCGAGGATGTCGCCAGGACCCACGAACTCCTGGCCGTCACCTAGGCGGGGCCTCTGGCCCTCCCGACCAACTCGCAAGGCACAGAATATTTTCATTTCCTCCTCCTTTAGGAAAAGTTTGTTTGCAGCCCTAGGTGAGAATTCTCCGATCGTGGTAGTTAAACTATTCCGTAGCGCATTGAAAATTCCTTAGCTTCGTGGGAATGGCCACTGAGAAACGTCAAACATCTATGTAAGGAGTAGAAGTGTTCGCGATTTCTACTTCTTACGTTGTCTTCTTACCTTCCTTTGGACGCAGGTAAACGTGCGGTACCTCACAGTATCTGACCCAGAAGTCGAAATTAAGCTTCGTGCAGTCGAAGTTTGTAACGTAAGCAATTTCAGAGTGGTGTTCCAATAGCTTAAGTTTGCTGGTGTGCGTACGCTGTTGACAAATGCGATTTATTAGCACAAGGTGGAAGAAGAGTTCCTCGTACGACGTGGACGAAACCGCGTAGACGGGCTTGATACGCTCATCAAATTGCAACGGTACGTCAGACGGAACTACCAAAAGTACAAAGAATATGATGCAGTATACCTAATAACAGGGTGAGTATAGCGGTGATTATACGTATTTATTAGGTTAGAGGCGAAGGAACATTTATTATATGGAATCTGTTTTGAATTTACAGGCTTGACATGGGCTACGTTGGAAATAAAGGCTGGGAATCGGGACAGAAAGGCAAGTGATCTACAACATTTCCCTTACAAATTGTATGGAATCACTATTTTTTTATTGAAGAAACTGGGGAAAAAATATCCCAGTTTACTCCAGGCAGAGGAAAATAGGAACATGCTATGTCTTTCTTCCAAGTTCGCTCAATGATATGCAATTGCCTCTCAAGGCTGGTACAAAAAATCTTTGCCACAGAAGCTTATATTTAAATTCTTTGGAAGGTTTACTTCGTTTTGCTAGACATCAACGGCAGTAAATTCAATAAAGTTTCTTGGATATAGAAGTTGAAGTTAAAGCTTACCGAGTAAAGTATAGAGAGTTTTGATTTTGGCCATTATTCTGTTTTACGAAAATTTGCGGAAGTAGAAGTAAAAGAATGGAAGCATCAAGTTTACAACAACGTAAGCAGAAGAAAACATTCGCAGTTGTGTAACTTGAATGTGGGGCTACATAAAAAGCAAAGAAAATCGGTCGTTTATACACCGCTTTGAACACACAAGAAATATGTGGGTAAAACTTACACTACCTTCTTGAGTGAGATGCTAATATGTCACAAGCTGTCAACGCGGTCATTGGATTTACGCGCTCTAACTGCTCTAACAACTGCAGTTTAGGGTATTCCGATATCGATATCTAATTTTCTTGCAGACTTCCGAATTTAATAATCGAAGTTTGAACTTTTCCTAAACATTGCGTGTTTTAACAGTTTCTTGTAGATACTATGAGGGTCAAAATCCAAATCAAAATGAACTCCTGCGGTAGGTAGAATGTACCTTTATGTTTGAAACGTAACAGCTTCCTTTGAAATTGCTCGAGCAATTATCTGACCAACTGCTCGAGGAACCACTATGCCGTAGAGTGCACTTCATTCGTAACATTACTTGAACGAGAGGTATTGCTTGGCAAAAGTCTCATCTAACCGAAGCTAGCGCAATGAAAATATAACGAAAGGTTTCATCAAGTTACCTAGAGCTAGCGGGTAAATAAGCCAGTGTATTAGGTGACGGAACCCACCAACCTTGAACTATGGTTCTAGTCCTACCGAAGAAAAGTTGCGGTAAAGTGGCGCTAGAGAAAAAAGATGCTGTGGTACCGTTTCGAGGATTGCCTGTGCGCTTACTTCGAGGAGCCGATAATCACAGCATAAAAAGGCAAAACACAAGTGAGTATCTGGGACTTTCGGTGAAGCATACGCTTGAAGCAAGCAGTCCGCTGCTTTGTTGTACCGTTTATTAAAGGTATGCTGTATGTATTACTAAACCTTCTAGTGTTACGAATGGTGCCAATGTGAATTCTCACAATGAAAACACATATTGTATGTTTGCCACTGGAAAGCTGCCATGTCAACAGTATTTACAACTCAAAAGCAAGAAGTACGTACTGTGCTCAGATGAGCCTGATAGATTAGAAGTCAAATACATGCTTCCTTATACATTCGTAGCTGTTTGCCTGCAACGCGATATGTAAAAAAAATGAGCTTACTTGTTTCCCCATCCTGTTCACACCAGTTCTGGCACCAAATGGATTTTGCCGTCATATGTTTAAAAGTGGGCAATCGCCAGTGTGCTTCCTTTGGCAATTGTATGGGTTCTACTATTTCTTGCGCAAATTTAAGAACGCGCAAGACTATTTCAAACAGGCGTCCTACCTGTGTTGATTACTGCCTGTAAACTTTTTTTGAACCTTGTGCCGTATTGTGGCGACGAGTTTTTGCTCATGCTAATGCAGACACTGACAACAAACTACATAACTTTCTAGGCATTGCATTTATTGGAAGTGTCTGTGCGACAGACAAGGTGGGTATGGGTGAAGACAAGGCAAGGACGTTCTCTGGCATTAGGGTAATGGCTCACGAACTGGGACACATGTAAGTTTTTATTGAAATTTTGCACTACGCGTTTTGTACTCGTGGCAGAATGCACAATACAAAATATTGGTAGCAAATATTTTTAATCAAGTCCGCTAGCTTTAGCAAAGGGCCTTACTCAGAGCTTTCTAAGCGCGGGGTCTTTCCAGAACTTCATGACATGAAATACCGTCTCTCTTGTGCTGTCATGTTTCTGACATTTAATAAAAAGTGAATTATCAGGAGCAAATAGCGATACCATGAAAATGGGGTACCGATCAAGTACAGTAGGCACCTACTTTTTCTTTGTTAATAGTCTCTTAAATGTTCTTTTGCAAGTGGCAAGCAAAGCACATGATGCGCTCACTGCGAACATGTGCCCCTGGCATACTTCTATTGATGTTGCATTCTAGAAGTGAGTGAATACGTACTACTATGTTTGGTTATGTGCAGATAAATAAAAGAAATGATAGTCAAGAGATGGAACATGAATGCATTGGTAGAATGTGAACGCAAAAAATATATATTGGCTGAAGGAAGAATTGAAGGAGGAAATGTGACATTTCAAAATAATTGTTTGAAAGTATTTGTACAATAAGTGCATTGAACACAGTATTTACAAACTTCAGTTACCTACTTTATGTATACTGGTTGCAATTTATAGTCCATTTGAGGATGCACCAAAGCAGCGTCCAGCTATTTGCTTTTCCGCCACCTTTAAAAATTCACTTTTACATTTCAACTCTCTTCTATTGAAGCGATATGTGAATGTTGTTCATTGGCGCGATGTATCCGCATGCTGCCGACTTATGGCGAGAGCATTTGATTATTTCAATGAGTGCATCTTTTTCTTTTGTTTTTTGCAATTCTTCAAAAGCTTTCCGCATAGAAGCCTATTCCTGCAGCAGTCATGCCAGCGGGTACAATTGAGCAAGTCTTTAACATTTTCATTAAGTATTCCTACAGAATCATTTTGTCAACTGCGAGAGTGCTTTACGAAAAGAAGCCGTGTCCTTGACGGGACGAAGAGGCGACTGCTTATTCTGCCAAATTGGAAGTGAAGTGCTGGATCCCAGCACACGAGTGCATCGTGCATAGCTTGGTGTCATTTGGCGCCCGATCCCGCTTCAACCGTGTCTTCTTCGAGAGATGCCGGTATGACCGTACGATTGAACGATTCTGTTTGGCGGGAAAATGTGGGTGCTTCCTTGGTGTTTCGTCGACAGTTTCGGAAAAGCGGAATAGATTTACCACGTCTTGTGCAAAAATACTTCATGTTACTCATCACGACGCACGTCTGGATCTCCAAGTACCGGAATTTGCATGGTTTGGAGGTCTCATTATGGCACATGTACTGTCGCTAAGAAGTTCTTAATCCATCAAAAACGAAAGTACAGTGCATGATCTCCATTTGGTGCAGCCGCTACTTTTAGAGTGAAAGGCCATGTTGATTTTATCTTCCGCTTTGTTTGTGGTGGCAAGTGATTGCAGATTTGGGCCGTTCCTAGCTTTTACAGTTCCTATAAATTGATCATGATTTGTAACTTAGAATATCGCTGTCTTCTTTCTGAGATGTTATCTGTGCAGAAATGTCATGTTGCCTGCTTTTAAAAAATCATTTTAGGAGAGGACAGCTGTACTTGGAGATTGTATTGCAGATTTTGATCTTGTTCAATTTTGCCAATATGAGTAGGCTAGGGCTTTAAATTCTTTCTTGAACAAGAGTTCCTACGTTCATGCCAGCTTTACTAATCATTTGTTCAATAGAGTTACTATGACTCGGCAGTTTTACTTCGACATAGTATGTAGTTTAGTGGCCTTACCGTCAAGCACTTTCTGTCATTAGGAAGTTCATGACTCAGCGGCAGTGCATGTCCTAGATTCCAAGGCACATCTTTTCTCCGCGTGAAAATACAAGTTGATTTTGTGTTTTGTGTCATTTTTGGCGACTGCTGGTAGTAAGTTGAGTAAGTTGATACATTTCTTGCTGTTGCGGTGCTTATAAATGATGCTGGCGAGTGGGTTTTCTGGCGAATTGACTATGATTTCTAACGTACAGATTCGCAATGAGTGTTCTGAGTTGTTACACTATCCGTAACTGTAATCTTGCCTGAGTCAAATGTCCGTTTTAGCAAGCGTCTATTGGCGCTGCATTTCTATTGCCGATTTCTGTCTGCATTTTTGTTATATTACATACAGACTATAGGTCGTTCTTAACTTTTTTTTTTTGATAATAGTTGCTACATTCAAGCCGGATTTACTAGTAGAGTTAGTATTGCCTAACATTTTTACTTTGCTCTTTTTATGTTCTTATAGCATAACGCACCTCATGAAAAACCGATGGCGAAACATAATAGGCAGATGCATTTTGTTGACAGCCCGGGACATCAAATGTTCGCAAACTAGCTGTCTAGCCGCGCCTTCAATTGGTCTAAAAAGCACACACAGCTTTATCACTGCAGTTGAAGTGAGTTTCACGCTTGAACGATCCAGAGAGCTGAAGCAAGGGAATAAGGGAATAGCGAGCTCTCCGCAAAAGATGCGTTCTTGAGAAAGTGCTCCAAAAGTTCACGTTTGTCTACTAACCTGACATGTGGCGACCTCTCCTCATTCTGTAAGGATCACCGAATGATGAGAGGTCCCCACATGTCATCAACACTGTCATCATTTCAGATCATGTCATCAAAACTTACGCTAGCCTGGAGGTTGCCATTATCATCATATGTGCCTGCGGAAGTGCTTTAGTGTGGTTTCTAACATGAACTAATTCTGGAGAAAGTGCAATTAAAGGCACAGGCGGGCAAATAATTATATTATATTACACAAGAGGAGATGCAGCGTGTAGCGCTACAGCTTTCAGCTCTTCCTCAGTGTTTTTTGGCGATGCAGCTGATGATGTGGGGAGGGTGTGCAAGAGCGTGTTCTCGCATAAATCATGCGCGGAAAGCGGGTGCACAAAACACAGCTGTCAAGCTAGCGTGTATGAGATTAAAGAGTTAAAATAACAACTTGCGTAGTTAATGTTGTTATCACGTCATTCACCAGCATCCCAACTGAAGGAGGCAATTGGTAACATTGGTGGGACTCGATGAGATGCGTTATCATCTAGCGCCCCGTTCCGCACTTTTCAGTACAGACAGTCCTATCAGCAATGGAACAGGCACATCGATACCCGAACTGTGGCAATATTGAGACTGTGATGAGGGCTGTCAGGTTGCACCGCATGCACCGTGTGCCACATTGTATGGGATCCGCATGACATTATCCACCAAGACTCTGATCCTCTCTGGCAGAACTCGATCTCTGAACAGTTACTGCTCCCTATGAACTTGAAACGCCAACCCTTCTAGAAGTGCGACTGTCTCGCGAGTAACGATTCGATGACTATCATCGAATTGCATTTCATTGTGCTTTATTGGCGTTGGGGTATTCTTTTTTAGGTAGAACACGCAGATTCCAACCTGTAGTATTTGGGCTGGCACGTCCTCATCCAGTCTTCCCGGGCCTAGAAAAGGCAAAAAGACTTCCCTCTTCCCTCGATGTAGTGACACCATAGTTTGTCCTAATTTTTCACTTACAGTATTTGTAAGTTTCCACGAGTACTTCTGTCTGCATAACTTCATTCAAGATACAGCGTCAACGCTCAGGACATGCCATTTGGAGGGGCACTCTTGCTTCGTATGGTGCTGGTGAAATTTCGTGGCTTTTACTTGCTGTCTTTCCTCCTCATCACCTATCGTTGCCCTCTCGGCAGAACACATAGCCCATTCACGTAAACGGACGGAGGTTCGTAAACTCATCGCTGTTAAAAGTTGCCTGCAATTTAGGTCGACAGACCATCGACATAACCTAGGAAACCTGATCTCTGGTGCATCAAGAAATGCCACTATTTTATTTTCGAGTGGACGGCCCCAAAAAGTTGCTGAATTGATAGTAGAGTGGCTGCCGCATGAACACGAACCCAATTTAACTATTGAGAAGATGTCTTGCTGATTAAAAGCAACTTCTTTTACTTTTTTATCGTAACGAATGTAGTTCGGAACTGCACTCTGTACAGGTCCTTGTTAATGATTTTTTGAATTCTCGCTTACGATTAGTGTGTTTTTGAAACTCACCCTAATTTCTTGCATTTTATTCTTCACATACCAATCCTATCGTATGGGCTAATGGGCTAACCACAGTGTCATCAGCAAACCGACAGGAACTAAAAAGTTCTTCATAAATTCTACATAAGCTTTTCTTTTTCTAGCGATTGATTATAGTTGCAAAAATGCAGTGAACAACAGGACAGAAATTGGCGGCTGGCACCCATCCTAACGAGTATTTTTCCCACTTTGAGCGCTGTACTTTTTTGCCTTGTTGCCAGCCACATTCTACAACGTCGAAACTAGTTACTGCCCTCGCTTAGGCCTTTGCCGGTGTTTTTTTTCTTTTGGTTGACAACAACTAGACTTGGTTGCCCACACGATGGATATCAATACACTGGCTATTCATCCAAGGCGTGCCCATGGTATGATGGCTTCATGATGACCTACCTTTCGAATAGCAGCAACAGCATGAAATTCTCCAAGTGCTGCAATGCTGCGATGACACGTCTTGCACGGTAAGGTGTGCGAAGATAAGCCCTAACTATAATGAAAGTTAGAGAACTTTTCAGAACTGAGAATTTGCTAATGGATAATATTAAACTGTCATATCCTTGTTCCGTCATGGCCGACAAACTTCGTATAACCTGGCAGTGCGGCATTCCATAGCAAAACTGTTCTGTACGGACACTAAGCAAGGAAGCGCCGCTGTGTGAGACTGGAGTGATCGACTCATCGCGACACATTTCACGTGAAGAGAGATGCTCTGGTCCAACAATTTCAAGCCATATCTATCAGGTTATCCGAGGTTGTTTCACCAATATTAGCGTTACCAACTACATCACATTCGAAATTACCATAGAGAGCACAAGTATGTGTCCAAGTGAGTGAGACTGTCATGGAGTATCAGATAAATTTAGCTGGGAGTCGTTGTCTAACGCATTGAAAGTGACTATAAGTTTCTAAACAAAAAGACGACTTTGCGTAACCCCAGGACGCCTCACTTTACTGTTATCATAATTGTGCGTGCTAGAACAGTGCTACATGTGTACTTTAAAGAAATTGTGTGCCAGCTCTCCTCGTAGTTGAGCTTCAATGAGAGTAAAAAAACGTGAAAGATTAAACGGTGTTTTGCAAACAAAGCATTGTGTTTTCTATTGAGTGACCGCGAGCTCAATACAACTTTATTAGCGATGTTATGCTGAAGTGGTTGATGCCATATTCTGAAGGGCGATATGAAGGCATACATATAGAGTACTCAAATTGCAGTGTACACCACCTGATGTCCTGGACGTGGAGTATCGCAGCGCAACTAATTTTAAAGCGAAGCTTCATATGGCTAAGCGAAACTAAAATCTGTCTCTCCGCGCCTGTGTATAAAAAACTATCATCAGCAATGGCTCGAGCGTCGTCGCCTTATTCCACAGCAAGCTCGTTGGTACCCCTCGGCCCAACTGCGCTGACCCGCTAGTGCGACTGCTTCTACGTTCGTAGTTGTAATCTCTTCACAGCTGGCTCCGTGGCCACTCATCATTCCATCATGGAATTCTGCTTCTCTTCTGTGGATGTTTACGGGGGTATGAGCCATTGCTTCAGAGTGCATGAGCCACTCATAGTCGACTGGATTGGATTGGAGAAACTTTATTTATGCCTGCAGTTGGGCGCTCGCGCGCCCCGGCGAGGACCTACGTCATCCTCGAAGTTGCCGTTACTCGGCGCGGGTCTCCGCTCGCCGTTGCCGGCTCGCTGGGTCCGTGCCTTTCAAGCGCCTCGAGGACCTGCTGGACGGCCCAGAGCTGATCGTCTCGGTCGTAGCTCTTCGCGGCAGCCTCGAGCCGCGGTGGGAGTGTTCTTGATTTAGCGTCTTCTGGATATTTAATGCAGTCCCACAAGATGTGCGGGTAGTCTGCGGTCTCCCTCCGGTAGACTCTGCACATATCTGTCGGATATGTCTCGGGGTACATGCGATTCATCAGTCTCGGGCTCGGTAGCGATCCGGTCTGGAGCTGTCTCAGTACTACCGCCTCCGCTCGACTCAGTCTCGGGTGCGGGAGTGGGAGAGACCTGCGAGCCAGGCGGTAGGCCTTCGTGATTTCATAGTAATGCGTCATGCGGTCCTTGGTTCCGAACCACGTCGGACGGTCAGTCGCCGGGGCGCGGTTGGTTAGCGCTCGCGCCGCGGCGTGTGCCGTCTCATTATGGTTCTCATTGCGTTCCGACGCGTCGCCCGCGTCTGCCGGGAACCACTTGAGTCGTACTTTTCGTTCTTCTAGTTTTACCGCTCGCAGTACGCGCTCAGCCTCCCTGCAGATTTGCCCGTTGGCGAAGTTTCGCACCGCCTGTCTTGAGTCACTCAGCACCATGTAGCAGTCTGTGTCGGCGATGGCCAGGGCGATGGCTACCTCCTCCGCTTGTTCCGCTCCGGCGCTTCTCATGCTCGCTGCCGTCCTCGTGGCGCCGGTTGACGCCTCTATGACGACGGCTGCGAAGGCGTTCCGTTGTTATTCGGCCGCGTCCACGTACCGCGCGTGTTCGTCGTTGGCATGCTCGTCAGTCGAAGAATCACAAGCGGCAATTCCAGGCGGATGCTGCTAACCACGCCACCGACCAAACTCGAGTCATAGAACGCAATCGACAACAGCGGACTGCAGGCATGCCTTCACTGATATTGTTCTCGCCTTCGCAGGCGAGCGTGTGTGTAACTTAATTACGAAAACCGAAGATGTAACCAATAGCTTAGAAACTCTTAATCAACAGTCGAGATTATTCTGGTGACAAACACCGGGGTCGCATATTTCAGCTTCGCTGGGGAAGCATCTGAAAGGAGTGCTTGGGCGGTGATTTTTTCGCTATACTTATTCATGCTCAAAAGCACGTAGCGAGAGTAAAGGATTAGTCGCCGCAAATCATCATGAACAGTGTGTGGCCAGAACAGAATTCTTCGGAACAGAGATATTTAGCTTCACGGCTGTCGTGGTGTGGATAGAGGAAAACATTTGGCCCTGACATTTCTATATCCAGTTGTTTACAAAGTTTCAGATAAATTTACCGAACAAGCGTTCGAACTGTTCAATTCTGCCATAATACCATTGTTTCTCATCAATCTCACCATATGAGTTTTACAATGGAACCTAAAACGTCAGCAGAAATCTTATTCGTGGACCGATTGAGTCACACCATGCTTTGAAGAACAAACTAGCTCCCAAGTACATTTCTATGAGCCATAAACACCCAGTAAAACTGAAAGCTAATGCAAATGCGTCACCCAGTCGCAGCCTTTGCCGAACGAGCTAAGTCTTATGCGCAATGAAAATTCACAGAAAGTGTAATACAAAAAAAAACAGAAAATTGATTAAAGAGTTCTCGAGAATCAAAACAGTTAACAGACAACACACATAGGATAGACGCCGCAACGGCTCTAGTCGCTGGGTGTGCCCCGTCTCTCGTCTCTTCTTCGTCTCTTGATTGGCTTAATTTTCAAGAATATGCGCCAACCGACACAGATCGCAACTCTATTGCTAAAACAAGCAGTTACACAAAATTGTGAAGCTCTGCGGAAAATATTGGTATAACGAATCGTGCAGAAAAACAATTTTATTACGTCATACTTTTAAAGCGTGTAAAATAACAGTGCGCTGTTTTTCCTTTTATAGCCTCCTTGATTGAAAGGTGTGAAAATATTTGCGCGATAGTATTCGTTTTTTGTATAGTTCAACAATAACACATAATTGACAGAACCTACCTGTACTAACTTTATGTATGATGAAACAACTTTTAGCAAGGTGGAGCACAGCGCAACCCTTCGACGTAACGAATATGATGGGCGTAATAATGAAAGAGGAGAGCGGTACAGAGTTAGTCAGGAAAACTCGGTAACTGGCATTCATGCTCCATATATGTGTATTGTTCGAGCTTGGTTAGTCATTAAGTGCATAAAAATAACGACCGGTTTTTCTTTAGAGCAAGGGTCTCCATACTTTTGGCCAGGAGGCCGTATCGGCGATCAATGGTCATGTGGCGCGCCTAACAATAAAGAATTATGCAAATATTGGGAAAATACATTCAAAGTATTACTAATCGTACTGGGGGCAGACAAGAACTATTCTGAATAATTGATGTGCTTTCTAAGGTACTTTATTTTAATTAGTTGTGTTGACCCTGTCACATAACTTACGCAAGAAGGAGTGAAATAAGTGTTTTATCGTTAAAATTTTGCTTCTGCTTCCGTGATGGTACAAGAATGTGTGAAAATCATAAATATTTGTGGTGGGAAGGAGGCTTGCTCAAATCATGGTTTCGGAGTGGCGACTCAGGAGATTGAGTGATTCCGGAATCGCCGCATGTTTTCCAATACCAGAAACGACAGTAAGGTAGATGGAATGGGAATGGTGTGGGAGCCCGATATTGCGGAATGGAATTGATATTGAATCATCGAATAATCCAAGAGTGCAAAACCGGTCAATTTCCCAGGTAAGTTGAACTAGATTTGGACAAACTATGTTCGCAATTCTTACTAAATACGACTGTTTAAGTATGTATACGTATAAGTATACATACTGAAGTAACTTTACCATTACCTCTGCCTATGTTTACGATTACCTATGTCTCGGTAATCGTAAACAACGCTGCATACTGGACACTCTACCCTTCTGATGACCCGGAAACCATTCTTAGTTACAACGTTGAAGTGCATTTAAAATCTACAACATTTAGTTAGACTTGAGTCCTTAACTTTCAGTTAAAATGTGAGCTAATTTAGTCGTTTGTCTCAGTGAATTTGTTAACGCTAAGGAGCGTTTAGGTAGGAAGGTAAGTTTCAAGTTTTGTTCGATGTGGTAAGGCTATGCTTGATCTACGACAAAGGAATGCAGCCAGAAAATAGCCACGTCGGAAATGGTTGCACCCTTCACAAGTACATGGTGATTTGTAAAGTGCGCCATATTTTTCGCACGCTGTCGATTAATCAGAACGCGCTATAGCCAATGATCAAAAATGTGTGCCAGAAAAGGTGCCTGTTATTATGCCAGTAAATATTTAATAAAAAAAAGCAGCAGCCTTCAGCAATTCCTTCGGCTTATAGCTCGATTACTTCGAAAATAGCATTTTCTTTAAAAACATCTATCCTAATTTTCCCTGAGTGCTGTCTCTTCAAATAACTGCGCTCGCACGCTGCATGAGCAATGGCGCAAAATTATGTGGTGATCTGGTTTACTGGAATGATTCATAACTGGATATATTGCAGACAACAACGCCCTGAACAGACTGGGGGGGGGGGGCCCCGCCGTGGTTGCTCAGTGGCTATGGTGTTGGGCTGCTGAGCACGAGGTCGCGGGATCAAATCCCGGCCACGGCGGCCGCATTTCGATGGGGGCGAAATGCGAAAACACCCGTGTGCTTAGATTTAGGCGCACGTTAAAGAACCCCAGGTGGTCAAAATTTCCGGAGTCCTCCACTACGGCGTGCCTCATAATCAGAAAGTGGTTTTGGCACGTAAAACCCCAAATACTACTACTAGACTGGGGGGGGGGGCGCTAAGCGTGTTTGTTAATAAGTGCATGACATTACCAAAATATGTATATTTTGTAACTAGGAAAGCAGCAAACAATCATAGAGAAAGGTTTTGCGTTATCGAACTGGAGGAATGGAATGGCTCGGCTAAGCCACTGTTTCTGTGGGAATAGTCCAACGCTGGTACATTCCGAGGAGAGAAAAACTGTGTATAAACAGGGATCTACACGTCCTGGTCTGAGTGGGATTGAAATTGAAGGCTGCGTTCTGAAACTCTGGTTCTTATTTCCACGTATCACGCATTATTTCTTTCCACTTTTGTTTTGCTCATTCAAAGTCGTGCTACCTACATTAAGGAAATATCTGCAGGACATTGAGATGGTATGCTAAGCGTCTCCATTGTTTACAAAAAGCACTTTGTTTCGCTGGTGTGTGTTAACCGACACTGTGGTACATAAACGAATCCGTGTTCGCATTTCTGCACAGTGTTTACGTTCGAGTAGTGTTAAAACTTAGGCCAGTTGGAGTAGTAGCGTCAAAAAATGAAATGGCGCAATTGACAGGACTCGGATCAGTTGTGTTGTTTCCTTTTGGTCTCTGTCCTGTGAAGTGCGCAGTTTTGTCCTTGGCAGTGTTTCGGTTTTTAGAGCTGCCATAACAGACGACTGGTGTAAGTTGGACTATGGGCTTATTTTAATAACGTCAGGCTTAGGATTCTTACGGGACTGGGTGTTTGAAAAGCCGCCCAATGTTTTTTTCCTCTGTTCTTTGTGGTCTAACATGCACCCTTACCTGGTATATCTTGCGGTGCGCTATTTATAAACAATAACCATAGCGGTAGTGTATATCTTACCCTTAAGAAGAAGAGCCATTTCAAGGGAAATCCTCTCATGCGCACAAGCATTTTCGGATGGCTCGCTAAGCTAATTGTGTTGCCTTGGTAAACTGAATGATCTGGTTGAAAAGGTTACCGCGACTTAGTCCCTAATAAATTTTTCACTGGGTAATCGACCAAATGCGCAAGTACTACGAATAATGAAAGTAATAAAAGCTTGTAAAGTCCTTGTTGGGGTAGTTACATCGTTCCCTGGCGCTGTGACAGGCTAGTTTACGCGTCAATTGTTAGTAACAAACACGGAACGTACAAAAGGTGAAGCGCATTACTCAATGTTTGTTCCTTGTTTTCTACTAACTACTTAAGTTGCCCTGCCTTCCACAGTGAAAGAAAACAATGAAACTCTAGACAGACACTTTATCGGAGGTTCTTCAAAAGTCATGTTAAAGACAATGTGACACATGTGGCTACAACTGATTTGTGCATATTGAAGCTCCTCATTTACGCAATAACTATTTTGTGTGATTGTGACCAAGAGTGAATTCAGCATAAATAAATAGTTTCTGGAATGCGCACATAACTCACAATATATAGAGAGAACTGGAGAATGATTCAAATGGCAAATACTGCAATGGCAATGTGCAAGACCACTGAAAGAAGGCAAGGAGCGCAATATTCATGAGGTCGAAAAGAAAGTTTACAATAAACACGAAATATTTTCATTTCACTATACGAAGGACGGTGGTTGCTGGCTACAACGCACAACATGTAACCAGAATGGTGCATATCGAATGGTGTGCATGGTGCATATCAGAATGGTGCATATCGGAACGGAAGAAAATTCAACATATTCAAGGAGATGCAGAAATTGAAGTAGAAGCAAATATGCAAAACGTGAGAAGTATTCCAATAAACAAATGTGGAGTGTATTTCTAACAAGAATAACCGAACATATTTGCAAATTCGCAATAATAGCATATTTACCTAAGGGGAATCGTGACTGCAGCAAAATGCCGCACAGGACCCTCAGTAGAATATATGTCATCTAAATCTATATGGATTGCGTCCCGTCGCCAGTATTTATGACCGGGGCTAATGGAAGTGGAGGACCTTATGCTGCCTTCGACTTTGGTATTTCAGTGAACGGTGAGGAGCCCGGTGAGCCAATTATAAGCAGATAACTGATGGGCTTGTGAGCTAACTTTGCCCTGTACCTCAACGTCCCATTTTTATTCTGACGAAAGATTTTCTACAAATTTGGACAACAGAAATTTATATGTATACGGGGAATGTATGAGATTACATTTCATTCTTTGTACATGCACTTAAGGATGTCGTTGGACTGCAGATCAATTGATTTTAAGTGCGAGGAACCCGGCACAGCATCTACATCATAGATAAATCAATTTCGGAACGCTTGTAGTTCTTCCCGAGAGTATGTTCAGATAGTGGCTCCCAAAATTGTGCCTTCAGATTGCCAGGATCCCTGCCGCTAAAATGGAAGGATATAGTTGTATCCCTGCCCACACTGTTATTTGAACAGCAGCTGAAATCCCCCGCTTTAGGTTTTTCGCTTCCTTCTGAAAGAATTGCAGTTTTCCTTTGAAGCCTTTGATGTTCATACACAGGTCATGAATGAGGTGTAATTCTCCTTTTAGCATATATGACCATGTTAAGATATGCGGGCAGCTAATGCTAAAAGCTCAATTTCCACAGCCCACAAAGAAACGAGCCAAAACGTTTCCTCAGCTCAGCAGTTGAAGTGCCGTGTGAAACGTCACGCCTACGAACTCTGTTTCAGTCGCCTTTAAAAAAAATAGGGAAATGATGGCGACGTAGCCCATCCGACACCAGAACATTAGCAGCTGAAACTACAGGTTTGAGAACACAGGACATGCTCATGTATTTCCCATGGAGGGCCTGCTTCATAATAAAAAATTGGCCTTGAGAATCAGCAAACTTTGGCAGCTTTTATCATTCGCCCTACGAGTCTTATCTTCATTCCCGAGATGTCCCCCCCCCCCTTCTGATCAATTGTGGTATATTTTGGTTTTTAGATTTGAGCTCCATTACAAGCTGTACGGGGACAGTCTTTTCTAATTGGTTAAACAGGTCCTCCTCACTTACCGTAGAATGTACACTTTCGGCAAGCTTGCAGAATGCTGCGAGCTAAAAGAAATATTTTTGTTGTATTACCATCTGTATACAGCTACTCACGTGCGGTTGTTCAGCGGGCGAAAATCTTGCGAAAGCTCTCTGGCTAGGGGAAGTCGAGAAAAGTTTCTGTGCCTTCTCTTACGGGCTCGGCGACATCAACCAATCGGAGCGTCGCGCGTTCGTCACGGGATGGTGTCACGAGACTCCTGATTCGTCACGGCTGCCTAGGACGACGTGATGTCAATGAGTGATCACGTAACTGCAGTGAAGGCCGCCCCAATAAAGGCCTGCTAAAGCGCCTTGTTTTGTGGAGAAGCTCCTTTCCTAGGCGCAGGCCTTGGGGGCCCGCCTATGGTCTGGGCCATATCGCATGAATAACCTGCGACCTCGGAAGATAGTTTGGAGACCACGCTTTAGAGCAAATCCAGTGTATTTAGCGGTAAAAAGTGCGTAAAGCAGCTGATAAAAATTAATTAATGGAGTTAGAAACTTTTGGATAACTGAATGGAGCCAGTTGACGAGGGGCCGGTATAACTTGAGCTTATTAGCCACAGATGCGTTCATCCCGCAGGGGACTTCAAAGGATGATGACTGCCAAGGGCTTCAAGGAATATACGAAATCAGTCTATGGCAGAAACTGTTCATCGTCGATTTCCGTTTAAATTAATGGCATTGAACAAGGCACGTGGTTTAGTCTCACTGAGGCCCTGCTTCGAAGAAAATGATTAATCATCATGGTCCTATTTGATGTCTCCTGTGTGACAAAGACTTCCGCAGCTATCTCGAATTACCCGTTCTTCGCGAAATTTGCAGGCGTAATACATAATGATTATACGTTGTTGATCCCTCCACCTCGCTGCTGGGCAGTACATGGCACAATGTGTGGGAGTCGCAATACCATATTTTTTGTGTGCACAGCAATATTTCATATAATATTTTCAACTGAATATTGGTTGCCTAACGTACGGTAGGCGAGCATGCGCAATATTAACCGGAAGGCAACTATTTGATACGCAGACATGTTTTGGTCAGGCAAGTTCTCCTGGTCTAAACGAAGACTACACGTGGAGGCCATCCTTGTTCGGCCACTGTTGATGACTTAAAGCATTCATCTTCTTGTAAACCCTCCCTCCATTCTTTATTTGTTAAGAATATGTACCATATATGATAGTTGTGAGTAAAATAATTACCAATAGAAAGCGACTGCGGCCAAAGTTACTAAAGAGGGCAGAAGTGGTGACGGGCGCAGCGAGAAAGGTCACAGCCGTATTAGTCTATGGCACAACGTCTGTTCGCGATGGCGGTTCACGTAGCTGTCCTCCTCGTTGTCGGGAGTACCGTTAATGGCGATGCTCGCAGCCACACTCTATCGAAGGAGCTATTTGTTTTTGGCAAAGGTAACGCTCAAGCGCTTGGAAAATTATCTTTCTTTTTTGTCCAGGTCTGGCCAGGGTCGATGCCTCAGCCAAACAAACGCTGAGCGCAAAATAAAGAAATCGTATTACACAAATGAGCTACCCGGAAAAGTATTAAGCAGGGATGAAGTCTGTCAGCTGGCTTTTCCAGATGTTCGAGACATCCACTTTGCAACGGTGAGTTTCGTATTTTCTTTTTCGAGACAAGTTTTTGCATACCCCTCCCCACGTTGGCCTGGCAATAAGTCAGGCTTCGATAACATGACTGATAAGCATGATAAGCACGAAAACTGAAAAACAATTTAGAAGGAATGAATTCAGTACCGTCCGAGGAATGAAACCGCAGCCCACAGTTGGTGAGCAAGCATCTTTTGTCGACAACACGCCAATATCTGGGGAAGGTGGGCGCAATACATGCGACTAAGCAGCCGACGTTGAGAATCAAACGCGAAGTATTTCTGATGGTGAAGAAAATCAAAACGAACTATGAGAGCAGGAGAAAGTTCAGCTTCTTCGAAAGGGAAGGTCTTTACAGCTACAAATAAAACCAGACACCATGCGTCGTACCATTGAAAACGGGTTCTACAAATAGAACTTCGTCAGTAAAAGTAGTTACAGCTAACTAGCGGGCGCGTTTTGGAACAGAACGCCTTTGCTATGCCGCCATAACTGTGGCCCCCAGCAAACACTGGATCTAACAGTGAGTAGCACCATAATAGCACCTTAGTACCGTAGTATAGCCTTAGTAGCATGGCCCGATTGCCGTCATGGGCGCGACAAACGATAGAATGGAAGTTGAAGTGCGTGCGTGTGCGTGCGCCTGTGCAAGCGCGCTGCATCTCATGTTGACAATGCGCCAGTCTAACCAAAACTGGCCAATTATAACTGTGAGGAAGCTTCTGAATGATTGTCAACGATTTCAATAAAAATATTTCCTAAACGTATTAAAACTTTAGGCAGACTTTTCACACATCCGTAACTTTACGACAAAGACAGATGAAGAAGAAGTAGAAGAATGTTTTATTGCGCTAAAAGATTTACAATATAGCTATGACAGCGTCCGGACCCATAGCCGATATGGCTAGTTGAGGATCCATTACAAAATGGCTGTGTAAGTGCACCGTCAATTAGGAAGTAGAATGCTAATACAAAAATAACAGCATCGATGTGGTATGTATACAATATCAGCAGCAGTTTGCAAGCACAATGCTAACATGGTGACTGGTAGCCAACCGAAAGAAAGAGGCTCTTGAGTGACACTGGAAAATTTCGCCGATATTTAATCAAGCTAGCTATGTTGTTCCGAATTTTCGCGCCAACAAAGGATATTGTTCGACAGCCGCAAACGTTGTGATTGCAAGCCTTTGGAAGCAACGTTTGTTAGAGCATCTACAGCAGGAAAAGTTTATATAAACGTTTACACATTTCACAAACGTGTTCGAATGCTTACACTATAAGCAACGGTTTGACACAGAATGACTTTAGGGTGATCCTCTCCAAGTAGCGAAGTCTTGAGTACAGCGCATGGCACATCGGTGAAACGAAACCGAGTAAAAGCCAGCATACGCGCGTGACGTTGAAATAAATAATTTACTATGTAAGGATTATGAATAGCCTTAATGTATATTTTAAGTTATTGGCGCAACAAGCGTCACAGCGTCCCAAAATATTATCTTCCACTGGGACATGGCCTAATATGGTCCTTAGTCTGCCGTTAAAATGCATCCGTTTGTGGCCAAATGGGTAGAACGTCGGAGTCACTGCGCCAGAAGATCTTAGACTCAAATTTGAATGAATGAATAAATGAATGTTTATTTCGACCGAAAATAATACAGAGAATCTCTGTCAAAGAGGCTGACAAAAAGGCACGAATGCCTGACTAAGTGTCATTCCCCTTCCCCGACCCGTTCCCAATGCACAAAACACTCAAGCACACAGGGCAAGTATGGTACACAAAGTGGATACACACACACAAAAAATGTAAAGTACATGAAATACGTAACAGAAATACTGAATGCGACTTCTGTACAAAATAATGAACAGTCATACCTGAAGCGACAGCAAATACATACAAATTTCAGCACCGCGTACGAACGTGTTTGTCATCGTGCGATTCTGCATACCCATATGGATGCTGGACGAAGAAAACCTGCTGACAGTTTCTATAAATGCATTACGTCCTTGCTTGCTCCAATGCAACTCCCACAACACTGCGGCGGCGTACTCCGCCATAGATCGTCGAGTATCGAGGCTCTCGTGTCCTCGGAGGTCCTTGCGCACCGTTCCGGTAAGTCAAGCACCTGGGTACCCACGCCTAAGCAGGCACTCCAGCAGGTACTCATCGCGCGGAATTCCCGTATGAAGCTGTCGCCAAGAGGTACTAGCAGTGCTCTTAGAAAGTGTATAATAGTCGTGCTACTTTGCCTGAATGCGCCACCTTCAGTTTCGTGAAAGGCTCGCAGGAATGCGCCAGTTGAACAAGCGCACTGCGGCGCAGGGACTATTACTCCACGACGAATACTCTCCATGTGGGCACTACCGTTCTGTATGTTCTATTATTAGTGCTTGAAACTGCGGCTCTTGAGACGTCGCTACGGTCCCATAGGGTCCGAAACATCTACAGATGACCACTGAATGTTCGGCGCGATACCAGAGAAGGACAACTGAATTCGAGAGATCAGATTATTTCCATTACTGAGAGTCTTAGTACTCATAGAGCAACGCTTTATTGCTAGCCTTTGGGAACCCTCTATTTACGTACTAACCGAAAAATTTTGATTGAGGAGGATTCGGCTACTTAGTGCAGACATTTGATTTCACCTGTAGGGTTGCCTGGGGAACTTTCGAACCTCACGCACAAAAGTATTGCGTCTTGGAACCAATGTGCCATTTACCAAAAAAAAAAGAAACGCCCAGAGCCAACTTTGTATTACAAGAATAAAAACGGTGATAGTTGGTAACGCACATCAGAAGCCACAGACGAAATAAAAAATTGAATGCCTGGGTTTAAGGTAGTAAAACCACGATCTAATTATTACACACGTCACTGCAGGGCACACCGAGAATAAATTTATTGCCTGATCAGTGTTAACGTACGCTCAATATATATATTTTTTTGCATTCCGGGCCATGTGTAACGGGGCCGCGGCCGCTACGGATGACGGGACGGGCCACAGGAACCACCAATGCCCGAATTAGGAGGGCGGACACAAGTGCCTTCTCAGAAAAAAAAAAGACTTTGATACTCAGTAGTTCAGCATGTAATGTTACCTTGTATGTATTTAGTTTGTTTTATTTTTTGGGTTCCCGTCACTGCTCTGTTCCTATGTTGTCTACGTGCCACGCAATTGGGGGTGATGTGCTTGGGAATTTTTAAAGTTAAAACACATTTCTAGTAGGGTGTCAGCGCGTGCACTTAATATTTGACACTTGTCTCTGACTGTGCTGTAAACCCGCCGTGGTTGCTCAGTGGCTATGGTGTTAGACTGCTGAGCACGAGGTCGCGGGATCGAATCCCGGCCACGGCGGCCGCATTTCGATGGGGGCGAAAGGCGAGAACACCCGTGTACTTAGATTTAGGTGCACGTTAAAGAACCCCAGGTGGTCAAAATTTCCGGAGTCCTCCACTACGGCGTGCCTCATAATCAGAAAGTGGTTTTGGCACGTAAAACCCCCCCAAAAAAATGATTGTGCTGTAAACGCTTGTATTACGCATTAAAGAGCCAATTGCTTCTTGGAATGCGCTATTCATGTGTCTAACAGATATATAGGTGAGGCTTGGTCCTTCGAACAACTACCAATAAAGAGTGGTTTTTTTTTGGGGGGGGGGATGTAACACATGAAGTTTTTCATATGGTTTAGGCGCAGGAACACTAAGTGAACATTATTACTTTTACAGGATGAGGGTGTGGCAAGATGCTACACCAGATGCTCAGCGCCGGGCCTGAATAAAACTCTCCGAACACTTCTTCCCGACCATTCCCGATGCAACGAAACAAGCGTTGAAGGAATAGAATCCCGTCATGTAGGTTGTCGCTTCTTTCAAATGTATATTGGTCAGATATATCAGCGGTTTAGTGCAGGTGAAACATGCGTCAGCAAATTCCATGTTCTACTGTTACAAAGTTACACTTTTCTTCCCAAGAGAAAGTTATGTAAAATAGAAGAGTAATATGCTTTTCTGCTCAGTAGAAAAAGAGAACAAGAAACACTGCATCCCCAGGTACATTTATTTTAGCATACTGGCAATGTTTCCGAATTGAGCCACGTTAACCTGCTTCTTCAAATCCGTATAGGTCAATACTTTTCATTTAAATGACAATGCACGTATCTAAAAAAAATATGTACCAGTGAGTTTCACGTTAACTGTTTTCTGTTTTACTGCAATTCTCGCAAAGATGACGTGAACACTTAGTTTTGGTATTCGCTCCGAAAGATTAAAGTAAAATGAAGAAACACGACTAGCTCCCACGGCATTTTTGAGTATTCATACCAGCACAGGTAAAGGTTGCGCACCAAGAGGTGAAACTGTTATCCACCAGCCATTTACTTTTCGCTGCGTAGTTGCAGCTGGGTGGAAGAGTTTGCTTACGACAGACGTGGCTGGCTCTTCGACACATGAGGTTCATTCGATATTTTACTGCTGCCTATGCTGAAGTCTAGCCACCTGAACCAGAGAAGTGCTCCTCAGACCTTTTATGCCAGTGCCGTTTAAAATGAGGGAATCCCGTGTTTCCAAGCACATGAAAAGTCTATTGCGCCTAAGGTTTTTCCTGGTGCCTTATGTTAGAGAAAACATTTGTTTGAACACTCGTAAGCGGTCGACTTGGACTGACGCCAAACGAAACAGGAGGAGGATACCATTATATATAATTTGTAATACGTGTTTAGTATGACCAACTTTGCATTTTATTTAAAGAACAAACAACAAGATTAAAATTTCTATACTTGCTTTATCACGGCTCCTATCGAATACCACAAGCAACATGCATTCAAGCGCCATTCAGACTTTCTGCCCGAACCAACCGTAATAAATCAATACGACACCATCCCAGCCATAATAACACTCACAAGTACTCTTTATTCCCACGGAACATATTCCCACGGAACATTTCCCATTGGAACATACTACCCTCTAGAGCCGTAAATTGCCCATCTGCCAACGCATTTACTGACAGTATTGAGAATCTGGAATTCGAATGGTGATATTACCTGTATTTCGTATGCAGCCTCTGTAGATGCATTCTTATGGTAAACGCTGTTTCTCGTGCTTCCCGTACGGCTCATTTAAACAGAGTGTATATATTTATTGAGTATGTTCATTTTTGTGTGTGCTAATGCTCTTTGTTTTGGATACACTAGTTTCACGTTATTCGTTTTTTGCACTGTATTCCATATTGTAACCACTCCTGCATGGGCCCGACGAGGGCCTGCAGTATTGTAAAATAAATAAATAAAATCTTAACTTTTCAGCCGCTTGAGGCGAACCCTAAACCTTGTTGTGACATTTACGCCGTTCTGCCCATTGACTTCCTCTAATGAAATGCAGAAAAACGAGTAAAAATGGCACCTTTAATTTTTTTTTTCAATTCACTCACTGCGTAACAAGAGTCTCGAATGTCGCAGCTTTGACACGTGTAGAATCAATTGAGGCTTCAGTAGCCACTTGGATAATCTTAACGTCACAGACATGACGCCTGCAGCGTAGCGTGTTTTACACATCTGCCTCGAAGCCCTCGAGTGTCACTGGCAAAATAATCCAGAGTTAGGTTAGAAATACGTATATCTAAGCATAGAAAAAAATGTGCTCACGTTCAGCCTCCAGGGTAGTTTAATTGCTGTAGCATCACGCGTGTATTACGCAACGATCGCATGTCCTCCAACAGCGATATATTCAGCAATTCTTCCACTTTCATTCCTCCTCGCTTTTCTCACGAATATGAAGTATGTCATAAATAGGACTCCTGCATTGAATTACCCATAAAGTGAATTACTGCGGTGTCCTTGGCAGTATGGCTTGTTTTAAACTGATGGCTGTTCCTAAGAGTGTAGCTCCTTTATTCTCCTGCCTAAATAATCCGTGAGGTTTTCAGTTGAGCGTGACGCTTGCTTTTTGCTGCCATCCCTGTGCGCATTATTAAAGTTCTGAACGGCGCATACTTTTTCGATTTGCATCTTTTACCAAGTGCATTATTAAAGCCAAATTGTTTACACTCATTTTGTGTACCTTGCAGAAAGTCTGTGTCAACGGCGGCTGCCGAACAGTACGCAGCAGGTACCCAGTCGAACCAGTTATATAGCTTCGTGAATAAAATATTTCTGTCAAAAAGCTTTGCTTAGTTGTGTATGAAACCTTTCTTCTTTTGTTTCTTTTTGACACTCAGCCTTGTGCGATAGCTACCGGCTACATTGAGCATGATTTCGCACGGCAGAAACTTGAGGTCGCAATGTGCGTAAAAACTAATGCCAATAAATACATTGTTTTCTTCTATAGTGACACAATGGGGTTCAACACCGAACCCGATACACGTGGTGATGATTTTCAAGTTTCTGGTATTTTTAATGATCGCATGTTGCAGATAACACAGTTCCGCTTCCTAAGCTAAATTATTTAGGGAGCCCGACACTGCTCGCCCGAGAAATCGAAACACATGTTCAACTAAGTAGTAAAAATTTGCTAATTAAGGTCATAATTATTAATTTGACGGTAAATAGAGTAATTTACGAATACTAGTCGGTAATTTGCAAGGCGTATTCATTTCAAATGAATTTCCAGAAGGGGACCGGTTTGGACCGGTGCGCCGTAAACTCGCCGTAAATATGCACTGTTGTTCCATTTACTTTTTCAAAAAAAAACGCTCTTTTATGTATTGAAACACAAAAATACTTGGAACACCACTGTATTTTGTCCCACACTTTGAGAAATATTATCCTACTTGTGTGATCATGGAATTTAGGTTCTATTGGCTACGTCTTGAAAAGTCGCCAGTTACAATTAGGCAATTGCAATATATGCCGTAAAGTAATTATCTAGCAGTTATTTAGTGACTTCTGGGTAATTAGTTGAATATGTGTTTACATTTCGCATGATAGTAACGCCTGTCTCTTCGAAGATTGCAGCTTAAGCACAGGAATCGTGCGATCTGCCACAGACAATATTTTAAGGACAGCGAAAATCTTAAAATCTATTAGTCTATGTATTAGACAGGGGGCTTGTTTTCCTAAGTCGGCAATTATTAGACACGGAATTGCATTTGCTGACTTCTGTCTCCACACGAGGAAACTTCTCGTGGAACTCAGGGGTGCAAGCCGCTGCCCCAATACCAAAGCCTGTCTTGAAGCTCACATAAAAGTCCGACCAGTCCACGCTAAACCCCATCGGCTTCACGAGCTCTCACCTAAATACAACCATCATGTTAATCCTAACCCTAGAGAAGGACCAGCACGCACACACCAAGCCAAGCCGGCACAGGTAACCAAGCCGGCACAACCAAGCCGGCACAGGTAACTTAAGTCGGCCCTTACCTGGAAACGAGAATGCTTCAGATGACGTCGACGACAGCCTTGGTCACTTCTAATGTATCGTAAGCTTCGCCGGCTCGAGTATGGAGCACAAGCTAGCCGATCTATCGTTCTCATTGGCGAAATAGAGAGCGAGTTCTTAGTTTTGTGGGGACAGTGTTTGACGGATCTTGAAAGAAGTGTTGAAAAACAGTGAATCTCCATCGATTGATACGAACGGCTTATCGCTAAATCGCTAAGCTCAGCGGCCCCGCGAAATTTTATGCAAATTGTTTATATGTATAGTATTGTTTATTACGCTGCAAATATTTATATAATGCATTCATGGCATTAGTTTGCTAAATTGAGCTCAATCACACATAATCAGCCTAGCTAATAAGCTGATCTTTAGTCAGCTTGTTTATGAGGTCACCTGCCCGTTGCCCTGTAACAAACATAATAAAAAAGTGCTTATTCAGTAGGAGCAGAACTACCTCCTTTACGTGCTGAGTGTTCTCGCCTGGAAACAAAGAGGGGATATTTGCTCGCCGCCAAATGGCTGCACACAACTAGGGCACTATTCGTCATACACAGCGGCTGACAATGTTGCTGCATATGTGACAATGTAGTTGCGTTGTGCTGATTGTGCTTGATGATACCTCGAGCCACAGGCGATGGAACCAAGGCGAGTAACATGTATACGTGCCCACTTTCTGCCATAGTTGTGTCGGCTATTTCTCTAAAACGATATCTTCACGCAGAGCACGAATCCAGTTTCTCGCCGATATTATCGCACTACATATTGGCTAACGCAGGCAGCATGCGTGGGGTTTCTGCGGAGTATAGATAATTTGACCTTCCATTGCTTGATATGCACTCGCTCCTCTCTCTGGACGACATTAATTTGTAATTTCTGAAGTTAACTTGGCTTAAGGTTCACTCTTCGCGGAGTGCTCCGCCTTCATCAGGATTGTCTCAATTGATATGTTTAACATGAGTTGAATGCGAATGTTGCAAAGCTGTGACGTCTTCATCGAGAATGTTGAAATGAGGTAGAGGATCACATTTTACATTTTGCTCGTGATCTGTACTACAAAGGTCGCAATCCCAGCTTAATGTCGTGAAAGCTTCACTGAACGTTGCATCTGAACTGTTTGACGAAGTTAACTTCAAATTTATACGGGTCATTGTCCTCAAACTTGTTCTTTTCGAAGTCTCGTTCTGTGAAAAGTACAACAAAAACGTGCGTGTGGCTTCACTTAACATTTTGCACGGTACTAGGCACGACATCTGCACCAAACGGCCTCTCTGTTCAGAGGAACATGTACTTCATTCATGACTGGCAAGCTGAATAAACATTAAGAGGAAAACGATTTATTTGCTCCACTTTCAATTTCCTTTTATTGTCTAGAGAACATGAAGCACTTGCGTAGTATCAGCAGCAGTTGAAAACAGCTACTTTTTTCGGGGTGCTTCAAAACAAGCAAACACTTGTGTAATTGACTGATTGTCGACATATGCCCAATTTCTGTGGTGAAATTTAATGCGTATTCATCGGACTTACATTAGTCAAACATATTCGCGTTCTTGTGTTAGAGATGTAAAACAGTGAATCATGACTTAGCGTGGTGCATCCCACATTCACAGACGTTCACACTTGGTAAGCTGCTCATATATGTATTCCGACATCGAAGAAGCTATATGTTTTAGTCTTGTTTGTTTGACGATATTATCGTCAAGTGTTCAAGGCGTTCCAAGGCGTTCCAAGTGAGTCAAGGCGTTCCAAGTGAGCGGAGATTGCAATGAAAAAAAAATGCTACACTGATTGTTCAATGACCTCAACCTCCACCCCCCCCCCCACACACACACACAAAATCATACACAGCTGAATGCACCCGTACAAAAAAGCCACGTAAAGGTTTAGGCAGCAGTCATTAGAGGTTGTTCTTGCCGCAGTATTAAGCAGAATATTTATTACGACCGAAGTAAGGAGAGCCTCCAAAATACAATTTTTGTAGTTTTACACTTAATTCGAAAGCCTTAGAGACCGGCCAAGCAGCCCAGTGGCTATTCTCTTGCGCTGATGAGGACGAAGTCCCGGGTTCTGTGCCGTCCATGTAAGCTACATGGCTGCGAATAAAACATGCAAAAACGGTGATGTGGCTTGATTTAGGTGCACGATACATTATTTATTTTCAATACTGCCACACTCACTAGAGAGCATAGCAGGTGTAGAGAGCATAGCAGGTGTGCATTACGAAAACAGTCATTAAAAACAAAAAAAAGACGGAAAAAACTACCGACAAGGAAATCAAACAGCCAAACTAAATCAGCGTCCCCGCTGCAGCATCCCTTCAAAACAGATCGTGGTTTGACGCTTTAAACTCGAGAATCTCAGTAATATATTTTAGTTGCTGAGTACCTTTGAGAATTTGGTTTCATTAGTTGCCTGCGAAATGAAGGACTTACAGTTCTAATTGATTCATTTTCGGCAACACGCGTATACGGAGTATGTCGTCGCTATCAGAATACTTTCGGATTTTGGCTGAAGAAGAGCGTCCCCTGAACTGGGATAAAAATCCGTGTGATATGAAACGCAAGAAAATGAAGAAAATATTACGACGCAATGTTAAAGTGCCTAAAATGAGTTGATTTTCAACCCTCCAAGGCTCTAAAGAAAATGTGTATGGCTGCCTATTAGTTTCAGCTTTTCAGGTGTTCTCGAAAAGTGATGTTCTAGCGTTTTATTTCGTTATTTTTATGTAGAGCTATTTCAGCTTTTTAGTGGGCACACCACTGCAGTGTATGCATGCCGCAAATAAATGGCGTCGGTTTCACTCAATTTCTCCACCTAACCCATGTATATGCATCCTACATTCGGGACAATACAAAGGCAAACGTACCCGCAGTACCCTCCGTCACAAGACCAAAACTTCCCGAACACCGACAGCCACAATATTCTCGTGTGCTACCGCGTACCCTCGGGTAGTAGACGAGGTGATTGAAATTATTATTCTTTTTGCCGCATTACGAAGCCCAATGCTCTTGGCGAAGGCACCAAATTGGGTTGATGGTGCCTCTTTAATTGCTCACCCAGCAATTTGTGGAAGAAACGAGCAATTCATCGTTATTCCGGTGGCTACAGGAAATGGAAGCGTCGAACGGCACATGTAGTAAACACGATGAAAGCTTTAGAGAAAAAACAGTGCTTCTCTCCGTCTCCGTGTCCTCCGTGCATGCGTCGTGAACTTGAATTACCAGCTCGCTTCGTATTTTAAATACTTGCAATGACAATTGCATTTGCTCTTTTAGGTGTTTGTCCACGTATTTCACAGCAAACTAACGTAAAGTGCCGATGACGTCCACAGCGAATAAAAAAAAGAAAAATAATAGACTAACAACGCCTGCCATGTACAAGAACAAAGAGCGTGCTTCGATTACGTTACTTTTAGCCGCGTCTGTTTTCGCTTCGGATATTCATTTTAGAGACTAGTCTGACTCCCCATTCCGTCAGTATGCAGCCGCACACTTCATAGATTGCTCGAATTCTCAATATTGAGTATTCTACCTTAAGTGCCAACCGGGTGTATCCTTTAAAATTGTGCTCATTATGAAAGTACTGTAGTAAAGTATTACAAGTAAAAGTAAAAGCGCCATTGTGGTGTCGCCTCCCTTCTGTCCTTGTTCACTGGCGCTAAATATACTTTCCAGGTAAAGGGGATTGGGGCAACTTCACTGAAATCACGGTTAAAGTCGTACACTGTGGTGATGTATTATCATGAACGAACTGAAGGACCGGACAAAATTTAAAACAAGAGCAAAATTAAACATACTAAGGTTCGGTAAACGATCAAGAGAAATGCCAGAAAACTGGCGATGTTTTCTGGGCTTCTCGTTCAGAGCGTAGGCTGTCCTGCGCTGCTATCCAAACGGCCAAAGCCCGATGAGCTGTGCACGCTCCCATTTCACCATCTGGGGTGCTTCTCGTAGCATGCAGAAGGAAGTGGCCAAGCAAACCATGGCCATTAGTAAATAAATATTATGCCCGCGATAATATTTACACGTGTACTTGTCTTCATCGGGTGACAGGTTTCATCGCCTAACAGATGCTATCGCACAGCGCAGGACGCGCTTGCATGTGTAGTTTCTGGAATGTTATCGATGGTTTTATCCGCTGTCTGTGACCGAGCCTTGTGTAATTGATTGCATGTGTGCGCGACGCGAATAATGTAGAACTTTGTGGAAGGCGCGCGGGTCCCAGCGATTAGTCTGGAACATTCGACGATTGATGTATAAAAGCCGACGCGCTTGACCCGTTGATCAGATTTTCGACGATCGCCGACTGTGTACGCCGCTGTCGCTGTTATTTGAATGTATCCTGTTTTTGAGAGCACAAGTTCACCCAATGAAATGCTAGGTTCGTCTTTCTCAGTTTGGCTGCTTTCTTCACAGAAGAAAGCTACCACGTGACAATATGATATAGCAGTTGGTGCACGCTCTAGCGTTAATAAAAAATCAGTCATGAAGTAAACAAAGTGCTTTTTTTGTGAATTTATTTCGTACATCAAGAAAAACGACTACTGCGATTCGAACAGTGTTCAAAGAGTGCGTATTTCAGCTCACAGAGATTTTGGGTCAGTTTCGAGGCAAAGCTGCACAGATCTCGTCAGCGACATTTAAGGACCTCAACTACCACTCAAGAGTGTGAAATGGCACCAAGGTCTCAAGAAAGAGGAATGTTTTACGCAACATGGAAAATAACGATCCGACTCTGCTTCTCGCATAAATATTCCACAGTTTAAGCGATGGCATAGTCCTAACTTCGTAATTTTGCTAAAATAAATGTAATCACGGCGTGAAACAGCAGCTTTTCAAAAACGCGTCAGCAGAGAAGTTTTTGTTAACTACCCTCCATTATTGACAGTCATGAAACAACGTGTTTAGTGCTGCTCTTCAGATCACAGTATTTTAGTACTTTAGATCTAGAATCAACGTTTTTCTTAAATATCTGCAAGCATAAAACATTCGCTAGACTGGCCCTCCCCCCCCCCCTAATGCCGTATCCATTACCGTTCTTTTTAGCTGTTTGCTCGTTCTCTGCTGTGTACGACATCAGTGGCAGCTATAGTAAGTTTGTTTTAAAACCCCAAATAAGTTTTCGTGTAAATATGCAAATGCCACGTAGGTGGACAGAACCAAAGTAATGTTGTTTACCATCGCTTGGAGACAATCAGACTGTTTTCTGCGTGCCCCTGGACTGGCCGCTTGAGGCACTTTGCGTGTGTTCACATGGTTTTATCACGCTAGCAAAAACTCTTATGTAGCGCGTATTGGGCAACAGAAAAGCTGCATCGGGGGTTCTTTACGTTGCTCTAGAATGTTCTCAATGACACTTTTCATCTATCTCTAATATTTCCGAAGTTGAATAAATAAGAAGGCGAATTATCTAATGAGGCAGAATGAAACAAAGTGTATGAGCATCTCTAAGCGACAGAAAACAGAATCCGCTTGGTTCTCTCCAGCTACGTAGCATTTGTATATCTTTTAAATCTTGGTATACGATAGCTGCTACACCCTGTATACATTGCCCCGCCGTAGAACGCACTCGAAAAACTCTGAATCAGGCAACGAGCTTTCAGAGCGCAGCTCTTAGGTGTCCGTTCCTGCGGTGAGTGTCGGCGTCATACCTCGTAACCAAGAGAACGAGCACTACGAAAGATGAGGGTGAAAGCGCGCGCAAGCGGGCAATGAAAGACAGCGAGAAGGAAGATAAAGCCAGGAGGAGGGTGCAGCGGAAACGTGAGGCGGTAAGCGGAGGAGGGCCTGGCAAAAGCGTGAGAAGGAAAGTGTAGCGCCGCGCAAGACGTGCTGTGGCGGCGATGGCTGCGAGATGGCGCCAGAGTAGCAGGCGTCGTTAGGATACCTCGATGCGCTAGCTCACGTCCGCTCCGTTCGCGGAGACGCCCGCGTCGAAGTACTCTACGGGCAGAGTGTTCACCAAAGCACTACATGAGCGGCAGTCTGTCGGCGGCGGCTGCTGTGAATCGTGCCCACGGGCTGCCTCTCGCCATCTCCCGTTTAGCGAGGCAGTTGCAACATACTTCACTCCGTTTGGAACATGCTGCACGAGGAAGGCTCCCCGCGCCTGCCAATATGTCGTGAAATGAAAAAAAAAACGACGCTCAAATTTTGCATAAGCATCGTAATCGTCACTGTATTTTCCTATTGGGCGAACTTATGCCCACAAAAGCTACACTCCAAACACAACAAAACACAACCCATGAATGCTTCCTGCTTAATCGCTGGTGCCCGCATGACTTCTAGAAAGTACTACACGATTCGCGTAGCGCATAAAATCGAATTACACAAGTTTCGATGACAAAACACAACGGATAGAACCATCGATAACGTTCGAGAAACTTCGGACACATGCAGACAATACATCTCCGGTGAACAGTAGTCACCGGAGAAAGATAAGCAAGTACATGCGTCGGTGCCTACTCTCTCAAAATTTACCGTCCAAGCATTCCGTGCAGATTGTTAACCACGAAAGCTGAAACGTGCGGCCCCGGTCACTGGGTTAATTCCGATGGTTCATTCAACGGCGGCTTGGTAGGCTGGCGGATCCTCGGTATGCAGCTGCTGCTTGCGCTCGGCTACACCAGTCTGTTCTTGTGCCCAGGCTGCAGCATCGGCACGGCGTACGGGACCTTGTTCCCGGTTCTGCTTGCGACGTTGCTCATCGAAAGCTGCCTGCTCTTCAGGAGTACTGGGACACATGGCCTACCCATTTCGGAGCCGGAAAGAAACCGCTGCGCGCGCGCTCGGCTGCGAGGGAGACGAACGACGTCCCTCCTGGCGCAGTAAATCCGGCGCCTCTCTTTCTCTTTATTCTTTCGTGCATCCGCATGGCGTTGCGCCGGATGTGTTTCTGGCGTACAGGCGACAGACGTACGCACTGAAGGAGAAACAAATCGGCTAGCCATATACAGCTTAGCTGTGAAAGCACCATCCCGATGCTGCAAACACAAGAGAAAAAACAGAACTACCTGCAGCAAAGCAAGATGCCAACAAACAAAGTCCCACGTTCGTCAACGGGCACAGAAAGGCTCAAGACGCACGACGTGGACGACTTGAGATCGTTCACTGCGTCACTTTGATCGGGCAATGTCGTCTGGGACGGCCTCGTAGCCTAGTGCGCCAATACGTCCGATGATCTTGCAGGTTCGGAAATAGCGTCACAAAAGTATGTTACGAAGTTCTTGTTAACGTATCAGGGTCACAACCCAAATACTATCACCGATCTGGGTTAACACGTAGCGTTGTCGAAAATTGCACTGTCGGCTGTCCGTCCTATGCTGGCTCTTGATGCTCGTGCGGGCCGGTTGTGCTTCTTCGGCGCGCAACAGATACCCGGCGACGTCGAGATTGAATAATCTCGTCAGTAACGTGTGGCAGTATGACGTCCAGAGCCGTCGTCGGGCTTATTTCCTAAACAAGATTTAACCGCCTGATCTGTGTTGTTGGTTGTACCACCGTGTTGTAAGCGAAGCTTGCGTAGGCAAAGTCCAGTGTTGAACCGTGACGTACGGGCACTGGTAAAAGAAGCCGTAAAATTACAGCAACATCCTACAGTATCGCAGCCGCATGAACGCCGTAGCTGCCGCGGCCTGTAACGGTATTCAACTGATCCGAACCCGTTTCACAACGGAATCTTATTTTGTGTATGATAGGCGACGTTTAGTGTGACTAATGTGGCGAGTACTGTTATTTTCTACGATTGCCGGGAGGCCCATCCTATGTCCATTTAGCTAACGCAACATTAAAACTTCAATCGAACTAACTTTTTGCTCGGATCTTGCGTGACAACGCCACCACGCGGAAGATCACGGCCACGCACACGCAGGCCTACTTTCTGTTCGGGTTTGCATGTGCGAGCCGCGGCGGCTTCGTCCCGGGTTTCGTCATTTCCCGCGTTTTACGCTGATGCAAGGTACAACCGTAGAGCGTTCTGGATTCTGCGGCTCCTGTCAAAGAATTGCGAGGTAAGTTCGAATGAACAAGTCCTTTGTTGCGTCAGAAAGTTGTTCATCTGCGAATCACTCATCTACCACCGGCACGTGCGCCTGTCTTGCTATATGGCACGCTTCCCTTGCTATAGATTAGTATTCTATACCTTATACGAGCGCTTTGTGGCGTTGTGCCATCGCCATTCTTTCTGGACATATAACTGTTCAGCGTAGCTTGCTTGATCGTCCCTGGTAATTTAAACTTTGTCGCCGAATCGCCGGCCGGTGCTTTCTTGTCCCTTCGTCTCGTCGCCCACAAAGCCGATATATGTAGTTGATGTGTCTGTGCGGTGTTTATTTGCATATGGTGTCGTTGCACGAGTTCGTATCGGCATACAAGGCGTCGCCATGCCTTCTGCGTACACCTCATAATTGCTCATAATGACACGCAAAAGCGCCGCCGGAGAAACCATCCGCACTTTACACGGGCACACCTCCGTTAGATTACGCGCCGCTGCTCAGGAGGCGTTTGTCTAACGCTGGAAAGAAATTCTCAAGTCAGCTGCGGTTATCACAGAGCGCTTATCTTGTGTTAGGGCGTCACACACAGTTTTTCTCCGCTGGCGTCAAACGAGCTGCTTGTAAGGCTGCGCTGCTTCGACAATAACACCACTCGTCGCCATGAGCCAGCCGGCACGGATCGGATATCTTGCTGGAATCGCTACTGCAAAGACGACCCGGTGAATTCCTTTCGCGCGTCGGTCTAACACGCCCTGAGCAGCGGCGCGTCCGATGCGCGTCCGGTGCGCTGCCGTGGGAAACTTGTATGACATTTTTGGCGATCCACTTGCACGTTTTTAACGAGTCTGAGGTCTGTACTGCATTCTAGAGAGGATAGAGGAAACTGATTAAGTCGGGTCGTGAGGCATACCTTTATTGCGATAGCCTTTATATGGACCCGCCATGCAGATTTTTACAGCGTGAGATGTTATGGTCCCATTCCAATAGCCGCTTCGGTTGACGATTGTGTCCGTCGCCGCTACCGGTGTCCGTAGCAGCTACCACCGGGAATGGAAAAAAATTACCGACGATTACGTTACTTCCTAATGCGAAGTTTGAGCGCAGCAAATAAGCTGTTTCACCTTTTCGATAGATTGAGGGAAAGAAATCGAGCAACACATGTATGCGCTATCACAGAATTTTTTTTTTATTTTTCACACGTATTCCTTTAACAAAGACTCCACTAACAGTTCTTGACAGTCATGAAGGAAGCTTTGTGGTCGGAGAAATAGACTGATATATGTTCGACTTGGTACACCAATGCTTGATTCTCAAAGACGACATCTATACAAGTGCCTCGCGAGGTTGTCACAGCCGTGGGACGCGTTACGAGCGAGAGGAACGGGATGTTCTCCCGCATAAGTGTTAGGAAATTGCTGTTTGTCTTTATGTCAAGCCGCCACCGATCTGGCTCTCTGATTGCCACCGCACAGGGCGAACGGCAGCGGCAATTTCGGCTCGGGCGGTGCACATATACAGATCCGCCGCCACCGATCTGGCTCTCTGATTGCCACCGCACAGGGGTTGCATTGGAGGAGGAGCGAAGAAAGGAATTAAGTTCGAGCCGGCGCTTTGACAACCGGAGACTCGCAGGAAGAGGGGGGAGGGGGGCGGCGTGTACACCCAGCGGCAAACGATGGGGGCAGAAGCGCGCGCAGCAAGCGGACAACACGATAAAGGGAGGAGGGAAGAGATAGCAGCGACTGACTGATGCCGCTGACGCCGATAGTGAGTCAACCCCAGCTGCGGAGTTGGTTTCAGGGACAACGAATAACCGGCGCGTCGGCAACTGAAGAGCACCCTATCCGCCACACAAGAAGAGGGGGGGGGACCCTTTCCTCCTCTTTCTGCATGGCGGCGACGGTGTTCTATGCAGTCACGTTATCTTGACTCTCTAGCGGCGTCAGCGGCATCCAGCGGTATCAGTCGGTCGCTGCTAGCGCTGGGGGGATGAAAGGGGGGCGGAGCTGGTTACGAGGCCGACGACGACGACGACGCGAAACCCAGGAACGGACGCCAAAGAGCTGCGCTCTAAAAAAGTTCCCACCGGGATTGAACCCGGCCTCGTTGCGTGGGAGTCAGCTTTACCACTGAGCCACACCAGCTTTCTTCTTTTTAACATGGCAGCAAGATCTTCAGCAAAATAAGAAAAACTCAACGATCAGAAATTTAAGGACTGGAAAACTGTATTGTGGTGCTGCAAGACGTGCTTAGCGCGTAGCGGGCGTCTCCAACTAGGGCGGGGTGCCCAGTACCCGACCGAGATGGACGGGGAACCAAATGAGAGTGTGGTGCTTGAGGGTGCTCGGAGCCGTGCTACGGAGGACGCGTAACGCCTGGTCGGAGACGACCCCATGTTCGAAGGATTTCATGGCCGGTCTGGAGTCGCTGTACATCGTTTTCGTTGGCAGTCGAGCACGGCCAGGGCGATGGCTACAGGCTCCGCCACTTCGGCGTCTCGGGTGAAGATCGTGGCTGAGTTGAGGGTCCGCTGCGTGGATGAGACGGCGACCGCGGCGACGGCTGGGGTTTGGGGGGGGGGAGCCAGAGGCGTCTAAGAAAGTGGCGTCGTCCACTTTCATGTCTATGCGCTGGAGAAGGGCGGCCGCCCGGGCAAAGCACCTGTCTCTGTGATGGTCGGTATGCACCTTTCGCGTAATAGGAGCCATCGTGATGAGGTCTTGTATATCTCGGGGAACCGGCGTCTACTTCGACGGGTAAATGGTCGTCGAGGAGAAGCCGAGCTGGTGCAGAACTGGGCGGCGCTGTTCGAGCTCGACTGCTTTTGACACAAGGTCTCCTACGCGGAAGACGGCCTTGTGCCGTGGAAGGAAGGAGCGGACAAATTTATAGAAATTCATAGAACCTACGCCCGAGACCGAGGTCTATGATCAAGGTCTGTGATCGCCATCAGAACGGACGAGTGCGCGATGTTATCAAATGCCGTTTCCAAATCGAGGCCGAGTATAGCGCGGGTGCAAACACAAGCAAGTATCCAATGAAGGCATCCAGACAGGCGCTGGTTCTTGTGCCGCGTACGGACGACGAACGTAGGAAGCAGATTGCCGAAATAAAGGGCCGGGAGCTTCGCGGTGGCTCAGCTTGCCTTTCGCACATTCTACTGAGCCATGAACATGTTATATGGTGGGTCAGAAGGACATCTGAAAAGTGGGAAACGAATTGTGTATGGTGTGAAATCTAAATCGTTTTTAAGTGTTCTTTGGAGAATGTGCCAGAAGAACACGGCGTCCCTGCAATCTACAGAACAGTCATCAAACTCAATCGGCTAAGTGATGTCTACATGCGGAAACGACTGAGCCACGTCATCGCTTGCTAGCATTCCGCGGAAATGTGTCCGATAAACGCGTCCTAGCGCGCGAGGACACACACGATGTCGCATTCGGGCCGCGTAGCGTCGATGCTTGCGCATTTGCATTGCAGTTGCACATTATTATGCCGGGTAGAATGCTTGTAGACGATAAACCGGTAGCGCTACAAGGAAGTTAAGGAGGTTCAGGGAAGAAAACAGTTCACGGGGATATATACAAGAAGGCTTAAAAGTGGATTATGTACTTGAATAAATAGGGCCGGTTAGGTGTCTATGTCACCGCCGCGTTTCAAAGGGGACGCCAATAAATCATCTATACCATGGCGTCATGCCATTTGTGTTGCGATAAGTGAGATGCGCGCCGTGCAGTGTCTATACGTGCGCCCTTTGCGGTGCAATTGCGTATTACTACACCAGGTGGTGCGACATGTAGCACTTGCAAAGGCAGCGGAACAAAGTAGGTAGGAATGTCTTCAAGAAGAAAAAGAAGATTGTGGAGACGTATACATATTGATCTAATGAAAAATATATATGGCATGCCTGATAAATTCAAGCAGGATTGGTCGCTGTTTTTTTACCGTACTTCTTCAAAGGGAATGACATTAAATTATCATCATCATCATTGCGATCATATCGTGCAATTTGACACGCGATGTGAGAGGCGCGCCGCGTGGCGTCAATGCGTACAAACCTTGCATTGCAGGTCAGTTATATTGCACCAGGTGTCCCGACATGTAGCAGTTGCATATATCATTTGCATGCTGCGGGTAGCTGGACCACGTTAACTGAAGCACGCCGGGTGGGTATTTGTCGCCACCCTATTTCCAAAGGTATGCCAATAAACCATCATTAATATCGTCATCAACAGGAATGCACCGTGCCACGGGTCAAAGCATGGGATATGAGCGCAATGTAGTCTGAGTATCTGTGTTTAGTCTTCGGTTCGCGTTATTGCGCCTCCTCAAAAAGTACGAAGCGCTACTGAAGAAGCGAATCGTAGAGCTACGCGCGCGGCTGCAACCACGCAACACTGTTCAGCAGACCGCAGTTAACAGAGCAAGACAAGCTGCAGCGCAAGCCGCATCTTGCCGTCGACGTCGGGTGGACAGTTCCGATCTTTGTCATGAAAACGGCGCGAAGAGACTTCGCCTCGAAGGCCTTGCAGTGCGTGGTGCCGAAAATGGAGCTTCTATGGAGCCGCCCCTCCAGCTTACGCAGGGGCTGTGCTGCATGCACCGTGCAGGCCTGTGGCTTTTCCTGCCGTCGGCGTCGCCATCGCCGTGATGCTCTGTATAAATTGCAAGGGTGATAACACCGTCGCCGTGCGCCCTACGCTTTATCTGCGAGCGAAAGCAGGACTCCGGCCGCAACTGCGTATGTGGCGGCTGCGCACGTTCACGGTGCGTCGACGGCTTCTAGCTTTCTGCGTGCTGTGTGTTTCCGGCGCTCAGTTTGCGGTGAAGCGAGAGGCAGCTCGAAGGTCACTTCACTCGCTGCTGCTGCCGCACTTGCTCAAGCAAGCATTTCTACAGAGTTTGTCCGCGGCAATCGAGTGTTCATGTTTTCTGTGTGTGCATACACCATGCTTGTTAATTTAGTTAGCAAGCGAATGTTTGCAAGTTGATACGGCGAAAACAAGGAGGAAAATGCCACTGAAGTTTGACAACTCCTTTAATAACAGACCTATTTCTCATGTTACATGTACAACTACTTAGGTGTTATGGTTAATTCACGGCTTAGTTGGGCTGACCCCATTAATTATATGAAGTCATCTGCAAAACGAAAACTAGGCCTGTTGAGGAATAAACTCAAAAGAACACCAAACAGCGTTAAGAAATTGGCATATATATCTCTCATCAGCACAAAACTCGAATATGCAGAAATAATGTGGGATCCACACACCAAAACGACATTTCAAAATTGGAAGAAAGTGCAGACACGTGCATTGCGTTTCATTTACAACAGATATCTGAATACTGACTCGCCATCTGCACTAATGGTAGCTCACCAAATTTAGCCGCTCCACATAAGGCGACAAATTTCTCGATTAAGTTTCATGCACTGCTTATTAGGAAATTTGGAATCTCTCCCCACCCTTACGTCATGCATTCAGTTACACTGAAAACTCTCCACAGTCATAAACACACCTTAACCCCCTATTTTTAACGCACGAATGAATATCAATATTGACATTTCCCGCGAACAATCACGGAATGGAAGTCATTGCCTGAAGAAGTGTTTGAAAATGAAAATTTCAGAAATGCAGTTGCCAACGTTATATAATTCTATTCTTCTAATAATATTCTCCATACTCTACCTCTCTGCCGTTAGTGATCAGTCCTGTAGTTTATTGGCTTCCGCTACTGTTTCTTGGCATTCCGAATATTGTATATTTTAGTTCTGCTCTTCCTGCTTGCACCACGTGGGTTCTGCAGTATCGCGTAAATAAATCAAATAAATAATGTGCTATTTTTGCTTCGTATGGTTTTCTGCAAATTTTTTACCGTAATCGATACTTCGCCTTTCTGGGGAAATTTTGGTTTTTTTGGCAGATGTGCTGGAGAGAAATTGGCAATTATGGGTCGCGATTGACAATAACTCTCACTACAGACATTCTATACAGAAAACGGGCCCATGTCCTACATTTGGTTGGCCCTCCATACACGATCCTTGTGAAAAAAGACAACCTTATAAATTTTAACGACTTCCACATGCTCACCAAATTTTAGAAAGACGTTGTGCTCGATTGAATAATGAATGCGCAACATAACTGCAACGTCCACCGTTTCAGAACTGCTAAAATAAATGAAACCGACTCTGACCAGCGGATCTCTTCATTCGTGCAACAGGACAGAATCGATTGAGCTTCTTCAAGCAATAGGCGAAACACAGGTGTCTCGAATGTGCCTTGTTCTTGAATCAAATCATAATTAGATAAAATAAAATGTCCCCATGAACACATCCACTTGAGATGCTAGGTCAGATTTCGACGATCGACGAATGTGCGTGCCACTGTTATTGCCCTACTTGTCTGGCTGGCCACAGGTTCGCCCAATAAACAGCTAGTTCTGTGACTTGTCACCAAAATAAAAAAAAAACGTATTTCAAGCTAAAGTTTGTACAAAAACTATCAATGATGGGGGTGAATATGGTGAATATAAGCAAATAGCTAAACATTGCAGGAAAGCTTTTCGCTGTGCTCAAGGAATGGTGAACTTGAACACACATATCTCTTGCGGCGACGTATGTTTAGGCAGCGTTTCTTGTTCCACTGCGTACTTGCGCAGACAACAGCGTCCATAACCTCGACATCTCTGGCATGGGAAGACTGCACGACCGTCTTAAAGAGCTTCAGTAGTCCGCGTTCGGCAACGAGCTCAACCCGCAGTGCGAGCCAAGCGCATCCTTTACGTAGTCTTCTTTCAGGAAGACTGACTGCTGAGCTAGTTGGCCTTGGATTATAATTATGGCAGTTGGGCGCCAATTAGTACATGGACACAGAAGAACAAAGTGGACAAGGACCGGCGCTACTAGCAACGGTTTATTCATACACAGGCCGCTATGTATTAAATTTCGTGTATTAATCTGTGCATTAATTTTCACTAATCTACCATTATTATGAAGCCGGCATCTTCCTCCTTACAGGCGACTAAAGACAAAGAAAACCGGCGAAAAAACCAAGTAACGTTATTCGCTTTAAACGTTCTGGAGTATAGTGACCCGGGGTCGCGGCATGCAAGCATTGGCACGGTGTGGGACGGCGACAGATGATCGGTGTGAAGCTGTCATTGTCCTGTTCCGCCTAACATCATCTATTCAAACTGGTGAACGTGCTAACATATCTATCTAACCTGACCTTATGTGCACAGCTACAGGTCGCCTGACGCTTCTGTGCCCGAGGTCAGCCCCTACTCTGTTCGAAGGGCATATAATGTTTCGTCTTCTTTTCGAGAGCTGCAGTGAGAGCACTTGAACTTAGCGTGTCCGACAAACGCACGTCATGTCTGACGGCAGACTGCTGCAGTCGTTATCAATAGGTCTAGTTTTAGCGCTCCTCCATTTTGCCCCAAGAACAATTATTGCTGGATACACGCGTTGCTTTTAATTTAAAATGGAAAAATGTAGCGTACATCCAACTCTTCCAGCATTTCTCCTGATGAATTTCGGAAAATAAAATTGAATACTAAATCGCACGTACATCTGCGTTTCGTGAACGCATAGAATATCATATTGCAGAATGCATCGTGGAACGTCCAAATGTGTAGAAATATTCAAAGCGTGGTAGCACTGCAATTGTTGTGCGCATTTAGACCGAGGAAGTCTCATGGCACTTGGCCTGTTTAGAATATTAGAGCTTGGTTAAAAACTGCTAATAAAACTACGGATAGCTTGGTTAAAAACTGTCGATTAGCCTTGCCTCTCAATATAGTATTTCTATTTAGCCACTGAAATATAGTCGTCGTGTATTGCAAATTTTATTGCATCTGGAACAGTAAGGTATGTAGGGACTTGCTCTTTTTGTTAAACTGTGCTATCTGCTTTAAGATTGCCCTCCCGAATAATTGACAGGAAATGGCTCAAAAGTCGGTCGTAAGAGGCACTTGCTAAAACTGCGTGCAATGAAAACATGCTCTGCTAATATGGCCTCCGTGTTTGCAACCCTGCTGTCCACGCACCTTGCTTTTCTATCGTAGTGTGTGAAAAAAAAAGAAAAGATTGCTCGATCATATATCGGTCGGGTGCGCAGATGGCTCTGTCGCCGCGCAAGACTTGACTCAACGAGAGTTAAATTTAGCGTCTCGCTTACAGTTCAGAGAGGCATACCTATTCAGTTAATTTGTAAATCTGATCGGCAGTGGGCGGGCTTAAGAGAGCTATAGCAGCCATAGTAGTCATAATCTATCAAACTCGAGCCTTGGCTAAATCTTGAGTTATAAGGCACACAGGCGTGCAATTTCACGCAGAAATTTCACGCTTTCTCGCTTATGGCGCCCCTGCGTTTCAATGGCGGGAGGAGACAGGCCACTAGAATGATGGCATTTGTTTCGAGTGAGATGGATGCGAATTCGCGCCCATCACCTTTGACCACAAATAGGGCGAAATCACGACTGCAAGATTATACCGTAGGATACGTACTAGCGGCATCAGAAGTTCAGCATGTAAGCTTTGTAGTGCGTAAATAGCTGTCATGCCCTTGACTTCGGTAACGTTTATATAGAAAAGGGGCGATTACTTTTGTAGTACCGTTGTCACGCGAGGCACGACACAAATTGGAGCTAAATTTAGCCTCTCGCGCGGCGTTCAAAGGGGCTTACATCAGCAGCGTCTTTTTCCATCCGAACAGGAATGGCCGCGTTTGAGAGAACTCGCTACGCCATAGTAAATATACCTGATAAAACTCAAACTTGTGCTCATCGGCATTTATGGAGCCATGAAATGTACAACTTCATACAGAAATTTCGCGCGTGTTCGGCTATGGCCTCCCTTCGTTTGACACTTGGCGCCTATAGAATGATGCGACGAGTCTCGAGCAGCACGACAGAGGGATATCCGAGATCCCCGAGCATGGTATAATGTGCCTGTCTTCATCTGTAGCCCTAGCGCGAGAGATTGAGCCAAGCGCAAGGACCCCAACATCTGCGAATGCGGCCGCTTTGAGTAGCAAAGCGCTGTCTCTGACGCCACCAGTACCCGGGACCGTGTTAAAGGAAAGCTTTGAATTCTTTACCTCTTCCTTAGACTTTTGAGCTGCTGCTGCTGTTGCTGTCACCGCCACCGCTGCCGCTGTCGTTAGTTAGTTCAGAGCCTGAATATACAAGATAGGAGTGTGCCAGACAGGAAAGGCGACGCGAGAAGCTTCTTTGTACCGTTCCATCCCGTGTGCCACAGTGCCCTTTGAAGTCCCGTGGGTGTCCCTTCAACATCCTATTGACGGCTGTTATAATCCGTGACCCTCGCAGAAGCACTCCAAGAGCTACAGCGCTTAACTTTGTATTAACGTGCAACAGTGGAGAGGGGAGGCTGCTAGAACGTTAGACAGGAGGTAGGGAGAATAGGCAGAGAATGGGTAGAACCGACGCAATCTCGCACATTTTCATTCATGGCGAAAAGCAGGAGCGAGAAAACGAGACGTAAGGTGGCGACGAAATGCTGCTACTAGACAGGACAGCATTTGCGCGCAATTGGATAACATTACGTTTGATGTATATTACGGCACGCTTCTACTATTTCTGAAGAGTAAACACCGTGCAATGTTGCTAGGCGGGTAACTGATGCAGGGCGTGCAGACACAAAGCCACGTTAAAGCGCCATAAGGTCTAGGCGGCACAACGGAAGCGGCCGCACGTAAGATCAACGCTTCTGTGCAAGCTGCAGTAGCTTTGTGGCTATGTCGTCGGTCGTTGTCGCGCGTTCGCCCACCACGGCATGCCTGATAATCTGACTAATGTTTTGGCGTGCACAGCCCCCTAATTCAATTGAAGTTTATCATTTCTACCCCGATGTGAGGTACCGTGTGAGGAAATGCCAACGCTAACCTTCTCGGAGGTTTTATCAACAACGGCGCAAAACTGAAGGCTCAAGCAAGGACGTCTCGCTGTGAGTTCCGTGCACTGCGCCGCCAAACAGCAGTGGTGTACGCAGGGTAACGTTTAACACGCACTAAACGCTGAAGAAATTAAACATTCGCTGTCAACGTTGCGGCTAATTATTGCCACTCAAAACAAAGAGCAGAGAGTGATTCGCTTGCATCGATTGCCACAGCACGTGGTATCCACATGATTTTTACGCTAGTGCCCAAAGACTCTTTACAAATCAAACGGGCTGCTACGAATAGGGCGCCATCAAGATTGAAGAATTAGATTGTAAGAGCCACCACGAGCTGTAATATAATTTAGGCATGTAATCATTCTAATGCACGGATGGCGCCAGCAAGATTGAAGAATTAGATTGTAAGAGCCACCACGAGCTGTAATATAATTTAGGCATGTAATCATTCTAATGTGCGGATAAATGCAACTGGCGTACGTCCGTCCTGTACGCTAGTGTCCATATACATTCTGCAGCACATGCGAGAAGTTTCGCATAATTTGCATTGGCGTCTCTGATACAGGCTGCCAATCTTTTTTATCCCAAGAGGTCATAGGTTGTACGAAAACAGAATATGACAATCGGAAGCCAGCATCAACTGTGGTACGTTTGCGCACTACAAATGGCACACAATCCTGAATAAGATTTCTTGTACCTGCTTCTTTACACTGGGAAAGTGCAGAATTTTACGATGAGTTCTAGCTGCGAATTACTTGGTCAGGTGTTATTCAACAAGGCATCGTATGTCCTAAAGGTGATGAGAAGGGTTTAATTTATGTTGACATTTGGTTTTTTAATTGCATGCACCAGATACACAAAGGTTTATTATTGCGAGAACAGCAAATTACACGCCCGTTAGAGGCCCATTCACGCGATCGGCACCGTCGGCTGTCCCTCTGGTGCTGCATGCACGACTCGCCTGCGTGCGTTTCCTGCAATACCTCTAGCGACGCTCTTGATCGCGCCCACTTTGTGTGGCGCCAGATATCTGCCAGGGCGCTATTCGTTTTCACCAGTAAGAATTGCCTTGCTACTGCGTCCCGCCAATATGCCGTGCTGGCGTAGAGTTAGAACACAGCGCACCGTTCGGTGTTGAAGCGCAGTGATAAACCTTCCTATCGCAGCCAATACTGCACACTTTGGGGCGAAACTGCCAACACTTTTTATTGTGATAGCAATTACATGGACACTCCAGGCGCACTTTTGATGTCACCGTGGTGTTAGCTACAATGATGACACCATGGCTTTAGCGACAATGATGATCACCATGACTTCGTGCTCGGTCATTATCGCCCAGGTACCGCTGAGGCCGTTTTTGCATTCCGTTCGTCACCCAAGAGACCCGAAGTTCTTTCCAGCTTATACCTGGGCCTTTACCGCGCAAATCACAGCGACACAACTACGTGTTCTCATGTAAGGTATGCCCATACTTTCGTACAGGCGTGGCCACGTCGCCAATCATTCATTCATTCATTGACTTACTCGCTTACTAATTTTTCAACCACTTATTGATACTTTAACCCTATGTTGCGATATACAGTAACTGGCACTTACAGGTAACACATATAGACGTGTATATATATATATGTAAAAAAACATTATTTATATAAACGTGATACCCTCAGCGTGTGCGGCGACGCAGAAATACGCAAGGTGCGCCAGGGGAAAGCCTCCACCTCTGAAATTGAAAAAAACACATCGCAATACAACCTAACGACCTCTTTCGTGTTCGGTGATTAACTATTGAACGTTTGCACTTAACCAGGAATTTAATCAGGTGAGCTCTGTAGTGCCAGGGCATTCGGTGGCAAGTGCCCTAAGTCACTATTCCGGAGCCCCCCAATCACCGTTCTTCACTCAGATAAAGCCAGATACCTGCAACGGCTGCCTGTCAGCCACGTCGCAAGGGTCACCAACCGCCAGCAAAATCCGCAACCAATGATATAGATACGCCTTTAAAATGCAATAAATTGAACATTTTGGCGCTGAAAGGTGTTAATGTGCGTAAGGTGTTTGCGAAAATATAACGTCAACACCATCCAAAAAGTCTGCGCTTGCAATTTCTGGCTATCAATGCTAAATTGTTTGCCCTACAGTCACATATTTCAAAAAAATGTTAATTTCATTATGCTTTCGTGAGCGAATAAGTAGCTTTCCCCTGTTCTTCGTAGTGCTCTGCTCAAAGGCGCGACACGCAGTTCAGGCCAGCAGCTTTAGAGTAAGCGGAATGAGTAACGAGGGGAAAGAACATGGATAGAACAGTTGTAGAACTGCTGGGCTACAGGAAAGACGCGTCTGAGATTAAAAAACAGTGCTTATTATACCTTCCTTATATGAAAGGAATATTAAAACACCGCGTAACTGGCAAACTTATGTACGCTGGTGCCAGCCCTTGTGATACTTTAGGCACTGCACAATGTAAACTTGCTCATCGTCGCGATAAGATCATTGTCAGCTCAGCTTTACTGAAGTAGTGAAATCTTCAGAAATGACCAATAAATCTAACATTCATAAGCTTATAGGATCATCCCCAACGATAAAAAAGCAAAGCAAGCGGTTGCTTTGTTTTCTAGTTACGAATGAAATATGGTATGATAAAGTTTGACTACATGAAATGCTTTATACGTGCTCTTTTGCTCTACTGAGTTCAAGGTTTCGTTATCCAAACCATCACATTGAGTTGTCACTACCTGTGACGTAGTTAGGATTCGTGTGCTGGTGCACTGTAGGATACACGAGCAGCTACACCAACTCATTGAATTCTTCGCTTTTTTGACATATCCCATAGCCTTTCGCCAGCATTTGACTTACTGACGTTGTAGTGAGACAAGAATGCGCCAAGAAATTTCGAATATATCCAGGAAGTAACAGCGATTGGTAGTTTTCATTTTCCCGTCGTAGAAAGAAATATGTGATCGACATTAAGTGAACCAAAACACTTTCACCCTTACGAGAGGTCAGAGTTCAATAAGAGAAGCGGACGATACACTACTCCCCGCCGGTCACCTACCATCCCAGCTCCAACGCGCAAATATATGTTGCTCACGGACGCAAGGAATCTCACTGACACGCCTTTCCTTTCTTCTTTTTCCCGAGATCCTTGTTCGGAGGAAGAACATCTAATAAGCATGGTGGGAGTACGGGTTACGCAATCGAATATTTGCTTTAATGGCAAACAGTTTTCTCAGTTTCGTTTGTCCCTTTTCGTGGTCGGTGGTGACAAGTTTAGCCCTTCCCGCCGACGCAAAGGCGCTGATGCAAAGGGCGCGCGACCGAGTGGTGCTCGTCGTCGAACTCCAGCAGTTACAGCTTCTTGCAGGCGAGCGTGCTGTCCACCTATACTGTATGCCTGCAGATCGGCTGGTTAACGTGTCTGCTTTCTGCGGAGTTACGCCAATGAAGCAAGAATTTTGAATTTCTGAATGCGCCAATGAAGCAAGAATTTCTCTTCATAGCCGTGGAAGGCAGCGGTCATACTGGTGGCCTGACACACATAGTTTCAAAACAAAAGAAGGAAACGTGGCTACAGCGCCATCGTAAGATACAAGTGAAACACGCAACTAAAGACGCGCGTGAGGAAGTTTACAAATTTTCTGATATTTCGGGGAAACACCTAAATGACACTTCGGCAGAAGGCCTGCTGTAAGTTGTTTCGACCCACCGCGTGCGTCAAGCACAAATGTGCCCTCTGCTGTTCGTGACGTACGTGGGGAGGCATATTTTGTACGCAGACACAGTTGAATACCCAATACGTATGCGAAAAGTGCAGTTCAGCACCATTTAAAGGGCCCGATGTACGAATACGGCGAAACATTTCAGTGCTCTTAAATCTCTATGAAATCGCATGTGCCCCTAGATGACAAGCCCGCTTAGAGATCACCTCGCTACTTCGATGTACCGCTGGCACTGAAATGATGCCCATGTTTCTGTCTATACAACGGAGCATGACGATTGTATTACAAATATTACTTCACATTTTTCTGCATCCCCGTGAAACAGATTGTGCCACACGTGAGTATAAATTGTGCACTGCGCTTTAAATCGTCAATATGTCATTTAGCTTACTTTGTTGATTACTTTAAGGATTGAAGCATCCTCTGCCATATCCTCGCATTTTCGCGCCGTTCGAGTGCCTAGGTGTTGACCTCCCTTAACGAAGGCATTAATTTTGATGAAACATCGGTCTTATAAAAGCAAAGCTAATAAGCAAATAAACGGTTTCACTATATTTTGTATATCATCATGTGATATCACAAACCCATTATAAGATGCCTATGTTACGGCGCGCGCCAGCAGAACTGTAAATAAGTACGCGCTTGTCCAACATATATTCCACTTATACAGGTATATTTTCATTCTATGTCTCCTTTTTAGCCCCTATCAATAAAAATTATCAGTCACACTCAATTCAGCATCCGGTAATTTGGTATGAGTAAGTACATAAGCGGTAATGATTTTGTATGAGTGCGTACAGATTCCACACAAAATTTGTAGTGTATTATGCCGCTGAATTTTTCTCGTTGGCCTTATTTGCATATGGTCTGCTTTAGGTAGAGAAGAGTTAAAATAACTAACACTCTTATTGAGTATCTGGTGACCGCTAATATGCTAATCTGCCTAATCCTTCTGGTTTGGTATAGCCTTACTCTTCGCTATATTTTCTTTTCAGTTACTGGGCGAGAAAGCGTGGTATTTCCAAAGTTATTAGAAAGTCGGAGCGACAATGGAACTAAGGTGCTGAGAATTAACGAAGATCTTACATTGACTCTTGAAAAGAGTTCTGTTTTAAGCAAGAACTTTCTCCTCAGGACTTACGAAGATCGCATCATGAAGCACAGTTATGTAAGTTCAGGACGTTATTCTATGCTATGACTTTTCAAATATCAATGATTCCACAAGTTTAATTTTTCTCTACAAAGACACGTGGATAGAATAAAACAGTATTCGGAACACAATCTAGAGCATAATGATTGCTCACTTCACAATCTCAACACATCTACACTTCTACTAGTAAAGAATCAATGCGAATGCGCCTTTGGTCGTTTTAAAAAATAGCTTTTGAGAATTTCAAGTTCTGTCATTCTCTGTACTCAATCTTTCATTGGTCATTGCTTTCCCGATGAATATCAGAAAATACTGGAACAAAATTCGCAAAGCGTCCGACATTCCGATAGCCGTGCACTTGCCCTTACAAAATTATTTTTCTAGCACAACACAATTTTTTCGGTGAGTATGGCCCCAGATTAAGGGAGTTCAGCATGCTTGGTGTTACTCTGTATTCAGCCCTCTGCTTAAGCGCCGGTTAAAAGGTGAAGTTGCACAATGGCACCCAGCTTGCTACGAACAGCAACCAGTGTTTGCGCCTCTGGAAGAAATAAGCGCTCTCATCCGTATGCGGAGGTGGCCAGTGCCGCACTTCGTAATGAAAACCACGTCGTTGGTACCTGATGCACTGTATTCGAGGAGGAGGGCTAGATGTGGACTCATCGATTTTCTGAGAACCTTTCAAGAGACTAAAAAATTACCGACGATTACGTTACTTCCTAATGCGAAATTTGAGCGCAGCAAATAAGCTGTTTCACCTTTTCGATAGATTGAGGCAAAGAAATCGAGCAACACATGTATGCGCTATCACAGAATGTTTTTTTTATATTTCCCGTACTCTTGGATCATCTCGACGGCGGCGACGGTAAGCTTCTGCTTCGGCGGCACGCACCTCTGGATTCTGACGGCGACGGCGCTGGGCCTCTGCTCTGGCAGCTCGTTTAGCAGCAGCAGCAGCAGCAGCAGACGGAGGACTTCCATCGGTCGTCTCGCTCATGGCTCAGAAAGAACTGGCAGATAATTTCGCAGTGGCGAACGGCAGCGGCAATTTCGGCTCGGGCGGTGCACATATACAGATCCGCCGCCACCGATCTGGCTCTCTGATTGCCACCGCACACGGCGAACGGCAGCGGCAATTTCGGCTCGGGCGGTGCACATATACAGATCCGCCGCCACCGATCTGGCTCTCTGATTGCCACCGCACAGGGGTTGCATTGGAGGAGGAGCGAAGAAAGGAATTAAGTTCGAGCCGGCGCTTTGACAACCGGAGACTCGCAGGAAGAGGGGGGAGGGGGGCGGCGTGTACACCCAGCGGCAAACGATGGGGGCAGAAGCGCGCGCAGCAAGCGGACAACACGATAAAGGGAGGAGGGAAGAGATAGCAGCGACTGACTGATGCCGCTGACGCCGATAGTGAGTCAACCCCAGCTGCGGAGTTGGTTTCAGGGACAACGCCGCCGATGCCGACACAAACAATATGATACCCTCGCTTCCGCAGCGCTAAGAACCAGGTCTAGCCGTGGGAAGGTGGTCACGTATTCGTCGACGTGCCGGGGCCTACGTGAAATAACCGGCGCGTCGTCAACTGAAGAGCACCCTATCCGCCACACAAGAACAGGGGGGGGGACCCTTTCCTCCTCTTTCTGCATGGCGGCGACGGTGTTCTATGCAGTCACGTTATCTGGACTCTCTAGCGGCGTCAGCGGCATCCAGCGGTATCAGTCGGTCGCTGCTAGCGCTGGGGGGATGAAAGGGGGGCGGAGCTGGTTACGAGGCCGACGACAACGCCGACGACGACGCGAAACCCAGGAACGGACGCCAAAGAGCTGCGCTCTAAAAAGAACGGTGGGGATGACAAAGCAAGCGGGCGTATCTTATGTTCTTTTTGGCTTTTATTTAGTTGTAACCCTTGTGATTGTATGGTATAGTAATATAGTAGGTGCGGAGGAGGAAAAGAAGCTGCAGCTAAATGCGGTACAACATTTGTAGGTGTGATGGTATGGTAACATTAGGAAGTCTGTATGCATAGAAAACACATGGGTAAATAAAGATCACCGATACAAACATCCATCCTGCAATTTTTACACGATGATGATGAGTGTACTGATGGCTGAAGGCATTTTATTCTCTGAAAGTCTGAATTTTCTGCTGCTTATGAGACGCCATGATAACAGTTTACGACGGCCTTCTAGCTGACATGAAAATACATGAATTGATGGTAAGAAAGCTCTGGACAGGACGGAGTCACTCGTGGCTCAGTTACATCGGAGCAGAAATTATACTTTATTTTAATGCAAGGTTCCACGCGGGCAAACACATTTCGGCCCCAAAATTATGCAGAATAACAGCCTAAACGAATTTCCCAAAGCCCGTGCTTATTGTCCCATAAGATTGATCCCATGAGCTTAATGTTGTCCAGAGCGGCGGGAACACGGCTAATTCAAATGTCTGCTTTGCATTTGGTGCTGTATGCTCCTTTGAATTCACGTGCCTATGCCTCTTAGGTTGACCAATTTTACAGATGTTAGAACGACTTGGATCATACGTGATCAAAACGCAGTGCATGAACAAACGTTCAGCAAGCTCGTGTTCACTGTCTCTGTCTATAACACAGTAACGTGTTTGGGCAAAACATGGCGTACTCCCTGTGAACGGAATTCGTAGATAGCGCCAATGGCAAAGACACCTTATTGCCTGGCGCACTTTCACCCAAAAAATGCTTCCGCAGTTGCGAAAGTGAGCAAACAATCACGCAAGTTTCTTTTGTGCCAGGCAAACAATAGGTAAATTCTACCTGTTAGCCCTATTCTTGACTTTGTGAGCAGGGATGTGCAGATACGGAACGACTTGAGGCCTTCTATTTTCACTGCCGGCTTGAAATTTTTCTTATTCATTCTTTTTTCAGAGAGAGTTTTAACTAATGAAACTATGGCAGAGTGAGGGTATCGGGCTGCAGATAGCCATGCGATCTTATGTCTAAACTTCTCTTTTTTTTGCATCACGTGACAAGAAATGTTTTTTCAACGCCACCGAAAGAAACGAGGAGGCTGTAACGTTCGCGTCAATTTCATTGGGGGGTTATTGAAATGGCATTTTTTTCCCGTGACTGGCAATATGCAAGACAGATACGTCGCTCAGAGAAAGTCACGCTCAGGTCATAAGAACTGCGATTCGTCATATCAAGGAAGCACACGCGTAAAAGCCTAACTTTCTAAGCGACACATTTGCTGCGCTGTACATACTGTCCATGCTCGCGAAGACTTTTGCCGTTTCACTTGCTTCAGGCTAAACTGGTCAAGATGAATGTAACGTCCATGCGTCTTGAGGCCGGGTCAGTGCGATCCTAATGTCACGTGATGCATGAAAGTTTGATCGATGACACACATGACTATGTTCTTCCGCGTACCGCTCATCTGTTATCCTTATACTTGCTGAAAAATAGAGGGTACGCAGAAAGTCACGCCGCGATTGTAAGAAAAAGTGGCTGCAAGTTGTCTCTCATGTGCAAAATATGGCTCCGAGCCTGAAGAGGGTGTCTGAGTAGTACGAAGTGCCCGTTGTTTTCTGAGCACCCGGAAGCTGGCTTGCTAACGAGTTTTGATAATACAGAAGACTATTTATATGTGGAGAAACACGTAATGCCCTATGCTGCCCGCACAGCTGGCATATAATCAAGTCTCGCTCACTTACGCTAAGATTCACGACAGCCTAACGGGACACTATATTATCGAGAGTGCAAGAGTGTGAGTGAAAACTTTATTGTCAATGTCCGCCGATTTAGGCGGGGTGGGGCCATAAGCGCACCAGCCTAGGTGACGGCCTCGAGTCCTTGGAGTCGGGCGGCTTCCTCGGCGTGCCGGACGACCTACAGTTGATCAGCGAGATCATGGCTGAGCAAGGCCGCCTCCCAACGCGCCCCTCGGTTCGAGACTGGCACTTCTACCCCGTTCGTCGGAGACTCTTGCTGCTCGCCACAAGAAAGCAAAATCTTTCTACGAAGAAAAAGACTGCTGCACATGCACTATAACTCTTGCATGAGCAAGTCAAGTCTTTCTACCATGCGTGTACTTGGAAAACTCAGACACGTTGACATGTGATAGAATGGAGGCATAGTAATTAAAAAGTAGCCAGCACGGCATTCGAATTACCGATGCGTATGCCACCATGAACAGCAGTGAAAGTAAATCCTTTGATTTCGTTTTTGAATGCGCAGCCGTTTTGGCAATTTACTCGCTTTTTGATGTCAGGTGTAGGTGTGTAAACTTATTTGCGCTAACTGGCACCTTTAAAAATAATCAGAAATATCCGCTTTAATCAAACTTCGCGGCGAGTGACAGGCTCTCCGCTTCAGTTGCTTCTTCTTTTTTTCTGTTGTTTCGCGTCTAGTACACCCTAACAAAGTACGAACAAATTATAATCCGCTTGATACTTTGTAGGCAATGTCGCGGAAGGTGAGCAAAAGTGCTGTAACACAAATAAATTACTTCGCGCGGTGCATAGTGAACGTGCCTTTTATCAACAACGTCTTCTACGAAAACCATCTAGATATGTTCGAAATATAGCCTAAGAAAGAGTTAGAGGTAAGGTAAGTAAGTCGGGTCATCGCGCTTGTCGGTGCTTCTGGCATGAATGAATTTCGCAATACCTGGCGAGACGTACAGATTAATTACTGCAAGGTACACCTACACATAAAGAGCGGGTGGCTAATGGACCATGACAAGGCTTACATGTGCAAAATGCAAAATTTGTCCCAACGTGTAGGCTCCTCATTCACTATATTCTTTCGAAAGCGTAAAGGCAATTTGTAAAAAAAATTACTTACAGAAGTTGAAAAGAATACATGTAAATATATACTCTAACATATATTTTTAAATGTGCTTATGTACACACAAATCTTAAAGGTAACCTGCGTTTTTACTGTAAGGATTGCTAGGTCGGCCTCTGTTGTTTTTGATACCTTTTTATTGCCACGCTAAAGTTGGCACCACTTGAACTAAAATTTACCCAACCCAATATGTTCAGCTCGACAATTGCTCGAATGGTAAACTAAACTAGTTTATGGCGATCGTAGTGCTATTGGCACGAGGTTCGGCAATTATTCACGAAAAAGTTGTAGCAGAACCCTCCTCACGACAAGTGTCTACGGCAGCGCGTTAGCATTGAACCAATATACCGACAATGCGTATTGTCACCGCCAAAACGAGTTATGTATAGGCGTGCAATGCATCTGGATTCCTCTTTCTGCCATCGCGAACCCTGTCTGTGGCCTGCGAAGTGTATGGTGCGCCGGTGCGTGCGACGCTGAGAAACACACAATTCGGCAAGCAGTCTCCTCTGTCGTGCTTCTTTCTGCACCCGCCGTGCCATATGGTGGCATTGTCGAGGTGTCCGCGTATGGCCTTCAAGACGAGAAGTGTGGCGCGCCTGTGCCTGAGAACGCTGAGAATTGTTCCCACGCTTCGTTGAAAAGCATCAGATACCTAGTACATTTGCTACACAGGCTGGTAATGCAACACATAGCTGATCGTTATGAAGCCTTTCGATGTTGTTGAATTCCGTTCGGCATTGGAGAAATTACGGGGATCTTTTGCGTGATTGTAGAGCGGCCCATTTCTGGTTGCCGCAGTTTGCGGCAAATACGTTAATTGAGAATGGCTAACACATACTGACACATACCCAGTGACCCGATTTGGCATCAAAGTGGTTCGTTGGAAACCAAAACAGACCGAGAGACCCATCCATACCCAGTACTCCACGTCGGCGCCAAAGAGTTTCTTCGCGCACAGCGGTACCATTCCGGTCCCGCATATCGGCTTGAAATAAGTTCGTTGAAGTGCGGCATGTAATTACACATTGCCCCATACTCAGTGACTCCAATGTCGCATTACGGGTCTGCATCAGACCAACTTGGAGTGCACGTAAGCATGGCCTATACGCGGACGACGTTACAACCTGGTCGTCCACAGCGTCAAGCGCCGCAATGGAGAGTTGCTTGCAAGAAGGGGCACATGTGGTGAGCAACTATGTCAAGTCATGTGGCCTCAGCTCCGCCCCGGAACACTCGGACCAACTCCTAGTCTCACTACGAAGGAAGCTCGCACCCGACTCGCCCACTATCAATGTGCAGTACACCATCGTACTGTCTCAAAGGGTGAAGATACTGAGAATATTTTGTTTTCACTCTGATCACACCAACACAATAAAAATCAACAAGCTTCAGAATACAACAGCCCATGTTGCCCGCATGATCAGGCGAAAAGCAACCAAGACAAGAGTCATGCGGCTGGCGGACACGTTTCGGCACGCAGAACTCAACACGACGGAAATAAAGAAAATTGACACAAATATGAGAAAAGCTTATAAGCAGGTGACGGATCGGTTGATAAGTAAGTCCACAGAACGCCTGTTCCTGCTTGGTACTACATCCGATGGTTGGAGGGCACAATGTAGCCGAGGAGCTGATCGAGGCACATCCAGCGACATGGATGGCGGACAGGGAAACGAGGAGGTCTATCCTTTAACGCCTGGGACTCTCTGCCCCGCTGAGCCATCCACCGCCTCAGACTGTAAGCTTAAGCTGTGCCATCGGGAGAAACAGCACCGTGCCTCCCTTACCTCCCAACATCCACCCAGTGTACCACTCGCAGCAAAGGGAGGCCCGGGCCGTAAACAAGAAATACCGAGTCAACCATCTATAGCCTAGAAGAATGCGGCGTCTCACCCCGGACGCGCAGTCACAGCAGCCACCGTAATCAGGAACAAAGATAATCGGAGTAGCATTTCACTGCCCATAAACAATCTGTTTCAACCCGACGAAGAAGCCATATTCCTCGCATTCTCTCAAGCAGAAGTCGAACTAATGGTAACCGACTCTAAACAGGACTGTCGCAGCTTCCCCAGTGGCAGAATTTATACCAACAAGCTCAAAATCATCAATCAAAATCCGCCAAGAAGACCACTCACGATAATCCGGGGCCTCAGCTCACCACGGTATTTCTGGCAATGAGGGCACCAACCTCCTGACTCGAGATTTTACCCGCCAAGCCGACGCCCAGGAATCCGAGTCCGACCACATGCACCCATTAGTCTCATACCAAGACATAACGCATTACAAGCTAACCAGCAGAACATGCCCTTTTTCACACAAGTCACTAAGAGAGCAGGAGAGATTCCTCCGAGCTATACAAGTTAATTCATTCCCCCAACCAACCAGCAATCCTCTCGTAGCCCTTACACAATTGTCTCCGTTGCGGAGGACCAGGGCTTTAGCCATACAGCAGGCGATTGCAGACAGGCACTACTAAAACCTCCAAACCCTTATCACACCAATGAGTTTTGGGAGAAAGCCTTAGTCAGCTCAGACCTCGAGGATCACCAACGGCTGATTGCGAGGGCCCAAGACACGGCCCGTTCTCAAGGCATTCTGGAATAAGGGCGCCTCTCCGAAGCTGCGTTTACTTATTAAAGAGGTTCATTCTCTCTCTCTCTCTCTGCTCTGATAGTTGGTTTTAAACCCTGTTATCTTAGCACAACTGCTCGAAGCGCGAGGTAATGACCAAGGTAGGCGGGAATATGGTTAGGTACAAACATACATAGATCCACAGATACATGCATAAATATCCCCGGGAAAGTACGCCAAGTAGCCTAAGAATGCTAACGCATTAATGTTTTCATTGAGAGTTGCTTATCTGATACGGTATCCCATGCTATCTCATGCAACAATATTCATTCGTTTAAGTACGCTAAATTGGTAAAGAAGTAAATATTCTTACTGCGGGCAAAATTCAAGTGCTTAGCTTTTCTTCCTTTTTATGCACTCAAATAAATTCCGGCGTTACCAACAGAATAACAAAAAATTTGTTTATCACTGAGAAGTAAGGCGCAAAAGAGATGGAAGACATTGGTCTCACCGTAAACCATCCATACTGTAAACCTAATGTAAACTAATACACTGGGATTACTTCCAATATAATGCCAACGTACGCTGAAGCTAAGGAAAGGTTACTGGAAAGATTTGCGGTTTTATTTGACACGTAGACATAATAAAAAAAAGAAATGAATTTCGACGAGGAGGTGACCGTTAGATGCGGAAGCCATATCTACATATTCCGCATTCCGCGTGCGATGCTCCGCTAATTAAGCTATGGGGGCCAGTACTGTCGGAAACTTTCTTGAATGCTTGTGCAGGTGTACTATTGAACTGGCCTTGGGAGTGATAGCCAGTGTCACTTAAGGTAGTGGCAGCTGCTCAAGGTGTCAATCCCGCCATTGGCTAGTCACCTTTTTATTTAATTTCCCTTTGTTTTATTATTTTGAAGTTTTCTCGTAAAGCATACGCAATGCCCCTATGCTTTCTTTAGAATTACGTACTCTATTAGACACATCTCAAACAATTACGTATAAGCCTCGTTCGTCACCAAATGGGTTGAACGAAAACCTAATATTTCACTCTCCTAGAAACAATAAAATATTATATATTCAATGCGATACTGAGGGCTCCTTTTCGTTTGATACTTCCTGTTCATTTTGATTTGAAAGTTTCGCTATTCAAAGCTTAGCTATCTTGCAGGGGACACTTAGGACTGTTGGGTTCCAAAGTTATGCAATTAGTGAATTTTAATGCCCATGCAAACTACTTCTGACAGCACAGAAAAAAAAACTTTCTATGCTTTCATAAATAAAGTGCCGGACTCTTCAAAAATATTATAGACCAGAAGCGGCCGTTGTCTTCCGGGCACTGTATATCCGAGTAGGAATATTCAGCAATATCACAGTTTCATTGAGTGGTCACTTGTGCACTTGATGCAATAGAATCACTTTCAGTATTTTCATGTCTGAATGTGCTGTGGATTGCTATATTGATGTTGTTTTTCCTGTACTGAACTTTCGCACTGGTAACTGTTTGATGACAGACTGTGGTCGTCTATTTTGTTTTTCATACAGCATGATGGCGAAATTCTAGAAGAAGACCTGTACCATGACCTTCGTACTTTCTCTTCTGTTATGGTATCTGAAGAAAATGGACTCGAAGTGGTGTGGTATTCTTTCATCTTTTAGATTTCTTATTGTGGGGCATTTACATCACGAGATGATAATTATGATGTGGCGAGATCGTTCCCACAAGACAAGTAGGATAACGACGCCAGTATATATATATATAGGGCATGAATAAATAGTACAAAGAAAAATAACGCAGGAGCAATAAAGCAATGTTCATTAAATGTTTCTCAGTATGCAATGTTGGTTAAAATTGCATAGGCATATAATTGGCAAAAGAATAAATAAAATAAAGGGTTATATTGGTATACAGTGTAAGTGGCTGCGTTATGAAATACTAGAGAAACAAGTCGTGAAGTTACCGTGGTTTGCTCTGGCAGCAATGTATGCCGGACAGTTATTCCACCCTTTGGGTCCGTTTGTTCTAAGAATGACGGGAGAAAAAACAATATTCTTGCATAACGGAATACCAACTTTGTAACAATGACCTAAACGAGACAAGTAATCAGAAGCTCAAACATGTTCGTCACGCAGAAAAGGATGGTGGTATGTGTGGTAGGGAATTTTCACCAACAAGGTTGTGCCTGTAAACCTCAATTTATGGTGCCTATTGAAACATTACATCACGACATAAAAGTCGTACATGAAATGTCACCTAATGGCTATGTCTACCGTGCAAAGACGTATTGATCGAATAGCGCCTGACAACAAATGGTTCTTTGATTCCTCATTTTTTAAATGCTTCCCCTACCCTATTCTTAGATGAAAGGGCATGTGCTAAATTCTGGATAGTTCTTGATAATGCGTGTTTGGTAGACTGACATAAGTGCATAGAATGCCTAAAGATATTCACACATATGTAGCTGGCGTACGTAGGACTAACTTCGTCACATGTGTGGTGCCTAATCTAACAAATCAGATTACATGTTATTTAGATTAAAATAAACAATTTCAGATATGGAATCAAAATATAGTCCAGGCATGTTTTAATCGCTTCACGAACGTTATGTGTGGCGTGGATTCCAACATGCGTATTGCGTCTGCGTAATTTCCAAAGCGTAGTGTGCATCTTATTTGTATATTGCTTTTATAATATATTTGTCTGTACCTTTCTTGATTTAGGCTTTTTACGGCGATTCAAGAAAACTGTCCTTAACGTTTATTTTATTTTACAGCTGCCACTCATCTATCGCTTTTACGATACCACGCTTCGATGAGCTGTATTCTTAAGAGGTCGTCTGATTTCGGGCCTGGAACACAATAACTGTTTTCCACTTAAAAAAGCATTTTTTGCTACAGGAAGTATTTACAGGGTGGATTCGCAGTTCGAACATTATATTTTCCTGGAGCAATTCACAAGCAGAAGTGAATGATACTTTAGAAAGGAAATTTTTCTCCATGATAAGACACTATTGCATGTTGGGTATATGCGCCAAAGTTCACCTAAACGAGAACAAAATTAAAATATTTCAAGGTAATGAAGATAAAATGTACATGGTAGAATGCGTGTACGAAAAGTGAAGCGGCTAAGTAAATGATTTACAGCCAACGGTTATGCGTACTGTTTCATTTACTTTCCTCGCATGCAACGCGAAATCACAAGCAGTGTTTATGTTTGTCCACCACAAACGTAACGTTCATTTCTCGAACAAGCATTACGTTTATGTGCTGCACGGGTCACAACCGCCGCCGTAACGCGAACGCCGAGTGAGGTGGATGCACAGTGGGAGAAGTACACGCAGAGATGTCGAAAGGACGAAGGTGACATGTGATGCTTTTCAGAGGGAAGAGGTGACGACATGAGTATGTACAGGAAAGTACGACACATATCAAGAAACGTTTAAGAATTCTGTGCCTGCAATACAGAACGGGGCATACCCATTGTGGGAGATTGGCCAAGAGCAAGTCGACCAATAAACGAAACCAATAAATATGTCGCGTTCTGATGTCAACATGCGAGTGTAGGTTAAATTGTAAGTATACCTTTGTGCTGATATTATCGAGATTTTATGTGGCAACTTATATTTTTGTCAAGTATAATACAGGCACGAAAATTAAGTAAATGAGCGAAACCAATAAATATGTCGCGTTCTGATGTCAACATGGGAGTGTGGGTTAGACGCATATATAAGTATACCTTTGTGCTGATATTATCCAGATTTTATGTGGCAACCTATATTTTAATCAAGTATAATACAGGCATGCTTACTGCCGCTACTTTGTCGATCAGAACGTAGGCGTTAAATGAATCGGTTCACTTGTCTTTGCACATGGCACACATTATCATCTTCCCTTATACATCCACTAGTATGTCCGCCGATACAGTGGCCTAACCAATAGCGCAATGCACTCATGCGAACTCCAGGAGGGTGGGCAAAAAACACTTTGCTTCAAAGTTTCAGTTGTTTGCTTAGAAGCAGTAGGCGTAGAACGCTGCGGACGGGGACAAATATGTGGCCGGAAATATTAGGCGCTGGGGTGCCAGTACGTGTTTCAAGTACACATTGCAAAGGTAGCTGGTATTTGATTTAACGGTGTACACGAAAGTATATATATATATATATATATATATATATATATATATATATATATATATATATATATATATATATATATATATATATAATTTCAAAGCAGTGTTTAGACGTAGACCTATAAATTTTGCATTTTATTCCACCGTTGCATTACTCCCGCCATTTCGTAGGCACCTATTTTTTTCGTCTTCGCAGCAGGCTTCTGCAGTAGATGTGATCCTGCATTGAAACATATCCACAAACTACAAGAAAGTAGGTGCAAAAGTGGGCACAGGTTCGGGCGTGTTAGGTATCGTACGGTCCTTTAGGGAAATCAGCAGGCACTTATTTGAACGGGCCAGAAGCAATGCGCCGTTGTGCTTGCGTCATATCAAATCGAGCGTCTTATTATTTCCCGGGAAGTGTGAGCCAATTAGGAAACCACTCTTTAGTCACTCGTTTTATTTTTCTGGGTGCTCAAAGGTCTCTCATCCATGAACGCCATTAAAGATATACTTCTACAAAATCGCTTTTGACGAGTCCGACATGTGTGCATATTTGAACAATTTACAGGAAGGTGTTATCGGACCAGGACTGCGAATAAGGCCATTGAGAGGAGGGACGAGAAATGTGGAAGGACGTACTCCCCACGTTCTTTACGAAAATAGTGATGGTCTCATTCAAAGCGGCGTGAATGGTATGCAAGGGAGGATTGATGTTTACAGTTTTCTTTAAATGTTAGTGTAACTTACGTGGGAGCGTTTTTTTAATTCGAGCATTGCACGGTGACCTCTGGTACATTTTAGGTGACTGCAGCAATCGCGTGTACATTAGATGTTGACGCGGCTTTTAAGCAGCAGCCTTTAAAGTGAATGCAGTATGCTCCCGGAACGGACCACAACGTCATTTCAATTGTTTTTATAGGAAACTAAACGCTAAATAGCGACAAGTTTACCAGAATAAATGTGCTTCAGACCAATACATCTTGCAGGATGGAAACTAAGCTCTTACTTTCTAGAACGACGAGCAATTTGCTTGGATTCTCATGCGCAGTGCTGGGACGTTTCTCTAGAAAACACAATTTAGCTAAGCTCAAGAACACCGAGTTTGTAACGAAGTTTAACGTATTTCTTTAGACAAAGCCACAGGTAATTTCACAGGGTACCAAACTGAAGAGGTTCGAGTGCCCCTCAATTAGCGAATGAAACCATCGAACGAAGACATAGAGTTGTTGAAGAGAGTACTGCCCGTGTTCTGTAATAAAGTTTTAAAACATGAATTAGTTCAAACTGTGTTGTGCACAAAGTACCGCTGTTGTATATACAGAGAACACAGGCGCTATATACGAAAACATGCGTAAGGTGCCTGTGTTGGAACTGAATTTGTGCAAGTACTTGACAGGAAGCACCTCATCACTTCGTAAAGTATCAAGAACTGCAATGAAAACGCAGTCATCGAGTTATGCGTCGAAATTTTATAGCTTAGGATGTTTTGATCCAGCAGTACGTCTTGCAGGGCTAATCGGTTCACATTGCTGAGTAGACAGTAAATACGATCGCTTTGGCGCAAACGCGGAAGGACGGAAGGAAACAAGGGATGCCCTGTTCCCTTCCCTTGTTCCCTTGTTAGCGATATTGTCACGACACCGCCACAAATGAGCATGAGGTTCAATAATTCGTCATTCTACAATTTACCATAGGATAGATATGTGAAAAGTAAAACGAAAATATAATCGTACGAATATAAAGGGACGTGGAAGCGATCACATTTATTCGGATTATGTTGTGAGCGAGCGAGTCCCCCCCCCCCCTCTTTTTTTGCTCCTTAGGGCGAGCACGCACGTGAACATAGTGGCTGAACGTAAACAGAAAGTGAGAAACTTGTTTCAGTAATATTCAATTGAGTAGGCCCTTGGCTGATAAGACACTTTTGCGGGCTATTTTAAAAGCATATGTATTTCTTACGTGTACAACTACAAGTGTGTTGATGTATTTGGGAAAGAAGTAGGAAACAGCTTTTGAAAAATCTAATTGAGGTATTGAAAATTATAATTCTCTCTATAGATGGCATCGGAGGCGCTACGTCCTTGAACATTTCCCAACGCGACGATAAACGTGGTATGTTCTTTTTTTTCGTTTTCTTTTTTTATGGCGCTAGATCGTGCTGAATGACACTTTCACCATCTTCCCAATCTTTTTGTTTCTTTCCCTTGGTGTACAGATGAAAGTGACACTAATGTGCGTGTGGAGTTACTGGTTGCCGTAGACAGCACATTTCGACGCCAATTCAGAAGTGTTCGCACTTTGCTGACGTACCTCACCATTACCCTGAATTCGGTAAGGCAATGTTTTGGTCGAAGCCCAACCTCATAAGTCATTTGTTTTCTTCTCGAGTCAAAAAAAGGCCTCGTGCCATGTGCGGTGCATTCATTTCCTTGCGACGTTTTTTCGTCCTCTTTCGATTTTCCTAAGAAAATCCGCATTTTTTTTTGAAGGCGAATGTGAGGTACACGACAGTGAGCAATCCCAGCGTAAGACTCAAGCTTCACGCAGTGGAAGTACTCGAGGTAAGTATTCAAGTTCTGTAAATACTTCTCCCAAGTCTGTATCTTGAGCGCAACATAGCCCTAATGAACTGCCGTTTTTGTTGCCAGGAATACACGGAACACTTTCTGTACCGTGTAGACAGTTACGTCGCTGCTCTTCGGAGCCTGGAATCCTTCAGAGATTATGTGCAGCAAAATCCGGAGAAGTATGGCTTATACGATGCAGTATACCTGATTACCGGGTAAGCACGTTGACGCCACCGCGTCTGAATGAACGCAATCAGATGAATGTCTGGCTGTCTATCTAGCTCATGTGTGCTCTACGCAGACTCGACATGGCACGATACACCGGACACGGTTGGGATAGGGAACTTCAGGGTGAGCTTCGCTTTATACTAAGCATTTTTAATACTAGAGCAATATTATAAAGACCCCCCCCCCCTATGTACAGCATAAAACAATCATACAAGTAACATAACATTCTACAGGTTAAAAATTTATTGCAAGCAGCATGAACAAGGAACACTCGTGTCGACTCGCTGTGTCAGCGAGCGTACTTCAATTATCAGGGCAAGTAACAACAAATAGTTAACAACCTCTCCGGGAAAGGGGGGGGGTGGTGGCATCTTGCTGAACAGGAGCATCGCTGAACAGGAGCATTGTTAGCGTTTAATCACTGTGGCTTCCCTCTAAGCATGGCTTACCTATTCGCGGGATCGTTTGTGAGGCTGTTCAATGCTGAAAGATTGTTAAAAGAACTTCCTCACTTTCTTTAGGATATGCTTGGCGGAAATCGTCTCTTCACATTCTGCAGGCAAGTTTCTTCAACGAGATAACTACACTTATAAAAGCTGGTTTTCTTCAGCACGTCTTCCGTGCTGTTACTGATTTTATTGTCCATAAAGTCAGAGGCAGCTGCAAGAACTCTGCAATAATGCGCAAGGGAAACAGAAAGCTGTTAGACGAATAGTGGTGCCTTCTGTACACCCTACCAGTCATCACCAAGGGAAGGGGGTGAACTGACATGGTACTCTAATATTGCTTTCAGAAATCAACAAGTTGACAAGAATACGTCCTTTCATTACGTGCTATGAAGCGCGATGATTCAAAGAAAAACATGCCAAGCCTTTCATGCCTTGCGCTATGGGGGTAGTGTATGAAATCATCCTCAGATTTGAAAAGTCCTCCGTTGGACAACAACTCAGATACAATAACGACCACCTGAGGGGGCATTTTAACAATTAGAGCAAAGGAGAGATTGCAAATCATGCAATAGGTGTTGCGAAGCCTGCCTTCACGGGCTCAGCTTTCGCATACCAGGATTATCTCCATGCTACGATTCTCTCTGAAACCCTAGCAAGAGAGTCGAGGTGGTTTGTATGGGTCCGAATGTATATAACCTGGTCGGGGAGGGTGTTGCCGGCGTTCGCGATTGGTCAGCTAACCCTCACGTAGCTTGTGGTGGCTGTTCGAATGTCGCGGCGGCGTGCAATGGTACGGTAAAACTGCACCTAAAACATATTCTCAGCAAAGAAGAGCTGGCAGAGCGATGTCGCATGCCTGCCGAAAGTCCTCGCCAAAGTTATGCTGCCATGCAAAAATTTGTACTATACACAGAGAAATACATCCTTCCCGGCACCTTCGAGTAACCAGCGGCAGAGTGATCAGTAGGCAACCGTCTTTTATTCCTTTGTGAATGGGCAGTCTCTGGCTATTTGGAAAAAATTTGCTTTTCGGCATGCTAATGCATCTTTATAGTGTACAAGTCTCTTTGACACCGCGAGCTATTGTGGTTTGTCCTGTCGCTGCAGAGACAGGCGATAAGGGCGCAGTCCAAAAATTTTGCACGAGTAGTGCAGAGGTAATAGGGGAATATAGGTAGAATTAAAATAATTTTTGGTTCTTCTTTGGACCTAACCACGCACAACCAGTGCGGGGATGTCCCATTACGTGGGAAATTCTGATGGTTTTCCTGACGTCGCGTGTCAGACAAGCGAAGCGGGGGTGACCGAAAACATTTTTGTCCAATCGCAAATGGCTGTTCGCAGGAATGGAATACAAACATTCAAATTGCTTTACGCTACAGCACTCAGGATTTTGATACGTATGCATGATGATCATTAGATAGAAAAAGATGCCACGATGTTTGCATTGTTTATGCGTTGCGCATTCATGAAGCCTGCCGTACTTAACAATTGATAGTGATTGCTTCTGCATGTCGTGTTTTCTGGTTGGTGACTGCTTTTCGCACCTTTAAAAATTGCGAGGGTCGTTAGGCCATTTAGGGTGTCTCATGGTCGGTTGAATGAGGTGTGTTCCCAGCAGAAACTAGGAACCTTATAATTTCACCATTAAGTGATGGTCAAAAAGCAACAGTCGGAGCGTAGATGCGTAGCCTTAACACTGAAGCGCCGACTGAACGTCCGCTTGATAGCGTGCTATTTTATGAAATGTGGATTTCCTTACAGATTCTCTTTGGACACCCATATGTTAATTCAAATAATTTTCTATGGTGATTGCAATTTTTAGGCGAAGGTATGCGTCTGGCAGAAACCATCTAAACGTCTTTGCAGATCAAAATACATCAGGGAAGCTTGGCTTCGGCTTTACATATTAACGAATAGGAAACAAGTGAAGTAGCCGGCCTTTGAAAACTGTATATTTAAAATATTCCTAGTATCTTTGTGTTTATCATTTGTTTTACTTCCGTAAACTGGACACCCCTAAGGAGCGGCATACTTGCAGGAGTAGCCGTGAACTGACGTAGTGGTCTTGCGGACTTTTTATTTGGAAGTGCCTCGTAAGCAAACTCGGTGCGCGGCTTAGTGTTCGTCATTGATTAGTAAAACAGTGTTGGTAACTCACGTAATCTGACAAATATGATCAAATAACTCTTAGGAAGTTGCATGCCGCAACCCTTTATTGACAGTACATCGGAAAATTTACAAAGTTTTATTTTAATATAAACGGGCAAACCACGCACAAATTAAGCGTAATCCACGAAAAGGGTGCATTCTTGGCAGCAACTTTTTTTAGGGCCATGGAGGTAACCTCAAGCAGAAATTTGGAAGTGGACATCACGCAAGCCACTTATGGCCTCGTTTATAATTTGTGCAGACCTCTCTCGTCATACGGGAACAATAAATGTCTGTTTCATTACCGCGCTTTCACAAGAAAGGGGTCGCGTGTCAAATTTCTTCTGCCTCATCCAGTGTTCCTGCTCTAAGCCAACAAATAATGTTTGCTGATAGGGATTTAGCCGGAAACTCTGCACTCAATGCCGGCACACAGCAATAAAAAAATTCTGTTGTGTAGCCTGTGGGCAACATTTATAAATAACGGTTAAAAAGGCAAATGTCTTTTTTCATGATGATCAATGAAAATAAAAAAGAAATGCTTAACATTTTTCCTTCTTTAAGGCATCGCATATGTGGGAGGTGCCTGCACGTATCGAAAAGTCGGCATGGGTGAAGACAAAGTGGGAACGTTCTTCGGAGTGCGAATATTTGCCCACGAAGTGGGACATTTGTAAGGCAACTCTCTTCTTATTACGTACAGCTACTTTGCCTGCGTCTTTGAACAATCTATCCTAGGAGAGGGAAGCGCAACACTTGAATTGCAGACTGTCAATTCTTATCTGTGTAAACAATCATTGTATAGCTTAGTCTTCGATAGACTGACTTCTAGTGTCGAAAATTTACCAATTAAAGATGTATTTCACCCGAAACGTCACAATGACTGACTGCACAACCAGGGCAAGGAAACCAGTAATGTTTTGCAAGCAATATCGTAAAAGCGCCGATATGACATCGTGAAAATATGAGCTTTTGAACCTGAAGTGATAGGTTACGGCGGATCTGCTGATCGAAAAGTTTACATTTTAACGTACATTTTTGAATCTCTGTAAATCATTTTAGCCCATAAATTGTGAACACACACAAAAGAACGCCGCAATACGACTCCTACCACTCTTCCGCTGCAAAAACTAATATGTACGTTTTTTATTATTATAAGGCGTTTCTAATCTAATAATTTCCAGTCCTATAGACAGATTGAGGATCGGAACTTGAGGCCAGTAAGATGAGTGATAGTTTTGTTTGCACTGAAAATGCAATTTGGAACCAATCAAATAGTCTAAAATGCTCATAAGTACAGGTGTACCGTGAATATAAAGTCTGTTTTAAATAAATGTCTGTGATTGGGTCTTCAGTAACGTTCCGCAATGAACAAAAATATCTAGTTGAGCTTTTGTGTCGAATTACTAACATGGGCAAAGTAGTAAACAGAGAATCAACCCATATGGTTGGAATACTCATGGGTGTTTTCTGCTAATGTATAAAGTTATGAAGGGAAACTTATCAACTACGATTTCGTAATCATAGTCACCTGCGATGCATGGAGTCACAGAAAAGTAATGTACAGCTCTTGTCATTACGATACTCTTCTGCAAAATATTACTCCATGCATGGCTCTGACGACCGAAGAGACTGCATTCTGTTACCGCAAACAGTGCTGTCACTAGAGGCGTCCGAGAAAAGTAGCGGCACTTAACTGTCGTAGAAAAGTGTGCTAAAATTACTGGAACAATGTTCTCCTTTTTTTGCAAAGTTGTCACTGAAATATGGTTTATGATGCTGTTCTGACTAAAAATGCAGGCAGTTACGTGCAGTAGATACTATTTCCTGAAAGCTCGAAAACCATTTTTAACCGCAGCCGATCAGGTTTCAGGGTGCGATTACGGTTGAAACAACCTGAGCAATCCAAGTGGTATTTAAAGCAGGCATACAAGCTTCCTCAGTAATATTCTTCCCTTGCATTCACAAACCACTTTTTGGGCGAAATTACTTTGTTTGGGCAAATGCACACCTAAACTCAAATTCTGCAAATAAATGTGGTGGATTTTTTGCTCTCGCACAACGGATAGGTTGGGGTGCCCACACGATGGCCAGCATTATGGTACGTATTCATCCACGGATTGTCCCTGGCACGACGGCTTTATTATGAGTTACAAAGTTGCGGACAGCCGAAGCATGAAGTTCTCTCGATGCTGCAAAGACATGATCAGGCTGCATGTAAGGTGGGCACGGCTTTTTTCCTCTCGAATACCAACCAGCTTCTCACGCATAATAATCTCTGAATATCCTCCAGGAAATTTTATGCTGCAACACGTATGTCATACACGAATACATGAATTGCGTACAATAGCTTGAAAACGCACAGTAGGCTTCCAATTCCATTTCAAGGAATATATATATATATATATATATATATATATATATATATATATATATATATATATATATATATAGGGGTTTTCTTCGAAGTTCAGCACGCAGGACCCGACGTAACATACACAGGAAAGAGACGACGAACTTTTTGGGAGACTTCTTTTACTTAACGTTTTCGGCTGGTGGACCAGCCTTCGTCAGAGTACTGTACTCTGACGAAGGCTGGTCCACCAGCCGAAAACGTTAAGTAAAAGAAGTCTCCCAAAAAGTTCGTCGTCTCTTTTGTGTATATATATATATATATATATATATATATATATATATATATATATATATATGCCACAACCTTCCCATGCTAAGGCTGTGGGATCATTCCGCACCTGCGGCAAGTTGTTTTTTCATCAACTTTCATTTCCATTAATTCATCGTTTCATTTCACTTATTAAGCACAATTAATTTCCCCTATGTTGTCCTGGGTGTCAGTGTTTGTTGGCTTCTTATAATATTACTAATAAAAATCGGGCCCCTTGGTTAACCCCCATTCGTGTTTATATATATATATATATATATATATATATATATATATATATATATATATATATATATATATATATATATATATATGCAACCACATCTTCACGCGTATTATGAGATATGTAAAAAAAGGACAAATTGCGGTTTCATTTGGCGCTGTCTGGAAGGAAATATTTATTTTCATGTGAGAAGCGTGCAGTATGCCACATGTGCTGCTTATGGTTATTGAGGTTATTTGGTAATCTACTTCCCATTTCTATATGGACACTTTTTTTCCTGAACTGTATTTGTAGTGACTTGCACTTTTTGCTTGAAGCATTACAGCTCACAGGTGAACAGTTTCCGCTCTCGAGCAAATCCCAGGACGTCACCACTTCGCTACTACGGCAGCGCCTATTCCAAACTGATGAGTGCCGAGCTTTGTTTCTTGGATATGTTTAGTCTAAATATTTTGTGCCTGGAAACTCCCTTGTATGCAGTAATTACTTTTACAAAAAGTAACAGACATATTACTGCCATTACGGCATGCTGATATTGCTTGCTTCCAGGTAAAGAGATAGAGGACGAGAAAATATGAGTCTAGATCCTGCCACAATTGCCCTGCGCACGTGAAAGGTAGCAAACTGGGTCCAGTCTACTCAACCCCTCTGCGCCTCTTTCCTTGCCTCTTTATTATTAATATTAAATTAATTTAATTCGGTATTTAAAGATATTAAACTTAGCACTATTGCCCTTTATTTGTACTTTAGTTCGCAGTACGTCAAAAGCGTGGCAGTTTGGGCGAGTTGGTATGTCATAACTGTTTAAGGCTAGTAGCGCCGCTCAGGACGAGCAAAAAAGGAAAGAGGTAGGGGTGATCAAAGGGAGCGGAAAACTTTTCCGCTCCCTTGATCACCCTACCTCTTTCCTTTTTTGCTCGTCCTGAGCGGCGCTACTAGCCTTATCGCAGTACGTGTGCGCCAAAATCCACAATGGAAGCAAGAAAGCTTATGGCTTCCGCTGAGGTGTTACTTACGCCTTGTAATTACAGCCAGTCACATTTGCTTCGCCAGCAGGGTTCCTTCCAGCTGTGGTTTTATTGGCCGGTACAACAGTTCACATTACCACTGTTATGTTTCCTGAACCTGCAAATCGTCTTGGACCTTTCTGAAGAACGAAGCTACGAAGAAAACCCGTGCAGGTTTCTCAGAAAGAACGATCCGCCGTTCAATAAAAATTCTACCTGGTCCAGTATACAAATATAGGAATACACACTCTGTGGCAAATACATCGTGGTACAGCTTTTTGTATGATTGGTGAGGCAGCTGCTGCCAGCACTCGCAAAATAGGGGGATGAGGCAAAAAAAAAAAGACATTTGCCCTATTGAATGCGCCAGATATGATTGTATAGAAGCAAATGAAAAATGGAATATAATATTTCCATCGCGAAATGGTATCCGTAAAATATAGGTAATATCAAAGAAGCAATCGATATTAGCAAAGTAATTAGTCAAATTGCCATGATAAAAGCGACTACTTTTGATAACGTATTGTCACACGCATGCTATATGAATTTTGGTCGGTAAATGATTTTCACTACATTGTCATTCATAAACAGTTATTGGTTCCGTGCAACGTGCGCCTACTGCATCCAATTTCTTTATTTATTGTGCTCGCCGTAATCGTTGCGTAACAGCCTGACATAATGAGGTTGGGCGCAGCGAAAACAATGTTGTAGTACATTGTCGAACTTACGTAACCACGAGAAATTTTAATGAATTGTAGAAACAGGTAAATTTTAACTATATCTCGCGAGTGTTAACCGCACGTTATGTCAGCGCCTCATAACGGCGGGAAGCGGCATGGTCGGCGATAACACAGGAACGCACGGCAAGGCACTTTCCTGTGTAAGCTTTACGTTTTCCCCTTGAGGAATGCGAATGCCCCGCATGTTAATCTTGAGGTCCACAAACATCCTTAAATATACCTCACGCGTTGTTATAAACTTTTGTCTATATTTTTTGTTCTTTTTCTCTAGCGCATGCACTGTTTGAGAAATAAAAGAAATAAGAAAAAAAAACACCACAGGTTTTGTACCTTCAAACCCATCGATGAAAAACAGCGTGAAATAAACATAGACAATGAAGGAACACTCGCCGAGCGCCGACGGCCAACTACTTTGTTTCTTGTGCTCATACACAAATATACCTTGGAATAGGGGTTTGCGAGCAAACGTTATCGTGCGCTTCCAGCGGCGTATGCCGCGAGTGATTAAAAAGTTAGCTCGTGAGAATGGAAGTAAAATGCACTATCAAATTAGAGGTCGAGATACCTGAACCCTTTGTCAGTAAGAGAGATCGAACGAGCGCTGACGCATGCGACACCTTTACACATTATGGCAAACGCTTAAAAAAATCTCGCGTGCAGTTTTGTCTCTGTACTGGCGTGGAACACATGTTTCTTGAAAAAAAAAACTGACAGCAGCCACACTTTGTGCTCATTGGATGGTCAAATTACTCCCCCTTTTCAGTTTCACCAATTATCGTGCTCGCCAAAGCGGTCGTTAAGGCAGCGACCCGATTTTTCTATATATATAAGGGGCTGCCACGAGGTCGGGATCTCTTACAGCCTCGCTTTTTGCACGGCACATAGCCGCTGGTGTACTTCATGACACGTCACCTGTTGGCGGGGTTGCTAGCGTTTAATTTTTAGCAAAGGGAGCTAAGTTTGTCCGGAGCTGAGTACACAACGCGCACCCCCGCAAGTCCCGCGGCATTCTTAACACGATGGGGCGCGCTGTGAAGACACGCGATTACCACCACCTTGGGTTTTATTTTTTGACCACTGGCCGAACGTGGTCCTTGGAGGTCGAGGCATCACGCGAGAGAGCAAGGGTGAAGGCAGACAACAGGGACTCAGGATAGCAGCTCGCCTTCGGTTGCTGCACTTGAGAATCGTAGCTTGCCATCCAGTGATGGCGGGAGGCGCCGCTGGCGAGTGCGCTTCTCACGAGATTTCACTGATTTGACGAAAGCGGTAGAAGGAGTTGCTTCGCGCGTGGCGCATAGGTGCAACATGCATGGTTTTGGCTGAAGTGTTGCTTCAAATCGAGAAAGCGTATCGCGTTATCGACAGGCAACTCGTGGGTAAAAGTGAGGCCTGGAAAATAGAAATGCAACAACCTGGAAACTTGTCCAACTTGACTAAGAAAATATTTAGGTGTCACACCATGCGCAGGTACGTTTGCGGTGTTTAGGAATTGTGGTGATCTTCGCTAGGTGATGTTCACAGTACTGGCTATATGTAGTTTCTGCAGATGCAGACTATGTGTCCTACTATCGTCGACTATGAGACCAGGACTATCTGTCCTGGTCCAGTCTGTCTTCGCTGGAAACAACTGAACCATTCAAGCCTTCAGTCTTGACGCAGTATGTTGTGGTAATGACGCTAGCAGTGCTTTGGAAGGCGCTTTGAACCTCACCTTGAATCTTCACACCAAGAACTCTACGGGCCACGACGCAATTTCCCACTTACACTTTACAACTTAGTCTCCGTGAACTTCTTGGTTCCTCTTGGTCATTTTCTAGCCATTGTTGAGCTGCGGCGAAATCCCCTTATTGTGAAAGGTAGCCAAAGCTATTTCATTATGCTAATAACGCGATAAACAATTTCTAAATACAGTCCCTTATCATTTACTGCACATCGATGCAAAATGCTAGGTCACATATTCAATAATTTCATGACAACAGCAATTCGTTCATACGTTTTATACGCGGCTTTTGGCCATGGTTACTACACAGTCTCTGAATCAATTTCGGTCACGTCATTTGTGTAACATTAAAGTTAGGATACGAGATGAGCGCTATATTTAGCACCTTTCGCAAAACATTCGACAGTGCACGTCATCGCAAACGAATCCATAAACGTACTACATTTTTAAAGAACCCCCTTTTGGTTTGATGGATACAAAGATTTCCTTATTTACGTAGACAGTTCTACTGTAAGTCAACTTACTCGGATATTGGTACGTTAGTTCAGGAGTGCCACAGGACTCCCTGCTAAGACCAATGGTATTTTCATTTTATAATAATAATTTTCTACGTAATTTCGTGTCTAATATTTGTAAGCTAACCACCTTGTTTTAATTATATAATATCTCCTGATGACCACCATTGCCATAACAGTTCATCGCATGTTGTTGGAGACGGTGCATTACTTGGGAAATGAACATCAACTTAGAAAAGAAACCTTAATATTGTCATTTTCTCACAAAACCATTCCCTTTGAGTTTTGATTACTGCTGAGGTTACGTTCGGCTCACAAGGGTTGCAAATTAGGAATCCCTGGTAATTAACACTTTCCATTCAAGACAAGTTAAGATCTTCATTTCTAACATTCTTTACCTAAAAACATTGAATACATGTTTCAGTGCAATAAAGATATGCTACTTACACCGAACGTTAACAAAAACACGCCAAAAGAAAGCCGAGTGACTAACGTAGAAATCACTAAACCGCCCTATTTTCGAGTAGGCATTTTTCGTAGTTAATACACATAAGCAATGCAAAGCTCACGCTGTCGCGGGTATACGAAGAAAGGCTATAGGCTTCACTTATTTCAATACGATCGGTGATTGCTAATGTTCTTCGGATGTTCCTGCATCTAACCTACAACTAATTCCAGGATGGCGGGCAAATAAGTCACTTGAAGTTATTATACTTAATTTTAATAGCTCTTCAAATAACATTCTCCTGAAGTTCACCAACTATCTTTCATTAGAAGTTTTCGTGCTCTAAACGTCGTATCTTCAGCACCCATGCCGACATCTTTATAAACAGTTCTTATTTATTCCTTGAACAGTCAATCACTAAAACTCGTTGACTCGTACAACTCGGCCATTGTCAGTGCCTGAACTCTTGAGTGTTCTAGATTAGTATAGCAAATGTATAGCTAGGAACCATAACCACAGGTAATTGTTATCACTCGAGTATGTTTTGCCGCCTTGCATTTTTATTGACACAGTCATATTCCTGTGCCATCTCCGGCTTCAATTACTTGGCACACTTTCGATTCAGTGTTGGCGTGTGTGTTTGGTATGTCCTGTCCACTCCTGATGGAGCATTTTTTTAGCAGTGGCTTCATATACTAATAGTTTGGCCAAGCACCTTGGAAGTACTTAGAAAGGTGATGAGAACTTTTCTCTTGTATCCAGTTCACCACAAGGTACTTGTTTGCGGAGAAAAGACACGAAGCGCAGAATTAAAAAGGCCAACTTCACAAAAGGGTTACCTGGAGAATATTTAACCAGGAAAGGTCTCTGCAAATCAGCCTTCCCTGAAGTTCAGGAGACGTACCTAATGGAGGTAAGCGCTGTGGTAATTTTCGAGCTGCATTTTATGCCTTAACATAAGCAATGGGGTCTTCATCCCGATGAAGTGAAATGAGTGGGCGACAGGCTACATTATTTCACATTCTAACGCTTGCTAAACATGTCAGCTTTCCGAGCCATGAAAAATCCAACGGAACATTGACGTTGGATGGGGCCGAAGTCTCGTGATGGTGGGCGCTTGGCCCCACGTGTGATGTGTTTGAGAGGCTAACGTCTTAAACTAAGAGCGAATTCAGCGCAACGGAAAAGCCGTCCCTCTGATACTTTCTTATCGTCGCTGACAAAATTTTGACGTATGCCGAGACCTTGAACGGCGCCAGTGGGAGCGAGAAAGTAAATTTGGGATGGTGAAGCCGAATCAATCAGTGAGTCAATAATTCATGCATTGAAAACTTGTCCCTGATTCAAAGGGGACGCTCACTCATGCCCAGGACGTACAATGTTCGGCCGAATGCCCTTATTTTTCTCCCAGTAGAGATACATTGATTTGCTTCTAATTTTCTGATGATGTACCCGTCGTGAAAAAATAAAATGGCGTACTTGCTTTAAGCTACGTTGAGTGGACCTGCCTGTATAGTGATCCGGCCCGCCTTCATCTGTGGTCTTCAAGTGCTGATGGTGGGCCCTGAAGCTTCCGTTTTGTCTATGCCTCATAAAAAGTGAAATTCGCAGAGCACTGCATCAGTTGGAATTGAATAAAATAAAAACTTAAAAATGATACAGCACTTCATAGCTTCGAGAGAACGAATAATAAATTACCCGTAGTATCACTGTGAAGCGCAACAGGAGATAGCTGACCTGCGAGAAGCCGACCTGGGAATTGAGAAATATAATAGTTTGGACGCTATTTCCCAATCATAGTGTTTTTAATCGATGTGGAAATCTACGGTTAAACATAAGCAGTATTATCAGTAAGCGTGGCCCAAAATTTCCTTAATTTTGAACCCAGTGAAAAGAAAACTTATTCCGTGAAGAAACTCGCCACGGTATTCGAGAAGCAAAGCGAATAAATGCAGCGGAGTACTAGGAAACATTTGAATTTTGGATTAAGTGGATGTACGTATTTGTCATAGAAGTATTCTACGCGCTTCTATTTTAAATGCTTTCAAGGACCGTTTGAAAGGCCCAGGAAACGCAGCACTTAGAAGAGAAACAGCACTTCGTAAAAATATCTATACACCTAAATCAGATAAAATTGTATAAATTTTGAAAGCTGATGAAGCCGAAAAAAATGTTCCTATCCAAGTTATAACATTGAGAAAATTGGGCAAACACTGCAAACTAAGGAGGCTAATATCAATAGGAAGAAAAATATAGTATTTGGGGAACAGTGTCTATGCAGTTAACAGTAACAGTTGCAGTAAACGTGACAGTGTACGAGGAGATTTATGATTTATGAAGCAATCTTATACTGAACTGCACGGAACCAACAGCAACCACGTCACCATTATTGAAGGTATTGCAAACAGGAAACAAAGTTCAAAGATCATACGGGTTTTTGAATGCATGTCTGGGAACATATTGGCCGTAGGCGGAATGCTAGTAGATTTGTTAGAGGAGTGATATTTTACTCCATATCCTTGCAAACATTTATTCATAGTTTCGAGCGACATCAAATATATCAGACTTAAAGCAATTGCATGATCACAATAATAATGCAGAAGGAAGATTCTGAGGATTTTAAAATGTTGGCTTCTATTGGCGTCCATTCCATATAATAAAAAATATTTACCAAAGCAGCTTTAAATAAATTGAAGGAAACAGCTCACTTAAGTAAGCCTAGAAAACAGCTGTCCTGAACAATGAGTGCTCACAAAGAAATAATACAAAACAAATCAGGCTGATTATATTTTTAACCAATACAAGGAACGGATCGTCCTCAATGACCATGAGTTGTAATAACAAAGATGTCACGATGGTGTTAGGTCTACGCACGACCCATCGGCCGTGCGTAGACCTAACTTTTGCTAAGATTTCCAGTGTCGTTACAGATCACATGGCTTTCTATTGAAGTGACTATAACACAATATTTGCGATTGTCACGAGATAGCTGTTAATATAAATAAATATTAAAAAGTGCATACTCCTGCACTATGGTTTTGATTTATTTTATTTACTTTATGGTTATGTAATATGGATGAGATAGTTCAAGTGGCTGAGGAGTTCTACAGAGATTTATACAGTACCAGTAGCACCCACGACGATAATGTGAGAGAGAATAGTCTAGAGGAATTCGAAATCCCGCAAGTAACACCGGAAGAAGTAAAGAACGCCTTGGGGAGCTATGCAAAGGGGGAAGGCAGCTGGGGAGGATCAGGTAACAGCAGATTTGTTGAAGGATGATGGGCACATTGTTCTAGAAAGACTGACCACCCTATATACACAATGCCTCATGACCTCGAGCGTACCGGAATCTTGGAAGAACGCTAACATAACCCTAATCCATAAGAAAGGGGACGCCAAAGACTTGAAAAATTATAGACCGATTAGCTTACTGTCCGTTGCCTACAAAGTATTCACTAAGGTAATTGCAAATAGAATCAGGAACACCTTAGACTTCTCTCAACCAAAGGACCAGGCAGGATTCCGTAAAGCCTACTCAACAATAGACCATATTCACACTATCAATCAGGTGATAGAGAAATGTGCGAAATATAACCAACCATTATATATAGCTTTCATTGATTACGAAAAAGCGTTTGATTCTGTCGAAACCTCAGCAGTCATGGAGGCATTACGGAATCAGGGTGTAGAGACGAGCCGTATGTAAAAATACTGAAAGATATCTATAGCGGCTCCACAGCCACCATAGTCCTCCATAAAGAAAGCAACAAAATCCCAATAAAGAAAGGCGTCAGGCCGGGAGGTACGATCTCTCCAATGCCATTCACAGCGTGTTTACAGGAGGTATTCAGAGACCTGCAGTGGGAGGAATTGGGGATAAGCGTTAATGGAGAATACCTTAGTAACGTGCGACTCGCTGATGATATTGCCTTGTTTAGTAACTCAGGGGACAAATTGCAATGCATGCCCACTGACCTAGAGAAGCAAAGCAGAAGGGTGCGTCTAAAAATTAATCTGCGGAAAACTAAAGTAATGTTTAACAGTCTCGAAAGAGAACAGAAGTTTACGATAGGTAGCGAGGCACTGAAAGTGGTAAGGAAATACATCTACTTAGGGCACGTAGTGACCACGGATCCGGATCATGAGACTGAAATAATCACATGAATAAGAATGGGCTAGGGTGCGTTTGGCAGGCATTCTGAAATCACGAGCAGCAGGTTGCCACTATCCCTCAAGAGAAAAGTATATAACAGCTGTGTCCTACCAGTACTCACGTATGGGGCAGAAACCTGGAGGTCAACGAAAAGTGTTCTGCTTAAATTGAGGACGACGCAACGATCTATGGAAAGAAGAATGATGGGTGTAACCTTAAGAGATAAGAAAAGAGCAGATTGGGTGAGGGGATAATCAAGTTGAAATCAAGAAAAAGCAATGGGGAGGGGCATGGGCAGGACATGTAATGAGGAGGGAAGATAACCGATGGTCATTAAGGTTTACGGACTGGATTCCACGGGAAGGGAAGCGTAGCAGTGGGGAGGCAGAAAATTAGGTGGGCGGATGACATTACGAAGTTTGCAGGGACAACATGGCCACAATTAGTACAAGACCGGGGTAGTTGGAGAAGTATGGGAGAGGCCTTTCCCCTGCAGTGGGCGCAACCATGCTGATGATGATGATGAAAGCTCCGTTCGTCATGCAGCTTCGCAGAGTAGAATAGCTCTGAACTTTTTCATTGCTGCGCCTGCAGAGATCTGACTTCTTTCGGTGTGAAATGCTGAAGTGTTAATTGCATTGAGGCTCGTGTACTGCGATTTTCTTTCCGCAACACAAAAAAGCATTTGAAAAGTACACCCACTCGTAAGATTTCAAACATGAATTTATGCCTACTAAGAAGATACCTACATTCTTCCGGAAGCATTCGAAAACTGTACCTCCTGTTTTCGAGACGCATTTGAAAACAGAGGGCCAAAGGCACCTTTATACTTTGTTTAAAACTTGACAAAGTCTGCTGTTTATTTGATGTGGGGAAGTGCAGTACATTGTAGGTATTCTAACACACGGCACCCAAATCAATATGCTTAGGTTTATTTTCGTTTTCGTCAACGTAATGCAGCTTTTTCGCGATGCACCGTCGACCGCACATTTCGAATTTATTCCCTTTTCATCTTGAGTGTGGCTTTATAACCATGTCCAAATTGCTTTCATGTAACCATTACATAAACGTACCTCAATATGGCATCTTTCGCAGGGTGGAGAACACAGTCGGTGCTACGGGCGCTGCTTCATACCAGAACGCCTTTATCGTGTTGGATTCAAAACAGCAATCTTCCCTGACAACTTCCCGTGCAGCGGAAATAATGGCGTACGTTCCTCTTATGTCCAAGAAGGAAGCACAGCAGCAGTAGCTAAGCGTACTTGATGTGAATGTGCATGCATACGTTACCTTGTGTAAGAAAATTCGGCATATCACAAAAGGCGCTCTCTTTTTCGTGCAGCTAAAGTTCCAGATTATCTCAAAACCGAAAGCCTCCTTACATATTAAAGGCAAGGCGCAGAAGAACCGGACTCAAGAACACGCATGACAGGACCGGTGTGTGTGTGTGTTCTTCTTGAGTCCTGTTCTTCTGCGCCTTGTCTTTAATAATTCAAGCATGAACCAACTAGCCCAAGCAAGAGTTTTACTTGAGCATACTCCTTACATTGACATTTTCTCAACGTGTACTATACTGGGTGTTCTTAAAATAGGGAATGCACAAGCTCATGGCTTTAAATATGGCTAACGTTCATAATAAGGGCAGACGATTAGGTTGGACCATTAAAAATTACAGAATGGGCAGGAAGTTAGTTGAGGCGGTGAAATTATCTAATTTTCTTGCAAAAGTTGAATCAGCTAGCGTAGCGTTAATTGGAAATGGATGGAAGATTATTTTTTTCTGCTGTGGACGTAAAAATAGGCCGATCGTGATGATAGCCCAGCTCAGTCTCTTCTGTTCTGAAAGGCCCCAAAGAGCCTGACGTTACCCAATCGAGAAATCACAATGCCCAGCTAGCTAATTAAATATATTCAATAGATAACGTGCCATTGTTTACTACAAAGTAAATGTTTTAAATGCAAATATAAGACGAAAAATAGTAAACTTATGTATGCGTAGCGAAAATCTTATACCAACCTGCAATTTAGAGATATTCATTGTTTGAATACTCATACACAGCTCTCTGTAACTAATATTTTTCTATATTCTTTAGGCTCTGCACTTCACTGGTGTTCCTTTCTTCTCTATCTTCACATTGTCATGAGATTGTATGTGCTTACTTGATTCTAGGCGTCCCTTACTCAATGCCCCATGTCGGGGCCCTGTAAGGCATATTTCAAGAAAATAAATAAATAAATAAATAAAAATAACAATCTGCTAAAATGCATTTAAATTGCACTTAACAACATCTTGGACTGCTAGGCACGGTCTCTTCTTAAACTTTTAGACGCCGTGGATGCTTAGTGGCTATGGTGTTGGGCTGCTGAGCCCGAGGTCGCGGGATCGAATCCCGGCCACGGTGGCCGCATTTAGATGGGTGCGAAATGCGAAAACACCCGTGTACTTAGATTACGTGCACCGTAAAGAACTCCAGGCGGTCCGAATTTCCGGAGTGCCCCACTACGGCGTGCCTCATATTCGGAAAGTGGTTTTGGCACGTGAAAACCCATAATTTATTTTTTAATTTGAGAGAAACTTGGCTGAAACTACCATGTATTTGTATCACATCTTCAGGCTGAATATCTCGTCAGTTGTGCTGGACTAATAATTCGAAGGAAAAAACAACTCTACCAAATGTGACGAAGCAGGAGAGAAAACACACAAATGCCGCTTAGATTAACTAATTCAAATTTAGATTCGATTATTAAGAAGGGGTACAATGACACGGTTCCTTCTTTGTGTTTTCCCTCTTTATTTTCTTATCAGAATCCAATCCTCTTGTGAACGTACTTGATGAACGAAGTAGCCCGAGAGTCAGTTTTTCTCTTCGTTGCTTTGCTAAGCGAACATGACATTAATGCGGACTGACTCAAATTTTGCGTTTGAACGTGCGGCCGGAAACGAACAAATAAATGTTTAGTGAATCTCGTTAACTTGCTACCTGGACCTTGCAATTTGTCGTGGACGTGACGTCCAAATCTTGCACAAATGTGCCTGAGAAGGTAATAAAACGTTATCTGTCATAAACAAAAGTTAAACACCTCTTCTAACTAAATAAAACATTGATAGTACAGTTTATAACTATTTTCGTGTACTTTACTGCTTGCAGATGTAGTCTGTAGGATGCGCAGTTCAAAGAAAACCGCTCTTTACCTTCAGTATCGGCATTGCCTTTGGTGTTTCCACTTAACTGGAAGAAAAGAGTACATTGATTCGAAATCTGGTGGCCGCCTCTCTGAATATCAAGGAATTGTGCGATTCGCAAATAGAGTTATATCGACAGAATCAGCTAGTCAGGGACGTTTCGGGGGTTTTCGAAGCGTCTAGCTGATAGAAATGCGCAAATTAAATGTAAATGTCCACTCCCGCAATTGCAGGACTCTAGTCAGTCTTTCATTCGTGTTTTCGTGTAGTTCGTTAAAGTCGAGCACATTGAAACAACTTTCTAAGCCAGAATACTCAAATACAAGAGCTCACTGAAGGGGTTGGACATGGCATGATAACGTTTATAAGACGGTCGCTAGAAATTACTTTATGTAACAGGCCTTTGTTTTTTATTTATTTCAGACGATTTGCATAAATGGTGACTGCAGGAAGAAAAAGCTAAGGTATGCAAGCTATCGACCATCATAATGAATGCACAAATAAACACTTGTATTAGAGAAAATACCTGTCTAATGTTTCGCTGTCAGGATTCTAAAGCACATGTAGTCTAATCGCTTGCTGGTTTGACAAGAATGAAGCTCTCGGGTATGGAGCTAGGTCAATGGTGACCGAATCATTTCATTGAAAGGTGCTCTATGAACCATCGTAATGAATGCACAAATAAATACTTGTATAAAGAAAATATCTGTCTAATGCTTTGCTCTCAGGATTCTAAAGCACATGTGCCGTCTAATTGCCTGCTCGTTTGATATGAATGAAGATCTCGTGTTTGGAGCTGGGTCAATGGTGACTGAATGATTTCATTAAAAGGTGCTTTTTGTTGCAAGCAGGGGCTTTTGTTCATATCTAATCGTATCGTAACTAATCAATCCGAAATGAGCGCTTTGATATAATTATACTAGAAATGTGTTGCACAGTAAAATCCGTAGTGCCGATTATCATGCAATCCATGACGAAAGCGCCAAATTGTTCGGGAATAAACCAACATTTAGAGTAAACAAAATATCTGGAGATATGCTCCTGAGACGCCTCTGAGATTTGGCTTATTGGCGACCATGAATTGCAAACAATTTTTTTTTGCTTTTATCAGATATATTTTGGTATAGCGTGAGATATGACGGTCACATAAGTTTATGTAGAGACTGTTTTACACAGGCGTGCACTCATGAAATAAAGATGGCTTTTCAGATACAACATCTAGTGCAAAAAAAAGAACGCGCGTGACAAGTTTAATATTTTATGCAAAATACGCACCTCGAATCTATTCGATAGAAGCGCTATTTACCATCTGTGATGGCCAAGCCATGAAGTCGAAAATATAAACTCACAATGTTTACGAGGATATTATTGCTCATTGTAAAAAACTGTTGTGCGTAAATGCATAGAAAGGTGGTTTGTTAAAAACAACTAAGAAACGAATTGTGACGCTTGCACGTGTACCTAAATACACGCGGTAAAAATGCACTACTGTTCCACTAAGTGGACATGCCTTGCAAACTAGCGGCATACAATTCGTGGATGCCTTGTGCGCCATACAATATTCAATGGAACGCTTAATTTGTATGTTTTTGTTAATCATGCGAGTAATGTCCTCCAAATCAAGTAATTGAGCTCAAGAAATACAATTACGCTATCTCCCAAAGGCGGTTTCTTGAATTTTCGTATGAATTATGCGAGGATGAACAAGGATGGCTAACCAAGCAAGTTGGAACTCAAGCATCAGTAGCAGTGCAATCGAAAGAACAACAGATAAAAAGAATGGCGATACAAGCTTTTTCTAACAGAAGGAATCTTTATACTAAAAAATACGATGCATATATCCTACGAACAACAACCAAAAATAAACAATACAAGAAAGCGACAAAGCCCATGCTAAGAGCAGTCAAGGACTCAAATATTTTCTTTCGTAAGAGCAATAGAAGGTTTGCTAACGCTTACGCTTTTCTGCTGAAATAAGCAGAATGCTTTTGCAATTCTCTGCATGTACTGGCCTTTCTCTGCGATTACTGCGATAATGCAGAGCTATGAATAGCTTTGTAGTTACTGCACTCGTAATTAAAAAAATACGCGTGTATTAGCTATCTCTCTATCCCTCTAACAAAGGAAGTTATGACAATCATTCGTTGACACTTTATCATCGGGGCTATAAAGTGAAGCTAATACATCCTGTTTCTATTCCGTTTCTTTAGCTTTCGCATGATTGGACAAAATGTTTCATGCCACGCCCAGTTCGCTTGTCTCTCCCGCAACGTACTGAAAAACGCGAATACTTTATTTTTCAATTCAATTCATTTTTGCACTTCATACATCAGAAATGCAAGGAACATGGATAAAATTTTTTGACAGTCGACAAGTTTGATGGGATCCCTATACCCTTACAGACAGTCAATGACAGCGCGACAGTGGTTGTTATCAATATTAAAGTATTGTACCTCGATTCTAGATTCTCGTGAGAATGCAAAGTCATCGCTTATAAAATGCAGGAAATGTGAACAGGTACAGTGCATACATATGGTGAAGTGCAGAAGAAAAAAGACAGAAAAGATATACCACATTTAACAAATTCAGAACAATTCAGTAGGGGTACATGATAGCGCACTAACAAAGCTACTAAAAACTGCTTAGAAGGTAAAACTTAAGATCACTATTCATCCTATTCAGGACATTTATATCACAATAAATTATTTCATTGAAAAGCCTGCCTAAATGGTATTCTGTACTCTTTCCACTTTACATGGCTAGTACTCCCTGATTATGTATGATTAGGCTAAACAAATAGAAGGATGTATTTCCGGTGCTACATCTTTTTTTTTTCGCCGTAAGCCCTTCGCTGTTGTCAAAATATTTATGGGGACCCACTTCAGCATTCCGTTACCGCAACGTTCAAAACATCGAGAACTCACCACGTCCAAGAGAGGTCTACGCACTAAACTTACATAACTATGCCAAGCCAAAATATTTTTCCGATGGCCGGCGATTGCCCCTATTCCGAAAGGAATAAAAGATGGCTGCCAAGCAGTCGCTCTTGCACTGGCTGCTCGTAACTGCTGGAAAAAATGGACTTCTCTGCATAAAATAAGCATTTCTCAATGAAAGCATCAAATGCAGGTCCTTACCAACCATGGTTTCTCAGTGGCTATGGTGTTGGGGTTCTGAGCGCGAGGTCGCGGGATTGAATCCCCACTACGGCGGCCGCATTCCGATGGAGGCAAAATGCTAAAGCACCCGTGTACTTAGATTTAGGTGCACGTTAAAGAACCCTAGGTGGTCAAAATTTTCCGGAGTCCTCCACTACTGCGTGCCTGATAATCAGAAAGTGGTTTTGGTACGTAAAACCCTATAATTTTTTTAAATGTAGCTGCCTCTCGGCACGCAAACAACGTTACTATGCCAGCTTTTCTGCGCTGAGCATTTGTTTTAGCGGTAGTTTCAACTTTCGGCTCCCCGACAGCACCATTTTCGACCAGCTACCACAGGCTGAGCAAATGGAAGCGGACCAATCCCACAAGCCAGCACCGCCGTGCTCATCCGGTTACTTACGTTCACTGTGCTATCTCGGGCGCACTGCAACCCTCTCCGCTCCTGCGCGCTCCTGGCATCTTGACAGGCAATTACATAAGAAAAAATTGGAGGACGCTTAAGCTTCGCCTTCAAGAGTGGAACGCGACAGCGTTCCCGTCGACCCGCCAAGGGGTGTAAGACAATGGGCTACGGCGCAGCGACTACGCGCCCCGCATCGGACGCGGTGAGCGTCGAGCAACGCAGCGTTCGGCGCGACAACGAAATGTGCGCCTGAGCAAGCGACGCACGCCTGAGCCTTAGAAACAGCTCGTTTCTAAGGCAACACCGCGTTCACTAGAGGCGCTTTTGTACCGCTTTGAAGCATCGAACTCGTGGCTCAGTGGTAACGTCTCCGTCTCACACTCCGGAGACCCTGGTTCGATTCCCACCCAGCCCATCTTGGAAGTTGCTTTTTATTTATGAAGTGCCTGCCTTGATTTATCGCTCACGGCCAACGCCGCGGACGCCGACGCCGACACCGACGCCGACGCCGACGACACCGGCTTTTCTGCGACACGAGCTCCTTAACGCTATCGCGTTAAAATTAGTCAAGCAAGGAAATGCCGCCTGCTGTAAACCACCTGCTATCGAGTGGCCTTCACCGCCCGATGCTTGCGTTCGTGGTTATGGAAATTAGGTGGGACGAAATTGGGCTAAAATCAGAATGGAACACTTTTTTGTTATAGTGCCTATGTTTATTGTATTCACGAGTTTGCTGGTGAAGCAGCGCACTCACTCGGACACAGTGAACACACACAAGAAAAGACGACAGATAGGATGATTAATCACCAACTAGCCCAACTTTCAGAATTAAGTGATATTCATGAGTTTACCTGTCGCGCTGTGACGTGATAATGCATCCTTGTTGTGGCTGTTTTCGTTGTTCGTAGTCAAGAAACCGTGTTTTGATTTCCTCTAAAGCTTCAGTCGTAAAAAAAGCTGTTTTGTATTATTCTCTTTCTCTGTTATTTGCTGTGCGCATCTATTTTTGAATTCGGAAATATAGCTTTGCTGCCGTCTCAATGTCTCATTCAGCCAGTGAAACCATGTTTATGAGGCTGCTGCCAAGCTCGCTTTATTATGTGGGAGGCTTATCCTTTTGCATTAGCCAAGATCCACGATACCAGCAGTGGGGTAGACATTGGCGCTATGAAGATCATTGCAGCCTTAGCCACCACAGATGTTACTTTGGCGTTCGCCAGCACACAGCTTCTGGTTCTGAGCTGTAAGAAATCTGAAAGTTGATTCGGGGAGCATAAAAGAAATAACAATGTTGAACGACCCTATATGGCCTCTCACAGTGTTTCAAATTGTACTAATTCAATTATTTGTGATTGGCCGTCACATTGTCTGGTACGAAAGTACGTTTACGCATTGTTGGGTGAAATAATCGGAACTCACCGAAATTCTTGCTGAAAGCTCACTCGGACTCAGGCACTTAAAATTATTAATTCTGGGGTCTTGTGTGCCGATTTGATTACAACGCATGCCCAAGTGGGGGACCCCGGAATAATTTTGATCGCCATGGGATATTCACTACAACTCTCTCAGCCAGTCTCATTCAGGGTCTGATTCATCGAGACTATGCTCAGCTGAAATTCATCCGGACTCACACTCGCCAAAATTCTACACAGTCTAGCTTATTTAAACTCATATTCACACGTCGGTTTGAGTGCGGCTGAGTGAGTCGACTAAGGAGTGAACTTGCCAAAGTATGAATTTGCTTGCTATCTAAGCACTTCGGAAGTCTTCCAAATTAATTATTCACTTACTGGGCGCATTGTAAAAAAAGTATAACTTACAGCATATTCAGGTAGTCGTTTGAGACTACTAAGGCTGTGCTGCGAAGGTAGCAAAATTACCGCTTAAAATCTGTGTTACAAGATTAACCAGGAACAAAAGTGATGCTCCTGCTTCCTTTTATTCAGATGATCCCCATTACGCTATAGTAGTAAAGTTTATTTGATTTTTGCAAGACCTTTGAAGTGCCGCCAGATCATTCTGAAAAGACCACATGAGTATGCCAATTCAATTGTGAGGGTTTCAGAATGATACTGCACAGTGGGTTGTAGGACGCCGTAAAGTTCAGCTGCCTATAATTACTGGCCACCTCGGGCTCTTTATCGCGCACGCAATGAAACATGTGCATGCATTTTCACATTCTGCTCTCATCGCAACGTGGTCAAAGTGGCAGGGGTAGTGGTCAGCAGCGAAACGCTATATCTAGTAAGTTACTGCGGCAAGTATATACGTTTTATTATATTATCATGCCAGCCCTACAGTACATACTGTCAATACAGTTTTCATTATTACGCTCGCGGTAATGAATTTTGCCTTGCAACACAGGGCATTTATGTTTTTTTAATTGAACGATTCTATGCGCAATTCTCCCGCTGTGCAGTGTTTTTCTCTTAACACGCTTGTTCAGCCGTAACGGAGCTCTTGTCACAATGCATGCTTCTGTAAAGTTGAAAAAGGCACACCAGTGGTTACACGGAAGTACTGTTGTGCACACGTCAAAAGCAATCTGAAGAAAAAATACTTTTTCCCCGGCTTCCTCGACGCAGCCTCGTGTGCCTATAACGGAAGTCATTAATGTGAAATCTCGCTCTAACGTCTCTCTAGGGCAGTGAACGTGTCGTACATTAAAACGCAATGTACATGTTAAATAGCGCTCTAGCTTTAGCGTTCAGTGATGTCAGTCTTTATTTCTAGCTTCTTTTTAGTGGTCAGAAGAAATCTAAGAGATGGGCTCGGAGGAATGAAATAAATGCAGGTCATTTGAATTTAATGTCAAGAAAGTTACGAACAGGACGACATTTCAGTGTGACCAGTAGCTCGAAATAAATATTCTTAGCGGTAGCCTTTTACCGAAAAGTGCACTTTAAACTGCCTTTTTCACCACAGATGTGAAAGAGATATTTGAGCCCACATGGTGTGCACGTGTTTCATTGCCTTTGCTGAATATCATTGCGACCTAACAAAATGTCCAGCTGAATTTACGATGGCTAGCTTGGAAGGAAATGCCATGATCTAAAAGAACTGTGTGACAATGTAAAAGAAAAAAAACTTTGCTGACGCAGTTGCTCGAAAGCGGTTATTTCTACAACAATATTATCCTTCTGGATGCGTCTACTAAAGACACTTTGGATCACAGCGCAGTACAAGACACTGAGTGCACGAGTTTGCGAGCTACTTCACGAAAACACATGGGTTGTTTCAACATTTCAAGTTACTAAGAACGTTCTCCGTCAAGCCTTAAAAAAGATAAATAAATTGTTACAATCCTTCGGGCGACCCCGAACTGTGTGTTAGCCTGTTCTGTTACGCTACCTCCAGTACCAGTGTACAGTAAAAGTTGGAGTTCATTACTGGCACTGAGAATGCTGCCTCCCACTACAAATCGCTAGTACCTTCAGCTTGCAAACTGTAAGAGCTGCTTGACGTTTCAGCATGCACTCTGGGGGGAGGAGAATAAACCTTTATTGCAGAACCAGCACTTTATGATGGCCGGGGCCTAAGCCTCCCATGAAGGGACGTCGAGGGCTTGCGTCGCCGCCGCCTCACGGGTGTGCTGGGTCGCCCAGGTTGGGTCATCGAGGGCGGAACTCCGCAGAGCCTCATGCAACCTCAATGAGAGGGTCGTGTTGTTAATGTGTGTGTACTGTGCTGGGCACTCCCACAGGATATGCGGAACCATAGCCAGGCGAATGCCACAGCACCGGCAGTTGGGGGTAGTGTAGGCGTCTGGAAATATCAGGTTGAGGCTGGCGGGTGAAGGATACGTGTTTGTTTGTAGCAGACGCAGGGTGGTAGCCTGCGCCCGGCTGAACTTGGGATGAGGTGGAGGGAAGGTTCGGTGGCAGAGGTAAAAGGCCTTAATGAGATCGTTATAAGTGGTCAGACCCTCGGACACAGTTATTTTTTTTTTCGTGCAATTCACCAGCACGCAGTGGCGTTTCACTGGTGCAAGCTTCGCGGCGGTTCTATGTTTACGCGCCAGCGTCCATCTCTACGTCACCTCAGCAGCGAAACCATACCCGACGCCGCCAGCTTGGGCCATCTACCGTGAAGGCGCGTCGTACCTCGCGGTCTTTAGACCGAAATATCGGTCCAGCGCGTGGACCTGCGCGTAGACCTGGCTTGCCTACACTGCAGCTGCCAAAATGACACGCATTCTGATCTGACCTGGACTGCTGCTGTCCTTTGGGCAGCAACTAAATTTGACCTATTGAGCTAGGTTCCATTTCAATGTAGGTTGCACGACAACACAAAAGAAAAATGTGTGTTGGCGATGGGCAGTAGACGTTCTTAGTCACGCAAATTTCGACCGAAGTGTTACAGAAGAAAGCGCCGCACTGTTTTCCGCATTCTTTTCTTTTTGCGACAGAATGTACGTACCAGCTGGCAACCACATCTACCGGCTGATTGCCTTACTGGATATTGTAGGAGTAGTGTTCTCTCAACTGAACGGTATGCAACCCCAGCTACAGTAATTGTTTTCGCGCATTTCACCGCCATGTGTCGTTATTTTTGTTGCTGTTTTTTTTTGGGGGGGGGGGGGAGGTTCGGGCGAATACAGCTTACGTTGAGCCCAAGTGGATGTGCCAATAACAAATAAGGAAGTCGCCTTTACGTTGTGCAACATCGGAGTGGTGTGTGAGAGACGCTTTAAAAAATAGCGTCCATTTGATACTTTTCAAAATTGTTTCGCTCGTCTGTAAAGTGTTTCGGAAACGAACACCAAGTCGCATGTTCGCCTTGATGAAGCATGTCTGTCGATTAGCTGGGTGAAAATTACTTATAAACTTACTCTATAGGAACGACTGAGAGACAAGATTTAATAACGAACTTTGTTCACTCTGATCGTTATACGGAACTAACTGCTCGGTATAGAACAGTGACAAATTGAAGGCAGAAAATACTTATGGCGTTTGCCGTATTATGCATATTTGAACATGTATTTTAATTACAACATTTTGCATTCAATCTCCCAGAGCCGACGTACCCCCCTTTTTTCATATCCGTTCTGGCGAAAATGTCGTTTGGAAAACAGAGTGAGGAAACCGAAGGTTGTCGCAGAGACCTTGGACAACGCCACTGCCCGCTTCGATGGCTGGAGCAAAAAGTTTGGAGGCGAGCTGCTATATATTCAGTGAGAGGTGAAGACGGCTCGAAGTAGACGAGGCTAATGCTTGAATCTCCATATACCATTCTTCATCGCCTCGTAAAATCTCCGCTTTAAGGTTTCACCAAAGACCAAGTGGATTACGCGAATGAAGGGACTGCCAGTGCAGGGTTGCATTGGGACCATCCTTGCCATTTCTTGCGTTTAAAATTTGCAGCCAATGCAACCCAAATATTGCAATCATGGCCGATAGGCGAAACATATAAAACGCTGAATATAACGCTTCAAGTAAGTTATACGGAAAGGCACGCGTGAAGCGCCTATCAAAATAAAGGCGCCGAACCCCCCCCCCCCCTCACACGGCTCACTCTCGCACTTGTCCTCGCACTCATGGGAAGTCACTTCACGTGCACTGTTCGGTGCGCTGACCGTGCCTGCAACGTCCACACTAGGACGTCACAGCAGCGATGGCGGAGCAGACAGCATAGGCGCGGCTCTAACGTCCGTTTATTTGCTGCGCAGTACAATTATGGGTCTTAATGGATTTGAAACATACATAAAAGTAAATGGGCTTATATGAACTTTTGCAAATATTTTTACCTTTTTCTTCCAGCAGAAATTACCCTCCACTAATACTGGACCTTAGTTTTGATTTTCTCTCGTGTGAATGCGTCTGGGTTAATTTTTTTTTTTGATGAGGACATGCCGATATGCAGGGCGATACGCAGTGACTACATAAAGTTGTATGACACTGAGTCTGTGACACTGCGGCTACCAGAGGCAACAGCAAATCAATAAGTCTTTTGCTTGAACCAATCACTCCTTCTCCATCTGGTCGCTTCACAAATGCTAGTGGCGCAGCTTTGTAAATTAAACAACAATGACATTGCAAGAGTTCTGCTTCAGCGCCACCCAACAAGAACATAATCCTGTGCATTAATTGCTCTAAGTACTCGCAGATACTTTATTATTCATTTGTAAGAAAAAAGAAAGCCTTCAGAACTGCCGTGGTCATTTAGGTCTGAAGAATGCCATATAAAGGTGCCACTCCACAGCTGCGGCTCAGTGCATGTCTTCAGTGTTCGAGCAATTGCATGACACGTATAAACCTACAAGTATTCAATGATTGCTCTGCTAACGTGGAACCAGAATCTAGTGTTCCGGCTTTCGTGGTACGGTCCCTGGCAGCCTCTTGGGCTGCCTGGCTTGAGCGGGTTGTTTCTAGCACAGCAATCGAAAAAATTAGCGATTGAAATCGCGTTGCAGAAACTTATACCTTGCCCAGTAAAACCATTACCAATGTTACTGTAATGAAATGCAGCAGTTCAGGCATTGCAGCGAGATTTTGACGTGGCAGTTGCTTACAGAGGCCTTTACGAAAGATCAAGCACCTATGCAGTTTGAGAGTTTACCTGAACTTTCAGTAACTTCCAACCATGCTTCTATCACACATCGGTTTGTCCGGTAATCAAGACGGTGGTGTTCTTCCACGCCAAGCACTGAAGTGCCTGGCGACTGCGTAAATAAGGGACTTAGAGGATTCGAACTGCCCTTATTACCCCGTGTTCGTACCCGATCAATGAGAACGCCGCCATGGCCAAACAAAATAGGAATTTCGGCCTCACCAACGTGTTGTTTCTGCAAAGTCCGCGGTGATATAAAATATTTTATTCCAGAATGCCCCGAAATATTGGTCGAGTGTGACACTCTACTTGACAGACAAGAACATAAAGTGGCTCCGCGTGATCGCATGGAGGAATTATTCTTGCCGAAAGGACAATGCATTTTAAGTAGAAAGGTGTTTCGCCTACTCCCGATATTTTTAGTGATACTGGTCTAATGACCGTGTGGCGAAGTTTACCATGATAACGAGACGCTGGGGAGGAGAAATTGCTGGCCTGCCGCTGAGAGGCTAGACCCACCCGAATCTTGCTCCTCCTGCTTCTCCAGGCGAGAGTCGCTCCGGTGCGACATCTTTGCAGGCGAAATGAACATGTTAAAGAAAATTCGGAGTCACAGAATGCACGCACACCGTATTTTGCATTTGGTCGGTAATGCTTAAAGCGGTTGTACGTTTGAATGATGGTTGCCTGTTTTTCGCGATGCCTATATAGACAGCAGTGTCGAAAATAGATTGATAGCTTTATCCTAACTACCGCGACATTCAAGCTCACAGCTCGGGAAATTACCTTAAAGAAACATTCTATCTCAATAACTCCGTAACCAGCAGCACAAAATCGACACATATTTGTGTATTAGGTGTGCAACAAAGATGTTCACGAAGATAGCCGTAATCTTGCACGCAATACAAGGCAGCCGAGGTACTAGAATGCAGAAATAAATGCTCAAGAGCCTACGAAGTAGGTGGGTGGAGAAAGTGCAATTATTATCCACTGATAAAACATTCAGAAGTAGAAATAACAACAGAGTGCTTTAGATTTGTACTTAGTAATGCGATTACGTTACCCGTCCCATCAGGCAGAAAAGCCGGTGTTGTCCGGAACAAGTGGTCCCAAAATCAATGTGACGTCATCAGCGTCTTGTACGACGTCAGCGGTGACGCAGGAGATAGTACATGGTAGAACAACGTTAACTATACGTAATTATGGCTCATTAATATTACGGTACAAGGTGGATTAGAATGAGTTATTATGAATTAAAGTTCGAACGACTTTATGTGAGGATACCTTAACCTGGACAAAAGTGAAGTAAGGTGAAGTAAATTGAATTAATGGGAAGTTAATGACGGTGAATCAAGGTAAATTAATGCGGAATAAAGTGGATTAAGGTTTATTAAGTTCGGTACAAATTAGATAAAGGTTTATGAAGGTGGACTAAAGTAGGTTAAGGCTGGTACAAATTAGAACAAGGTGGCATAAGTTGCAATAAGTAAGAGTTGTGAAGGATTCGTGACTATGTACTACGTCACGTATCATAGGCACAACCAATTAACTAAAGAAGTCAGAGTGCTTCCTCATTCAAATCATGTATGAACAGTTAGGTGACTGTAAATTTGTATAACAGAAATTTGAGCAATTTTTGCTATTGTAACTGTATTCGTTCTTACTGCTGAAACCAGTGCAAATGTAGACCATGGTATTTTATGTCATATATCTTCCGTGTACCGAGCGTATATTGAGGTAGTCTTTTTCTATATATAGGCTCTAAAGAGAAGCACGATATTTGTTTAGACTGATAAATTATCTCTGAAAATTATCTCTAGTTTCACTAATTTATCAGTTATGCCTTGAATTTTCCAACAATTAGTAGGGTCGATATGTCAGTTGTTAAGTTTCTTGCCAACGCCCCAGTACCAGTACGTCAGCGTGACGTCAAATATTACAAGGTATTTTGCCGGATTTGAGTCGTTGTGTCTCGCTAAAAGAGTATGAAACTTGTCATGCTCGGCCTTTGGCTCCTTTATAAGGCAGTGTAGTATATGAGCACCTATAAGCAACTAACTAGGCCCGAGCCTCGGCCCACCGAAATTTGTGACGTCACGGCGGGCTCGTGCGAGCCCGTAAAGGCGGTGTCGCCACCAGGTTTCGTTCTTTCGAACTTTCCTTGCTTACAATGCCTCTTTTCACTGTAAGATTGGCTTTCTGGCGTTTTAGGAGCGCAATTTCGCAAGGAAGTTCAATTTTTTTATTCCACAGTGTTCTGTTAGTATACAGGTATAAATGACACTACGCAATCACTCACTTCGCTCACACAGGCGGCCGCATTGTATACCCGGAGTTATTTCGGAGCCGTGAAGCAGATGGTGGCTGCTTGCTGAAGATAACAGACGACATTCTACTTAAACTTAAAAAGAGTTCGGTTCTTGAAAGAGAGTTCCTTGTGAGGACGTACTCCGACGGTATACCTGTGCACACCTATGTAAGTGAGTAAAGCTTACACCTTTTGAAACAAGGCACGTGTTTGTGGAACACCAGTCGCAGCGAAAGCTTGTCGTTCGCTCTAATTTTTTGCAGATGAGCGGACCTTACCTTGAGGATGACCTTTATCACGATGAAGCATCAATGGCGTCTGTTACTGTCTCTTACGACAGTGGCCTTAGAGTGGTTTGAAGTCTTCTTACAACCTGCTTTCACTTGCATACCTTCCACTATATCTATCAAATGATGTGAAAAAGACTAACCGGATTTCCCAACTGATTAATGATGCGTGTAGGCAATTTTTAGACATGTGATGTTGCGATAAGGAATGTCGTAACTTCAAACATTAATCTTACGTTGTCCAAGAAAACACACGTGCTCGTCTTTCTTTCAGGGCAACACTGTTAACACGTTTGGCGTAATCCAATTCTTGCTTCTTATGTTTCTTATCGCATTTGCCGCAGTGCACTTGTTGAAACCAGAAGAATACTAATTTACATAATGGACATACGGGCATATGCGTTTGTAGTTGCCTATGCAGAAATGAGAGCATCCCAGTCATTTCAAGGAAGAAAGTGAAGTTGCACTATTCGTCGCGACATTGATGACATCGCATTTTTTGCTGCATCGGTAGATTTACATGCTTCGTACCAAATTCTACAGTCCTATAAGACCCGCCTAGAATTGTGGTTTGATGGCATTAAGCTCTCTCTTATAATATCGGAAAATGCATCATTCTAATTTTCCGTCAAAGCATTCCTGTAGAAATTACGATTGTTTATCGACAAGAGATAATCCAGCAGGTGAATTTACTTACACATGTGCGAGTAATGTACACCGAAAAGATTATTTGGAGTCCGCGGGTAGAACATATTAGCTGAAGGGGAGCAAGCGCAGTGGGAACGCTGCGTAGACTTAACAGCAACCGATCAGAATTGCTTTGGTATGCCCAAGTTATGATCTATTGCTTGTATGTTCGCCAGATAATAGTGTTCGGCTGCATTTTGTTTTCTGGTGGACCTGCCTAGGAAATTTGGTGTACGGTTCTGTTAGAACGAGAGGAATTAGGTTTATGCCTTGGGCTTCCTTATTTTGTCGCTAATGATATCTTATATCAAGAAGCACTGCCGCCTTTTCTCCTCATGCGATTTCATATGGTGAAAGTAGAAAGTTTCCTCAAAATATATTTATCACCATATAAGAGGTCACAAGATGTTTTATTAATGAATCTGCCGCATTTTCAACCATACATAGTATTGCTCAAGTTGCCCTGAAGTTGTTGTCGTACAGAACTATTGGACCCACTAAATGTTCACCTCTGCGTGGTGGCCTTTCTAATTTCCTCTGTTCTAGTCGCTAAAACTGAATTCAATTATATTTTTTCAAACAATGATCAACATTTGTCCGATAAATATCTGTATAGTATATTGGAAGACCACCTTACACACCTGGATAGAAAGACCGTGATAGCAACTGATGCTTCCGTCTGTGAAGGAAAGGTCGGTGTGGGCATTCTATCGCCATATCCAAATTGTTTTTTTTTCATTCGGCTACCTGATCTCACGCTTATCTTTCAGACAAAAGTATTGGCAACTGCTTTAGCATTACGCAACTTACTACCATCTCTGTCATCAGCCGTAATTTTAACTGATTTTCTGTCTGTTGGTTCTTCACAAATCACGTCCTAATTGGCAAATTTATTAAAAGCTGCCCATTCTCTTCTCCCAAGGCTTTTACGTCTTGTTCGTGTAATATAGGTGGCAGGCCACAAAGCTCCAGCCTTGAACAAATATACCGATGCACTGGCTGTAGCATGCCACGATGGTCCTATAACCCCCATTTAACATACGTCAGCTTTCATTACTGTGGCACGCTTCGGAAAATATACTACTGGAAATAATTTCGCACATTCATCATCGTCTTCATCTGATTTCCCGCATCTCAATTTTCCTTAGTACGAGTACAACAAATGGTGCTCCACCAGAAAACTTGAAACAACGATTGTCAGACTTCGGTTCCCAGTCTCCCCCCCCCCCCCCCTGAACCTTTACCTCCACAGGACTGGTGTGTCTAAATCACCTTTGTGTCCTTTATGCAATGAGAGTGAACTCTCATGAGAGTGAACAGGCCGCCGGTTCATTATCCAAAGGAAAATATTTTTAGAAGAACTCTTCCAAAACCATGGCCTGAACTTCACTCTGCCATTACTTCTTTCCTTTGGGGCTACCGTGCTGGGCTACAGCTACAGGAACGTTTGTTAAACCCTATGCATCTTTCGGCGTGAGGCAAAAATAACTGCATGGCAAAATTCTTCATAATATTTATTAAGCTCGAGTAACCTTTCTTTTGCAATACCGAAAAGTTTGATCATTAATATCTGTAACAGTAGACACACTATGAATGCCATTTACGTGATACTTATTTATGTTACCTTACTTTCACAGAAAAATTTGTTTTTTTTTCACCGCCCAATTTATGGCTGATTCCCCAGGATGCTTTGCGTCATTTCACTCGAAGAGAAGAACTAGAACATTGTCATCACGGTGTCCAAATATGATACACACTAATGCTGAAACACTATAACACGCCTTGTCCCTTCGGATTAATTTTTGTTACGTGGCATCAACCTGGTGAGTGGACTCACAAGTGATAGCAATGTTTTAACTAGAACATTCAGTGGCCCATATTGCTGACAGAATAAAAAGTGATTACTCACTCATTTAAATGCAGCCTGTTTTGTTGCAAAGCCGGACACGCGCTCTGTCAATCAAGTATTGCGGGATGTGACTAGTAGCGAAGTACAGGGGCGAAGCACGTGTAAACAATAATGAGTTCTACCTCTCGCAGTTTGGAGTCGCAGCGCTTGGTGATATGCTGCCTTTGCACATTTCCTTCTTTCCGTACTCTTAGACGCTGTGCTCAGAATGAACATGAGCCTGATACCATATCTGTTTAACAATACTTGTAGCTAAGTAGCGCTCGTAAATAAACCCAGAATACTGCGTTAACAGTAATATGACCCTTCTTTTAACTATTTCTGCAGGAAGGCATAGTCACCCCGCGAATGCGTATCGCACCGCTTTCGACACAGGAACGAAGCGCCGACGGCCGTGTTGCGCACGAACTGATAGAAATTCAAGACGAGCTAACAAGTGACAGTGGAGATTACGGTACGAACCAGTCGTCTCTATCAGGCTTTAATTACCGAAAGATCATTTCTCCCTTGCAGACGTCGCTGCCTATCCAACCGAGCGAGCTTTCAACCGCGCCACGGGGAGAAATGGTACGTCCGGTTTAGCACAACCATTCATACAGCTATAATGTTCAATTCTCACTGCTCCCCCATCCGGGGACATTATCTTCATTTCAGAAAGTATCCATATTTCGGAACGATCTTCTAAAACTATACGTCCCGAACTTTTCGTTGTGGTGGACTCCCTGTTCGCAAAGGTTTTCAGCAGTACAGCCAACATAATTAAATACGTCGCCATATGCGTAAACGCTGTAAGTAGATAAATTAGTACACTCATTTTAAGAGCTAGCGGAATTTTCGCACTGCTCACTTTTGTTTCTCTTTTTTTAATTCCTTATAAGACCTTCTCATTGTGCCAACTGTAGTGCTGAACAAGTAGCGGACTGCGCAAACTACAAGGAGGGTGGAAAGACACATTGCACAAAGCACAGTTCGCTCTGTCCTTGCTTTCTGTCCGCCCTCGTCGTATTTTACACAGTACGTCAATTATTCAGTGTGAAACAACTAGTCCGCGACAGAGTACTTCTGTATCTATAGTTTAGCAGAAGAATAACAAAGACGTTTCTCGATGTCACTGACAAAACTCAAATGATGTGACAAATATTATCTCTAAAATAGAGTCGCGAAATAAATTTGCCTGCCCAGTGACTTTGCAAAACAATTACTGCACTCGCTCGGCAAGTCATGTTGTCCGCATACAGACTGTTTCAAGTTAGCACGTGTATGTTAGTTACTACCGCATGCAAGCAACAGTGGAGAGGACTTTAATGACAATAGCTGTTTTGTGAAACATATACGGGTCTTTGCATACTGCTGTTTTATTCACACCAAAATGCCGATGAATGAAAAAAAAGACATCCTTCACTGGGGGCCACGTTCAGACTAGAGACCTAGACCACACTTGGTTCCAATAGTGTGGACCGTGATTTGGCCATCAAGAGGCTTATCGCGAAGACTTATATCCAAGTCATAAAAGGCAATTTCTATCGCGATAGAGCCTGATCGGAATCGATTTCTTTGGTGGCGATTGGTTGCCTGCCGCAGCCTTCTCGAAGGAGCCGATCACGATCCAGGAATTCGATTGCGTTCGTGCTCAACCACATATCGAAAATGTGTCGCGCGACTGCGGCATAAATAGTCATGGGATGTAAGCTGTGCACCACAGTAGTTTCGCTGCGCTGACGGAATGACAGGAGCGCGTTACGAATCTCGGCGCAGCTCACTGCGTATGCTTCGTGTGTGACAAGAGGCTGGTGTTTAAACTGTTTGAAGGCCTTGTGCGACCACGAAAATACGATTTGTTTTTCTATACGCTCGTATTCATTATGTAAACAACAAAAAATTTGAAAGACGTGCCTCGGAAAATTTCAGCGACTCAGTAGTCTCTGTATACAACGTAATAAGGTATCTATGCAGTTGCAGCTATATAAAATTTGCAGTGTAATTCAATAGAGGAAGCGTGGATTCTACAGTCTATAGCCACTTCATCTCACTCACTTTCCTAATTTAGCATTGTTTCACTTTTTCTTGCTTATGCCTGCCTTTGTGTAAACGAGTAACTAACGCGCAAGACGCCATTTTCATAATACCTTGAGGAATCAAGTAAGATTTCAGTGCGGAAACTACACCGTGCTTTGACAGGGATAATGAATATACCTGATATTATTCACTACATTATCAATTTTGCAGTCACCTTCATAACGCGTGATATATAAGTTTATGGCGTAGCCTGCAGGCTTACTATGATGAGTTGACGCGGTGCTTTCAACAACTCTCCGTAATGTGATCAAGCATTCTGTAGCACCTTTAGCTTGTCTAATAAGATCCAAATTAAGGCACAATATACCTCCTTATTTCTGCATTACATAGCCCTAACACGTTGGCTCAGTGATTCTGGGTCACAACATACCGGGATCAGTTTCCGACAACCGAGGCAAGGACGCTTCTTTATGGGGCATTTTCACGTACCCGTTGTATGTCAGGCATTGGGTGCGCAATAAAATGTGATATACGGGGTCTACAATTATCAAGTTGATGAATCTAGCGGTGCTCGCAGCCGAAAAGGAACTGGAACAAACGGCAAAGAGAATATTCAGAGCACGCTGAAACATCTAATGAACACTGTACGCCATGTTTGTTCCTGACGTTCGAAACGCCCTCTGCCAAGTCCGCTGTAAAGCTGCTTTCCGTACTCGAGTCGCTCATTGCGTCTTACGAAGCTCTGTTTTATTCCTTCGGTGCTCGTCAATGTCCTGCAGCTGTTTACCAACGTTTCGATGGCGTCACAAGTCGTTTGTGAAGATGCGCAACTATCTTAATTGAAATACGTTCTGGAACAATTCGAGAGCATCCCTCAATTTGTTAACATCCCTCCGTGCCTGCATAATGTCATTAGCATGGCTGCAAGGTGGCGCCTCTAGCGTCCCTCTACACTTCCCTTGTTGGCCCTCGCCTTCTCTTTCATTTTCTTTTACCACTTTCCCTTGAGCACTGTAGCAAGCATGAACACGCTAGCTAACGAGAACCTCCCGCACGTTTCGTTAAATAAGATCTCTCTCTTCTCTTTTTGGGGGAGGGGGCGCCCTGTACGCTTTCCCTCAGAACCGTCTATCGCTCAGAAACAAACCGCTTTACGGAACAGCCAGCGAATAGCCACAGTGCATTTTGATGATAAAGGAGGCCTTCGGTATGCTCACGTAAACATGGATTTCATAGAGAATTGCTGAGCGTTTACTTGCCATAAGATTGAATCGTCTCTAGCAGCCACTGCCAAGAGAGCGTTTACGGCCATGAATTCTAAGTATAGGGACCCAAAGAAAATTAACTCTGTTTTAAGGAGCAGGAAACGTTCATAAAGAATGCGTACGAAGAAACTGCTTTCTATACTCTGATTCAGTTAGGCATAAAGAGTCAGTGCTGATGATTTTGTTACGAGAAACACAAAAAAGGGCATAATTTTTGTAGAAGTTTAGTCGGGTTCGTCTGAGCACAAAAGTATTTCTTTACGGCGTAAACATTCTTTCATTGGTTATTGTGCGGTTACGCTTATTCTCATACTTTATGTGTCGTCAACGCTCTCACAAACGTGACGTTTTCTCAGATAAACCTGAGGTACTTGGGAGTTACTGATCCAAAAGTCAAGCACAAACTTGTCGGGCTGGAGGCTACAACGGTAAGCGTTTCTGCTGCATAATCGAATATCTTTATCTAGTTTTTACAAAAGAAAAAATTGTGGTACGAGAGAAAAATGGTAAACGTTCTGTTAATTAAATTACGCCTTCAGAGTCAGAGTCCTTGTTCACAACTATAGTTTGCTGTGCATTTATTAGACAAAAAGTGTTCATAACCGCAGGTGAAAGCCAGTCATGGTGTCACACGCACTTATGACGAAGGGGCCCGGCCAATGGGAAGCAAAACAGACGAACGAGGAGCTTTATGAATCCAACCCTAGGCCAATAATTTCTGATGGCCAGCTCGATGTCATTGCTATGCGGCCACGTTCTACTTTATTTTACCTTGTATAGAATACTCTGCTTTTATAGACCTGGGGTTCCATGTGATATCTTCATGATGACCTTTCTGTAACAAACGTTTCTCGCAACTGGCATTATATGGCTTTACGGGGCTGTTTCACGCATGTGTCCATGAATGGTATTGCGTATGGGCAAAATTCGCGGTGAGCGCCCACCGCGGAAATATCGAAAACATCTCGCGCGGGCTCGTTGCTCTGTACGTTGTGTTTGTTATACATTTGGAGGCTTAAAAAAAGAGCCTCCGTGGCACCACGATGTGCGTACTCGTAAGAAGGAATTTATCAAGATGCAGTCTTTTATGTGCTAGCATACCTGAGCCGCATCTGAAGTGTCTCTACTTATTCGCCAAAGAGTGGCAATCAGATGTCTAGTTTAGCAGTGCTCGTTTCCGAAATTACCATAAGAAGGAGCTCCGGCAGCATCGCACGAGTCAAGGCCTGTCGCTACATGTAATTCTTTGTTGCACAAGCCGCTTGTTGCAGCTTTCGCACGTACTTAAAGTGTTATTGAGCGTGTAAACCGTTTGTAAGTTAATTGTTTGGAGGAAGGGAATAAAAAATATCCGCTACCTCACATGGGAAGGCTACTATGTGCTAGTAGAGGTGTTCGGGCAGAAAGAGATAAATTTCTATTAGGGCCAGTATGGGTGGCGGTGTGTAGCCCCATGATCTCGCTCGTGTTAATCGCCAAGAGCGAATGGTTCTGTCGCACGCTGTGTCCAAACATCGCCAAATATACCTGAGAATAGCCATTATGAGCATTCAACTGCAGAACAAAATCAATTTTGAGATATACGAATGAGACGTTTTTACCCAAATGTGATGCAGCGTGAGAATATATGGCCGTGCGCTAGACACTGCGCTTGACGGCTGGAGATTTGTTCATTTGCACGTTTTTCATTCCTTCATCTTTTGCTCAGTCTTAAGTACCTGGCAAGAGGCACCCTGCACGTGCCAACTCCTTGGCCTGCACTTTCAATAAATCTCGTCTCTACATAATATTACAACACATTCGGCCGCGCTATACCATGTAAATAACCTTTTTAATGTCTTTCCGCTTTCTGTGTACTACAGTTGTGTACTGCGGGCCTCGTTACTCCTGCCGATGTTTAGGCTTTCGCGCCTCTTTGCTACAGTTGAAACACGACGGCACAGCGCAAGGCAGGTGATTGAAGCGTTGTTTCGAGTGTAAGAATGCCAAACGCTAATTCAGAGGCAACGGGTTGACGTGGCTGACAAAGTTTAAAGTAAGGCAGTTTGGTGCAATAGTATTGGTGGCATCGCGCGTTCGTCTTGCTTGTAATAGGGTTTCTGTTATCGTCTTTACTTTTCCTTCAGTTTGCTCTCCAGTGTGCTTAGTGATGGTGCGAGGATGTCCAATGTCACCAGCAGCGCGGTCACGTTTAGTTGATTGATCCTCTTTCCCTGTTTGAGCTTGCTTCGGAAGCATAAGAAGAAGAGTAATACATACCTTCAGTGTTACAACTTAAAACGATTTTCACCTGTTTCTAGTAAACCTCTACCATTAGCCGGCCATTACTGGTTAAGTTTTTTCGGGCCGCGCTCATTCCACCTGTCTGTCAGGAGTCGTCCCACGGGTCGTCACATAAACTACGGAGACATCTTATCCTGTATGACGTGTACGCACTCAGTATGCATGGTGAGGCCAAACAAAAGCAAATATATATTACGGATTGTACGCCTCTTTCGCTATTAGCCATCCACTATTGGTCCAAACATTATGGGCTGTACTGACTTTCCTGTCTGTCAGGCCGCATCACAAAACCACAAGAACGCATCAAGTCAAAGTGATCTTTACGCACTAAAAACGCGTTGTATAATGCTAAACAAAACTGAAGTGTTCTTTTTTTTTGAGTAGCCGTAGAACTGTCTCATTCCGAAAGGATTAGAAAATGGCTGCCCACCGACCATTCTGGACGTGGCTACTGGAAGCTACTGGCGAGAATATATTTCTTTTTGAATAAGAAACTTTTTTTTTTGCATCGCAGTATTACGTTGTGCAGCCTCTTCGGCACAAATACGACATCGCTTAGCCAACTCTTCTTCGCCGACGATCCGTTTTAGCGCCATTTGAACTCACCGCTGCATGCTGCCACCGTTTTAGACTAGCCGCCGCAGACTAAGTGGAAGCGGACCAACCACAGACGCCGGCTTGCCTCTGCTGAGCGGTTATCAACTTTCACTGCGCTAGCTCGGGTCCATCGAAACCCACTCCACTTCTGCGTGCTCCTCACGACTAGCCAGCCTAAGGCAAGTTATTAGGTAATCTGTCAATGTAGGCAACATTATTCGCTTTGAAAGCAAACAAGAGTGGCCTCCTATAAACGAACAGAGTAGTTGAATGAGGGGCTCAAACAGCGCGCTGATTCACTGCCCAATATTTACGCAAGTTGTTACCAAAATTTTACGTTAAGAAACTAAAATAAAACTGAAATGGCATTGCTTTACCTTACATTTGCCTTACCTTTGCCTTATCTTTACCTTTACCTTTACCTTTACCTTTGCCTTACGGACGTCCAGTGTATCTCTAGTAGAAACTCTGAAGCCTCATAGAGTGCAACGCATAACAAATCAGCGCGTTCAGAAGAATCAAACGCGTGCCCGCAGACGTGGGGCACTGAAACACGTGGAATAACGGACTACACCGTAACACTTGAAAAGCGATTCCTAAACGAAACCTTGTGGAATGAAGATAGGTATCTTCAAACACGTCATTGAGCGCTAGTTAACCATTCAAGCCCAGTTCAATTGCGCTTTAGTCGTTGACTAAATACATGCTCGGCGCTCAGTACAGTAAAGTGCAGCTGCAAAAGAGGCGTGTATAACTACTCTGTGTTACGAAAATGCACGAAACCAGATGTTTCGTCGTAGCGTGGCTTACAGTAATTGCTAAAGTGCTTGTATTTTATGGCTTAGTCCTAATATCAGTCACACACAGATAATGCCCAGAAGCACGGTAGAGCAGGCAGAGCCGAATGAGCCACACTCATTCTGCTCAAAAACAACTGAATAGAAGATTACCCAGAACGCGCATAGTCGCACATGTGGCAGTGCGAATACTGGGTGGTGTACAAAAGCAACTTGAGACGAGAACGTCTGTTCAAGAACAGTAAACATAGTCGGGCGAAGCAGATGCAGCGCTTGCACTTGAAGACAACGACGGAAATCACAGCCGCTGTTATCTTCGCAACGACGTAACGCAAACGCGGCGTGAATATATAGGTTGCCTTAGAGTTACAAAAGGTTGCGTCAGTGCGTAACTTTGGGCTTAATCCACTCGTATGCGATTGCTATTCGTACGGCCCAAATCCATAATTTAGTGCCTGCGAAACGCGTTGGTCGTTGTATGGCCCATTTCTCACGCCGCAGCTAGGAGCTGAAAACACAGTCCCTCAAGTCCGCGTACCCACGTATTACGGACGTGCTGATGCTGCACCGCTGCCTATCGCGTAAAGAGAAGCCACGTGCAATGTTATAAAACATGAACAATATGAACATAGATGCATTTATAATGAATCCGCGATTGCAAAAAGTAAAAGCGAAGTGAATGCTTTAAGTGACACATCTTGAGAAATTATAATAATTCCATAGCCTAAGTAAACCAAACTGCTATGCTCCACAGACCGAGTTATTATAAAAAATATGCACAAACCATCGACCATGGCTGTCAATGAATAAAGGGAAAATGAGACATCCACCCGTTCGTAGCAATTGCTACAAAGGAAACCCATACGGGTTCCTCGAAAGAGGAACCCGTATGTCCTTTGTAGCAATTGCTACGAACGGGTGGATGTCTCATTTTCCCACTTTTCCATCTCTCCACCTTGCGGGTTTCCGCAGAACTACTACGTCATGGCTGTCAATGTACGCGAATAAGCTGAACGAACGGGGACGAAAAAAAAAGGGAGCAAGCGCAGAATGATTCGGTTGTAAGATCGAATAATTCTAATTGAAACTGTCATTTCTTCAGCGCCACTCCCTTGTCTCCCGTTTAAAATAACGAAAAGCTTGACTATTATTCTAACCACACGTAACTTTACTGCTAATTATCTTCAGACTGAACAAGAATGGTTTCTACGGAGAGTGACCCGGGATCCAAGATACGTTCACGCTCAAGGCACCCTTGCCTCTTTCCAAACTTACGTAACGCAAAATCGGGAGCTCTACAGTAACGCTGACGCTGTCTTCCTGTTAACAGGGTAAGTTCTATTATTTATCATTTTTAGAAATTGTGGAAAGCGCGCGTTTTTAGGGAAGCATAATTCATTCGCTTTTTCTAACATACATACGAAAGCACAGTACTCATGTCACCTCAGTTTCTAGCGTTTCTAGTGAGCAGTAATGTCCTCAACGGCAGCGTCTTTCTTTCACGCATAAGGATAGTGCAGAATGCGGCTGAAAATTTCAATAGGAATACTTGCGCAATCGGAAGCACAGTATTGCCTGGTATTGACGGCCACACGTGTACATGTTGAGTTGCTTTTGGGTTGCATGCATACCTGCACCACGCTATGGGATAAATATTCGGTGGCGATGAAGGTTCAGTTCCATGGCAAATGCATTGCATTTGCCCTTGCCCTACGCCTTAGTAAAGTGTTTATTATTCGCAATAAACACCTGTTTTCTTACATATTCGTGGTGATACCGTATTGAGGAATACATATGCCCCAAAACTATCACAATAAATAATGTAGAGGATCCCGTTGGGATAATCGATATAAGAGTTGTGTAGCATACGGCACTTTCGTTTACGGCACGCATGCGTAGGTATTGTAGCAAAGCGCGAAGTTATATAAATCTCACATGAGCGGGTGAAAGTTTAGTAAATTAATAGTAAGTAGACGAAGTAGTGAAGGTAGTAAACCCATCCCGAAATATTTTATGTGCCGGATAGAGCGAGAATAAATTTCCATACTTCTCGTGCATTTTGCACAACTGTCATTATAGCGCAAACGAACGTTGCACGGGGGTCGTATTCTGTGACGATCCACCTCGGCAGTACCATCGATTTGGGCGCCAGGCGCACCCTGATTGGCTGGTTGAGCAAAATCGGATCAGCTGATTGGCTGCTTGAGCACTACGGCATTCCGTTCTGCCGACCGTCGCCGAGGCGACACTGTCGCAGAAAGTTACCGTCGCAGAGTGCGTTCGCAGGCGCGTAAGTCACAGCCCAGCACACATCGACACATTTTGCATATTCCGTTTACCCATAAAGTAAGCGTGAAGAATCTAAAGTGCTAACTGGTGCCTAGTACCCCTAAAGATAGCATGATCCCTTGATGGTATCGTTGAAGCAACGCTTAGTCCTACTACACACCTACTAAAAGGCAGAAGAGCAACGGGTTATGGCCTAAATAGGCAAGCCTGTAATAAGGCAAAGAAAACAGGTAAAAAATATATTTAGTATAGTCGCCAGAACTGACAATTACGTCCATAGTCTCCAGAAACACAAAAACTGGAACGCTACTAGAAAAACTAGAAGGCTAAGCAATCTTTAGTTTATTTGTCATTATTATGCCGTTCCGCTAGGTACAAATCAGAGTAGAAGTAGGCTCTTACAAATTTTAAAGCTTGGCTATCAGTTAAGTTCTCAAACTCAATTTTGTTCCGATGGAGTAATGTGGAAGCGTACTAAGCGACGACAAAGAAACGGCGAGCAACGCACAAAGCGCTCTCGCAGAAGCGACATCCCGAGGCGCCTGAAGTTAGCTCACAGTTGGTAACTGAAATATAACGCGTGTTGTCCTATTATTCGCCGACGTAGGTCTTCTTGCGTGTTGTCTCCCTAAGGCTAATACAAGCTCACAGTTCGTACTTAAGTATTTGGTCTACTTAGAAAGTAAAAACCTCTTCTACGTAATTTTCTTTTATTTCATCGGATCGTTTGCCATACATCATACTATATCTATGTATATGCGTGCAGTCCCTGGTGATGAAACCACATACGTTTCCCGTAGGACTTGTCGTTCAGGATTCGTTTTAAAGCGAAAGCTTTACTGGCCGCGAACTTGCGATTTCGCCGTGGCGGTGCTCCGAGGAGGCACATGACGTCACAACGCGCGCCTCACCGCGGATATTTCTCTCTCTCTCTCTCTCGCTCCCTAGTCACTACTGCGCATGCACCACTAGTAGCACCGAGCCACAGGCATTCCGC